>NC_082681.1:5705648-6008981 GCF_025265405.1 Mesoplodon densirostris | reverse complement strand
CATGGGCCCACAGCATCTGAGGAGGGCATGAGGGCTGTGAATGATGTCCTCAGCTCTCCAGGAGGCTGGCCTGGGACTGAGAACAAGGTTGTACTCTGAGGCTTCTGCTGTGGAAGCATCCAGAAACATATCGGCATTCCCCACAAGGAAGGGCTTGATGGCAGCAGAGCTACCAAAAGGTGAAATGTTCTGCCATAGCACATGTCATCATTTTCAAGGCCAAGTTGAGCATGGGTTTAATCATAATTTGATGCTTTAAGAGGTGGAAAGCAACACCTCGGGAGACCAACGTCGCCTCTCTAGAGCAGTGAGTGGGTCCCCCCTGACAGCTGCTCTGTCACCTGCAGAGGCCTCCTCAAGGAGGCTGGGTGTCGGGCGACAGTGTGTGTTTTGAACATTTAGGAGCCTCATCTGAAGATTTCAAAGTGGATTTGTGAGAGTCAGTTTGTGCATGAAGACAAGGTGAAGGTCATCTTCGTAATCCAGAGTCTGGGCTTTGTTTTCTTAGGGATTTACAAATAAAATTGTGATGCTTCGGGCTTCCCTGGTGGCGCAGTGGTTGAGAGTCCGCCTGCCAATGCAGGGGACACGGGTTCGTGCCCCAGTCCGGGAAGATCCCACATGCCGCGGAGCAGCTGGGACCATGAGCCATGGCCGCTGAGCCTGCGTGTCCAGAGCCTGTGCTCCACAACGGGAGAGGCCACAACAGTGAGAGGTCCATGTACCACAAAAAAAAAAAATTGTGATGCTTGAAAAAACTAAAATAAAATAAAATCCAGAGAGACAGAATACCCATCCTGAACAGGACAGTTGGTATCTTCCTTGGGAAATGGCATTTATTTTTAAATGAGCAGCAGTACCCTTTCCATCTATTCCCAGGGATAAATATAGCAAGGCTGGCTGACACGGTGCTGGTTGTGGTGGCAGCCGCGGGGGCAGCGCTCAGGACCAGGCGGCCAGACCGTGGTGTAGGTGAAGCAGGGGGCTGGCGGGGTCCGGCCCAGGATGCCCAGCAGCCACTGTCTGCTGAGTGCCCACCACGTGGCGTGCTGCATGCGAACTAGGTAGGCTGCCACACAGTGAGGGGGCAGAGAGAGTGCCAGCCAGCCTGCCTGCCTGCCAGCCTGCTCTCTCAGCATTTGAGCTGGGCAATCCTAGAAAGACTGAAGCCTACAAAACGGGATGGGGGGAGCCTGGCCCGAGTATCAGCTGGCTAAGGAGAACACACCCCTTGAAGCTGCAGACAGGAAGTACCTTTTGTACATTTGGTGTTAATGCAATGTTATTTAAGTGTGTTCTGGTGGCAGGTGAGAGATTGCCTTGAGACAGCACACAGCTAGCTAGAAGACAGATTGTCTGCGGCCAGGAGGGCTGGCCAGGGGAGCCGAGCCACAGAGTCTGAGGGAGCAAGCCCTGCCCACGGGAAGCTGGAGGCCCAAACGAGACGCCAGGAGAGCCTGGGGATCTGAGACCCAGGAAGACCAGAGCCCAGGAGGCGGCAGAGTGGAGTTGGTCTCAGCCAGCCACCCTCTCCCTCGGTGAGGCCCTTTCCCTCTCTGGGTCTCAGTTTCCCCATCATCAAGTAGCCTGATCCAGATTGTTCCAGACCATTCCAGCATAGCCAATTCATGATCTTCCCTCCTTTTCTCAGAGGAGGACAATTACATCAGCCCACCTGTGTTAGTGTCATAGGGCAACTGTAACAAAGTGCCATCAGCTGGGGAGCTGAAAACAAAAGAAACTTATTCTTTTATGGTTCTGGAAGCCAGAAGTCCAAAATCAGTGTCACTGGGCTGAAATCAAGGTGTCGGCAAGTTCACACTCCCTCCAGAGGCTCCAGAGTAGATTCGGGGCCTTGCCTCTTCCCGTCTCTGGCGGCTACTGATACTCCTTGGGTTGTGGCCACATCCCTCCAATCTCTGCCACCATCTTCACTTGGCTGTCTCCTCTATGTGGTTGTGTCTCTGCCTCTCTCTTCTAAGGAAAATTGTGACTACATTTAGGGCCCATTCAGATAATTTAGAGTAATCTCTTATCTCATGATTCTTAATCCCATCTGCAAAGTCTTTTTTTTTTTTCATATAAGGTAACATTCACAGTTTCAAGGGATTACAACTTGGATATCTTTGGGGAACATTTTTCAGCCTACCATACCACCATTTGGGCTTTCCTTGGTTACTTCTATAGCTTTCTCATGTTGAGTCAAATCTTTCCACAGGATTCACTTGTTCTCAGCTGTCAAAACTTGGTGGAAAAACACCCAGAGGTCCTTCTCTGTATCCAACATAGCCACATCCTAGTAGATTAAGACAAAACTCCCCTGCAGACCACTCGAAACGTCACCCGGTGGAGTCTATCCTTCAACTGGAACCCAGCTGCATCTGTCACAGAATCCAAGCCCAAATACTCTGAAGGCCTCAGAACATTCTTTATAGCATTTGGCAAGGCTACTATGTGTGTGGTGTGTGTGCTTGTCTGGGCTGGGTAGGGGGCAGTGACCTGCAGAGAACGTTTTGATAACCCTGAGGTTCTGGATGTCAACTGACCTCTTGACCTGTGAGGAGCCCTTCACATCCGAGATCTGGAACTAAGGCTGACACGTTTGGAAGCCGAGCAAGGCCACATCACAAGGCTGGAGTTCTAATGGTCTGTGGTAAAGAGCTGCACCAAAGGGGATGGATGAACACAACGTGTGTTAGCAAGGGCAGGAGGCTAAGAGATGTGGGACTGACTGTGTCTACGGGTTAGGGGGCAAAAGGGGGTTGCCAGAGGGGAAAATACAGAGAGCCTCAGAACCCAACTCCCTTGTCTGCCTGTCCTGTGCCCCACATCCCACCATGTAGAGAAAACACACTCAGGAAGATGGATTTTAAAATGTGAGCAGGAATTCAGTCTCCAGCTTCTGCCTACCTTGTGTTGATGTGACTTGAAGGCCACCAAAGATGCTGTCACCATCTCAGTTCTGAAGAGCAGAACCTAGGCTCCTGGGATTGGCTTCTCCGATCACAGAGCTGGTACCGACTGAAGACTGAGGGCAGCTGGGGACGTTGTAAAGTGGCCAAAGTCAGGAAGAATGTGATGGTTACTTATATGTGACAACATGGCTAGGCCACAGTGTCCAGATATTTGGTCCAACACCAGACTGGATGTTGCTGTGAAGGTATTTCTTAGATGTGATTAAAATTTAAATCAACTGACTTTGAGCAAAGCAGATTATCCTCCATAATGTGGGTGGGCCTCTTCCAATCAGTCGATGGCCGGAAGAGCAAAGACTGAGAAAGGAATTTGGTCTCCAGACTGTGGAGTAGAAACCCTGCCTGAGTGTCCAGCCTTCAGCCCCAAGACTATGACATCAACTTTCACCTGAGTGTCCAGCCTGCTGGTCTGTCCTGCAAATTCAGACTAGCTAGCCCCCAGAAAGCAAGTGAGCCAATTTCTTAAGATGATAGATAGATAGATAGATAGATAGATAGATGGATGATCTCCTTTGGGGTCTGTTCCTTGGGAGAATCCTGACTAAGGCAAGGCCTAGGTGGTCTTGGAGGGCTTCTGAGTTCTGAGGAGGGAGTGAGTGGGCAATGGACACAGTCCACCCTTCAGAGCCCTCATCTCTCTCAGCCCTCCAAACTGCCCACCTGCTCCCAGACTCAGCCCTACCCTGTGAACACATCTGTCCTCCCTTCCAAGCCCTCCTCCCCGTGCATGCTCACATCTGCATTGGGACTTGTCCTCCACAGCCGCTCCCAACTCTCCCTGGTGGGCCCAGCCCTGAAGAGGTCACCGTCCTGGCTCACTTTGAAGAGCTGGGGTTCAAGTTCTAGCCACATCCCCATCACCTCCCACAGAGGAGGACAGAGGAGGACCCTGCATTTCCTGATGGGCATTAACCCATTCAGTTCCCACAATAACCCTAGAAGGTTGGGACCACTGCACCCTCACTTTCAGACGAGGAATACGGGAGCTCAGAAAGTTTCTGTGGCTGCCTAAAGTCACACAGCGTGGCACTGAGCCAAACGCCTATCTGTGACTCAAGAGCCCATGTTCTTTCTACTATATCCACCACCCAAGATCACTCTTCTTTGTAGAGTGGCTTAAAAATAAGGTGTAACTGATCGGCAGTGGTCACCTATGTTTGGCCAAAGGATGTGGCTGTCAGGAGCTTGAGGCTCTCAAAAGGCAGAAATCGCTTTGGAAGCAGATTCTGCTAGCAGCAGTAACAAACTCCCAGACTCATCTGACCAAGCAGGGGAGGAGTCTAAAGAGAACGGAGCATCTGGGAAAGAGAGAGACTTTCTTCCAATGACAGTGTTGTCATTGAGCTTGGATTCAATAGAGGTGGTGAGGACTCCATGGAGACTGGGACACTCTCTCTGGGGGAAGAAAAGCCTGAATTCAGCTCCAGCCAGGACAGCATCCACGCTCGAAGGAAATTCAAGAGAGGCACGGAGAGGTCTCCTGCCAGGGTTCCAGCCATCCCTTCAGGGCCTGGCCAGGGAAGGGGAGAGGAGGGCCTGTGAAGCTGGTCCTGGGGCTGTATGGAGAGAGGCTCGCAGCCACCCAGCTGGCACCTGATCTCTGTGTTGCTGGGCCAGTGAGCTTCACCAAAGAGACTATTGGTTGTACTTCCAAAGGCATTTCAGCTCTGAATCAGAATCAACAAGCAGAGCAAGTGAGAAACATTGGATGGAGGGGAAGAATGACCTTGGCTGGGGAAGAAAACACACTCCAGGGAGACATGCAGAGATCCTGATGATGGGGAAATGCAGACAGATAGGATGAGGGGCTCAGGGCATGCTGGCGGGTCCAGCTGTCCCACCATTGTCCATGTATCCACTCATCCTCTGGTCTATGCACTCATGCTTCTGTCCTCCATTCGATGCCTCCCTCCAAGCCTGTCTGAGCCCTGATTCTGGGTGTGGCCCTGGGCTGAGCTCTTTGGTGAGAGGCACAGCGAGGAATCTGACATAGACCCACTGTCTCCCTGCACCTTTGTCCTGACCCGGCAAGTGCTCACAGCCCCATCATGCCTCTGCCGGGGAGGCCAGATGAGGGGACCTCATCTCCCTGGAGAACTGACAATAATACCCCTGTGTGGCAGGTGGAAACATTGCCCAAAGATATCAGGCGCTAATCCCCAGAATCTGGGAACATTCCTTTATATGGCCAAAAACTGAGATTAGTTTGAGGATCTTGAGATGGGAAAATGATCCTGGATTACCCAGAGGAACCATAAATGGAATCCCAAGTGTCCTTCTAAGAGGGAGATCTGACACACAAAGAAATGTATTTCTTTCACAGTCTGGTGTACAGAAGTCCAAACTCAGTTATCACTGGGCTAAGTCAACGTGTCAGTGAGGTCACAGTCCCTCGGGAAGCTCCAGGGAAGAAATGCGTTCCTCGCTCCCACCAGCTGCTGGTGGCTCCCGGCGTTCCTTGACTTGTGGCCACATCATACCCCTTGGCCTGGCACTTTCTCTTGATGCTCATCTGAGTCACCCTTTGCTGAGCACATGCCTGCATATCGAGATAGGCTCTTCCTGAATCTTGACAGCCCACCTGCCGGGGTGTATTAGTTTCCTGTGACAAATGACCACAACTTGGTGGCATTATTGTTAAGAATTGCAAACTCTCTGGCCTCACATGCCTGGTTAGATGAAAAGCCTCATTGATCTCTGAGGAGAAATAAGAAACATTAAGTTGATTTGACTCATCAGTAGAAGACTTTCTTCTTTCTGAGCAGACCTTTGCCACACCAAAGCCACCCTGAGCCCCGTCACCCCACAGTCACCCTCCAATGCTGCAAAATAACTCCCCTCCTGCCTGAGGGAGAAAAACAACAGCAGAGAATTGCTGCATGTGCATGTGTGTGTGTGTGCGCGTGCGTGCATGTGCGTGTGTGTGTTTGTGGGGGCATGCACAACAAATTGCTGGGTTTATTAGATGCTACCAAGAGCCTCACTGTGGATGAATCCTCTTCGCCCGTCTCCTGAGCCACTCCCCACTCTGAGCAAGAAGCAGTTTATTATGAATCTTATCCGATAGCAATATTTCTATTTAGCAGCACATATATAAGCTCGGCTTGCTCCAAAAAGATGTAACGTGAGATACGTTTGCCTTAGCCACTGTCTGGGGCCCTGTAATTGAAGCCTTGTAATTAGCATGAAGTCACCAGCTCCATCCCGCTGGAAGGGCCCTGGGTGGGGTGCAAAGGAGGGGTGGCAAAGGGCCCAGCCACAAGGACCATTTCCCAAACACTGGGGAGAAGGCAGCCAAGGAGCCCCCCATTGCCTGGGGACCCCACTGCTATGCCACTGTGCCCCTTTTGGCTAATGCCAAGCCTTGGGCCATCCATCCCCTGGTCCCTCTGCAACGGGAGACCATGTGTCAACAAGTCCCAAGGTCAGATGGGCTGGAGTATTTGCCCCTCATTTTTGCCCTCTACCCACACCCAGGCCTGGCTTTTTGCACATGAGTGAGAGTTGGTCTAGTGAGTGCCAGCCCCCCTGACCCCATCCACAAATGAGCCAGGGTAGGAGGCAAACACAAAGCAAATTCTCCTTCACTTCTATGCCAGGCACTGAACTAGATGCTGGTGACTCATCTGAATCAGGTAGAGTACCTCCCACCCATGGGTCTTCTCAATCACTGGGGGCGCCAGATGCACAAGCATTTAAAACCTGCAGAACTTTTAGCAAGTCACTTCACCTCTCTGGGCCTCAATGTCCTCACCTGTAAACTGGGGCTAACAAGAATACCAGAAGGTGAGTTTCTAATAAGATAAGACACACGCAAGAGCTTCCAAGAACATAAAGAGGCAGCGAGTGTCATAGGTGAGCCCTGCCATCCTCCACCACACCCACCAGTGCCCAAGGAGCAAGAGAAGGGCCCAGGAATGCTGCCACATACCTGGTCCTTAGAAAGTGCCTGCAGAACTTTGGCTTGGGTCTCAACCTGATGTTTTCGTGGCCTGCCCACACCTGTCCTTCAGTTTGTGAACCAGGACCCTCTGCTGAGAAATACGGATAGGAGCCACACTGTCCGGGAAGGTGGGCCTGGGAGAGGTTCCCATTCCATTCCCTGAGAGGGCGTGGAAAGCAGAGCCACTGACTACTCCAAATTGGCCCCGGAAACCACCATGTCTGGGACAAACCTTCTCTGATTTGAAACTCTACACCCACTGCCCACCCTGTGCCCAGTCTCTGATACCAAGCCCTTGAGTTACCTGCTGATAAGCTGAACTCCTCTTGCTATGTCCTGCCTGAGTGTTATTGGGTATCAAGAAAACACGGAACACACAGCAATGTGCCTCGTGTCACAGGACACATTCTACACCAGGAGGTAAGAGCCCTGGGTTCTAGCCTGGCTCTAGTACATGGTATTTGAGTGACTTCCTTTGGTCTCAGTTGCCTCATCTTTAAAATGGACATAACGTTAATACCTGCCTTACAAGCTCATTATGAGGCTCAAAAAAGATCATTTTCAGCTGGGATGAGATGGATACTTCTTCCTATCCCTCTCACTAAATACGACAACAACCCCTAGACATTACATATAAAACAAATATATGAAGACTCTGAAAGGTGGAGGGAAGAAGTAGACCAGCTAGAAACTGGGGGACTTGGGGAACAACACGGTGGTGAGTTCCCTGGGTTTTGGGGGTGTTTTTTTGCTTCATAAGTCCCAGACTTGGAGTTGAAGAAACCAGCAACCCAGAAATATCAATGGGAGCAGATTTTTAAAAAGCCCCAACAAAAGCCTGCTCTCTCTGGCCAAAGGACCAGGAAGGGGAGAGAATAAAAAGACAGAAAACTTTTAGGAAATAGCTGCTCTAATCTAACCACACATCACAGAAAAACTGTGACCCTCACCACCCCAAACTCCCTGATCTGCAAAGGCTGAGTGGAAAGCCTATACTTCCACCCTCAAGGGTGGTATCAGAGAAGGCCAAGTAGGGAGGTGGGGTCTTACTTTCCCCCCATCACTAAAGAGACCTCCACCCATCATGTCATGGAGGCCACAGGGGGAGCAGTAAGGAGGAGTCCCTGCCCCTTTCAGCCAGGAAGGAATCTTTGGAGGCCTAATGGAGAACCTGAGTTCCCATTCACACGCAGCAGTGACAAGGTGTCCATCCTCACCCACCCACCCCCCGGGGTGTCAAAGGAAATTGAGTGGAAAACCTGAACTTCTAACCCCCTGGCAATAATAAGTTAGCACTCCCCTTCACCCAATGAGCAGTGACAGATAAGGCCTGCTATAAGAGAAGGTTTAAATAAAACCCAGAGCCTCACAACATAATACCTTAAATGTTCAGGATAGAATCAAAATCAATTGTTGCGCCAAGAACTAGGAAAATCACAACTTGAATGAGAAAAGAAAATCAACAGACATCAACACTGAGAAAAGCAGATGTTGGAATTATCTGACAAGAATGTGAAAGCAGCTGTCATAAAAAGGCTTCAACAATGACAAACATGCTTGAAACAAATAACAATATGAAAAGCTTAGCCAAGAAACAGAAGATATCAAAAAGAACTAGATGCAATTTTAGATCTGAAAACTGTGATAAGTGAAATGAACATCTCTCTGGATGGACTCAATAGTAGGTTTGAGATAACAGAGGATTTTCAGTGAACTTGAAGATAGAACAATAGAATTTATAGAAAATTGACTGGAAGAAGATGAACAGAGCCCTCGGGGACCTGCAGGACTATAATGAAAGATCGTTAAAAATTCATGTCGTTAAAGTCCCAGGAGGAGAGGAAAAAGAATGTGGGTATGAAAAAGTATTAAAAAATAATGACTGAAAAATTTTCAAATTTGTCCAAAGATACAAACCAACAGATTCAAGAAGCTGAGTGAACCCCAAATAGGATAAATTCAAAGAAATATATGCCAAGACACACCACAGTCCTGAAAAATAAAGACAAAGGACAATTCTTGAAAGGAGTGAAGGAGAATACTTTCCTTATTGGGGAAAAACAATCTGAATGACACCGGATTTCTCATTGGAAACCACGAAGGCCAGAGCGAAGGGACACAAGCTTTTTCAAGAACTGTCGGTCTAGAAATCTAAATCCAGAATACACATCTTTTGAGGGAAAACTAAGAGAATTTGTCACCAATAGACCTACCTTAAAAGAATGGCTAAAGAAAGGTCTCTAAATAGAAAAGAAATGATAAAAGAAGGAATCTTGGAGAATTAGGAGGAAAAAAGTACAACAGAAAGAGTAAAAATATGGGTAAATACATTAGATTTTCCTCCTCTTGAGTTTTCTGAATTATGCTGATGGCTGCAGCAGAAAATTATAACACAATAGTACTCTGCTTCAGGATACCAATTTGTATATACAGCAAGGAATCTGTGTATGGAAATAAAACTGGAAAGAAATATGGCAAAATCTTAACAGTAGTTGTTTCTAGGAGAGGGAATTATGGGTGGTTTTCTCCCTTGGCTTTTTTGTTGATGATTTTTGGTTTTGCCTGATGGTCTCCATAAGCATGCTTGGGTAATTAGAAAATATGAAACACACAGTAGAACAATGAAGAGTTAAATTAGATAAAAGCAAATTGCTCCTGGAGAATAGAGAGGGAAGCAATTCATTACCCTCAGGGGAATTTAGGAGGACTTCATGGAACAGGTGGCATTTGATTTACCACCCAGAAGGATCGATGGATGGAGAGGGCTGGGGGAGAAATTCCAAGCTGGCAAAATGACAGGGATGAGAAAGTAGAGGACACTTCACCAAGGATGTGAGGCTAGCCTGGAGGGGTTATGAAGGACATAGGTGAGTCGCTATAACTACTGGAAGGGCCCCCAAAGGGACTTCTGTCCTTGGCAAGCCCCAGACTAAAAGGCAAATCATGTGTGAGGTTTATGGACTGAGAGACCTTCTGGTAAATATGGCGCCTCCTGCTTGGGCCCAAGCTTGAAGTGAATGGATGCTAAGCAAAAGCACCCTCACCTAGCCACCTTCTTTCACAAAGGAAACCCAGAGGCTTAGTCCCGGCCCAAGCTAGGTTCCACCCTTACCTTCTTGGACTTCCTCCTTCCTCCTTTCCTCTTCTGCTGAGAGTGTAGCTTCCTCTGGGGGAACATGACAAACAACTCCATCGTTCTCCCCATCTGCTCTGCCCACCACAGCCAAACACCCATTTCCCCTTCTCTCCCCCAGCTCTCTCAGACATCACATTCTTCTTCACACTAAGACCTGTTCTGACTAGCCTGTCCTTCACGCAGGTTCACTCTCTCTCCTAAAATCTCTCTCTCTCCCATACTGTGTCTCTCAGTCTGTGCGAGTATGTCTCTCACTGTATGTCTCTGTCTCTCTCTCTGCCTCTGTCTCTCTCTCATCCTCTTTCTCAGAGGAGGCAGTTACCAGAGTGAGTCTAAAGAATGTGAAAAAGAGTGAGATTGGAGAAAAAACATTAGAGATGCCCATCCGGCCAGTAAGAAGGTAGAAAGAGTTGGGACTTTGGGACCAAAATCAAAGTGAAGGTGGCGGTCTGTCCTTGCCCTTGGAAGAAAGCGGGAAGTGTCTTTGCTGGAGGTTTGTTTTGTGACAGGATCTCTGACAGCACATGACAAAGAGAGGTTTCTGCGAAGCTGGGCTAGTTCACACCTGGCAAAAAGCTGCTCTGTTCTGCCCTGAAACAGAAAGCAGACACCCAGACAAGCCAGCCAAATGAGCTGGATTTGCAGGGAATCAAGCCCAGCCTCCTCTGTGGAGAGGATGTGAGTAGTGGCCCAGAGACCAGGATAGGAGCTGAAGTTCTCAGTCAACCCAGGAGGTGAGCTGTGACATCAGAGCCACGGGAAAGCTGGGGGAGAGAGGTGAGCAGAAGGGAGCCTGTGGTAGCCGTGAGAATGCACTTCACAGCCCCCCCCCGCCCCAGCAAGGGCATCCTTGGCCTGGGCTCGGCCTTGCCCTCTGCACTGCGTGAGGCGGTCCCAGTGGAGGCTGAGCAGGAGTGCTCAGTCAGGCTCGTTCCTGGGAGACACGGCCTCCTCTGGCGGTTGACTTTTGCTTGAGGGCTCCCCGATGGCTTTGCCGAGACCTCCTTAGACTGTAGGCCAGTCTCGACGTTTCCACACCACCCTCCTTCCCAATCTCCTTCACTCAGGGTCAGACCTGCTCTGTGCTCTGACGGCTCTTCAGACCTCTCCGGCCCCCTCCCCATGTTCTCTCACAGGCGTTTCCTCTGATAAAATCCTCACACGATGATGCCATCTTGGCCTCTGCTTCTTGAAGGATCACAGCTAACACAGCATGACGATTTCTGTGGTGATACTCCCATCAGCTGGACTCAGGGCAGGGGCCAGGCTGTGGTCCTTCCCTGCTCCGGCTTGGTCTGTCTGTCCAGGATGGACTTTTAGGAGAAACAGGCCAGTGATGGATGGGAACCATGGGGAAGCCTGAACCCTCAGGTTGGCACGAGTTCCCCAGTCCAGGGTGATCACCAGTGCCAGATGCCTCTCCATCCTACCTGAGATCTCCAGAGCTTGCCTCAAAAGCTAGTCTCTCCCACTCTCCTTTCTTCCCACTTACTTTCCCCTTCCTCCTGCCTTCTCCCCCTCGTAACCTCAGCCCCTCACCACGGGACCTAGGGCACACAAGGACATGGTGCAGAGACTGGCTTACAGAGTAAGGCCAACCTGGGCTCAATTCCAGGATCTCCCCCTTACAGGCTGTGTGACCTAGACCAGATTTGCCTGAAAGTGGTAAACATGTTTCCCAATTTGTAGACTGTGGATAATAATAAGATTGTTGGAAGATCATCCACACAAAAGGCTCCAAATGAGTTGCCATTATTACCACTAGAAACATCAACATCATCATTCTCACTCAGCAGACACAGAAAGTGCAACTCCGAGAAGTTGAGACTTGCTGAGGCGGGCAGAACGCTTCATTCATTCATTCATTCATTCATTCAGCATTCACTGAGCACCACCTCTGGCCAGACCCCAGACTCAATGCCGGGCATTCAACATCACAAAAGGAAGAGCTCTGGCCGTATGGTTTAAGGTCTATGGGGGCAAACAGCACGCGATCACACAATGGCGGCAAGGGCTCCTCTCCATCCACAATACTTTTCAAAGCATCTCCACCACCATTAGCTGATGGGACCCTTGCAACAGTGCTATGGGGTGAGAATGTTTACTGTCCCCATTTTAGAGTTAAGGCCACTGAGGCTCACAGAGAGTTAGTGACTAGCCTACAGTCGCACAGCTAACAAGTGGCAAAGCAGAGACTGGCATCCAGGCTGCTGATGCCAGTCTGGTGTCCTCTCCTGGGCACTAGGCTGCCTTCTGTGTGGTCAGGGCTGGCTTCATCAATGCTCTCCTAATAGCCAGAAATGCTCTAGGGAGCTTTTATCCTTGCCACCCTCTGAAGGGTTGTTTGTTTGTTTGTTTTTTCCAGTAGAATCTCTCTCTCTCTCTCTCTCTCTCTCTCTCTCTCTCTCTCTCTCTGTGTGTGTGTGTGTGTGTGTGTGTGTGTGTGTCTCAATTCTTAGATCAACAACTAAATCTGGTCCAGGGCAGTACAGCATAGTGAAGGCCGTTTTTCTTTAGGTGCTGGGATTTCCAGTGTCGTCACCCCTGACTAACCCTTCACCGCAGGCAGGATTCTGGCCCAGAAGCCAGGTTGAGGCTGTGCATGGTGGTGATAGTGGGTGAGGCTCCTTGGGGGGCGGTGGGGGGTGGCCTGAAGCCCAGCCCCCTTCCAGGGCAGCTCCAGAGCTGGCCTCTCCTATAAGCTTTGGAAAAACCAGCTTCCCTGGCCATCAGTCTTCCCAAACTTGCAAGTGCAGTTGTCATCTAGGGGATCTGGGCAGGGCTTCCTGTTTGCAGCCATTGTCAGGGGCACACGAGGCTGCATGGAAGGGGGAGCTCCTCTCGTGTCCCAGATCCAAGGTCCTCAGCCGCACAGGCACCCAGTTCCTGAGGACCTGGGAGGAGCAGCCGATCCTTCCCCACCCTCCTCCAGCCCGTTATCAGCCTGGCAGTTTGTATACTTAATAGTATGACTAAGTGACAATTACATAACTCTCCCGCCTGAAGTTGAGATGGAAAGTGTTGTGGCTGAGAGGTTTTTGTTTCTTACTTTCCAAGCTTTGCCAGGACAGCCGCATGTTAGAGCTCTCACTTTGCTTCGTGAATAAAACAGGATACTTTGCCAAATTCAGAGCACACCTTCTGTCACGTACTTGGACGTCAGGTGGACTTGCCCATCCCTTCCCCCGCCCCCCCCCGAAGTCATCAGCACACCAGCCCTGACCCAGGGTGAGAGGAAGACCCTGAACTCAGCAACAGGCTTCATGGCTCCTGAATTCCCCTGCAGTGAGGGCAGAGAACACACTTCCTTCGATGACAGGCAACCTGAATGCTGATAACAGGGTCTTCCTGCCCATTTGGCTTCCAGCCGTCTCCTTGGGCGCCGAGCAGGCAGTGGAGCCTGGGCTGTTGGGTGGTGCCCACAGCCCCCAGCTGGCTCCGCCCCCTCTCCTGCCAGCCAGGGTGTCAGGGGGCCAAGTCAGAGGGTCCTCTGCCCGCTGACAAGCATATTTCTAAGAGCCTGGGGGAGCTCTGTCACGAGATAGTTGGGTGGCTTTGGACAAAATCCTTCACCCCTCTTGCCCCCATCTGCTGTCTGTTAAAGGGAGGAAGCATGGAGCTCGCAGGCTCCTATAGAATAACAAGGAGACCCAATGGCCAGATGGACGCCAGTCTGCATCTGCTGGCTCCAAGCTGTAATGCTCCGTATTGCTTAGTTCCATCTCCGTAAACCCGGAGCTGAGACGTGAGTGTTCTTGTATGCTAAGGTCAACCCTCGTTGTGATTCTCTGTTGTGTGTCTCTGCCTCTATAGGTTGGGGGTCATTGCCCACATCCATCTGGCTTTGCCAAGTTTGGGCTCCAGCAAAAGTCCTCTGCCAAACACTCTCCCTCAGTTTGGGAAACAAGTTACGTTGGAGGGGACATTTCATCTCCGTGCATTTGCCTTATTGACTCTGAAATCCTCGACGTTGGGCCTCAGGGTGAAGCCCTTTCAGTGAAGTGCTGGAGAGGACCTTTCCCTTTCTGCACCCTCAGCCCCTCTTTGCAAAGGGTCCAGCACACAGATCAGCCACCCAGCCCTGGGGGCAGGTTGCAGGTGTGGAGCCTCCTCCCAGAGGTGACAATGGAGACCAGCACAGTCTTCCCGTGGGACAGGGCACTCACAGCTCCAACCCAGATCCCCTTTCCTTGCTGCTGGAAGGTCTCAGGCTCCCTCTGGAAACACTGAGCTCTGTCATGAGGATGGAAATTGGCGTGAGGAGTGTGCTGTATTTTTCTTGGCTGCAGGCGAAGGGTGCAAGGTACTGTTAAAGGCTAGGGTAGGTGTGGGTGAGAAAAGAAAAGAAGACGACATGATTCTGTAGAGAGGTGGACATGTCTATGAAACCTCAGCACAGATAAACTAGGGGTTCATTAAGGGGTGCTGTCAAGATGAGGTTTGACCAATTCTTATGGGGGCCAGAGATGGTTTCAGTTCCTGAGTCCACAGAAGGCAGACCTGGGCCTGCAAACCACTGCCCCCGCCAGGTCCACACTGTTCTGTTTCCTTCAGAGAGACCTCGAGGTGCCCATGGCCTTCAGAGCCCCATCCCCCGGGTCTAGAGAAAAGTCAACAGGGGTTCACGGATGAAGGAGTTCTGAAGTCCAAGCAGTTGAAAACCGTGCCTGTGCTATCCTCATCTTGGAGAATCCCAATGCATGGAGCACAGAAAAGGCCCTGAGAAGTCCTGCAGTTGAACTTTGAAGAATGTAGCATTTCTCACGAGTAACTGAGTCGGAACATTTTGGTGGGTCACCCCTACTAACGAGGTGTCCATGGAGTGTGATGTGGGAAACGGGTGGACACCAGTTGCACGGGAGCCAGGAAGAGCCTTGAGCTCGGAGTCAAGAGACTTGCTGGGCGGCCTGGAGCGAGTCCTTCTCCCGCCTGGGCCTCGGTTGGAGCTCACAGCTCTGAGAGTCTCAGCTAAAGAGGGAAAGGAAGGAGACAGTCGGCTGTGGAGCGGGCCTGGGAGTCCAGAGTAGCTGGTCCCAGGCCTGACTGCCACTTCCTTGTTCTGTGGCCCCCGGACAGACCCTTTGTCTTCTCTGGGCCTCAGCCTCCTCTCTGAGAAATGAGGGATGAGCTGGCTGGGTGCTATCTGTGGGTCCTCTGATCTTGCTGGGGGTCATGCATTGGAGAGGACTTGTGCTGGCCTGGTGGTTGGAGGACCTTGGCTCAGGGCATTGTGTGTGGTTTGGGACAAGCTCCACTCCACATCCACTTCCAGACGGCAACCATGGCTCTCTCGACCTATAACTTCCCAAGTGCTTCTGGGGCTGTGGTTTGAAGGAGGGCCCTTGCCTGGTTCCCGTCGATTCCCATGGAGGTGCAGAGCCCCAGGTAGGGCCTCTTGTGTGGGCTATGAGCACATTGTTTTGTCCCCTGAAAATTCACATGTGCTAACCCCTAGTACCTCAGAATGTGACCTTATTTAGAAATAGGGTCATTGCAGATGTAATTAGTTAAGATGAGGTCATACAGGAATACAGTGGGTCCATAATCCAATATGAATGGTGTTCTTATATAAAGGGGAAATTTGGAGACATCATACTACAGAAGAATGTCATGTGAACATGAAGGTGGGCATTGGGGTGATGTTTCTACAAGCCAAGGAAAGCCACAGATAGCTAGAAAACCATGAGAAGCTAAGAGAAAATCATGGAACAGATTCTCCCTCACAGCCTTCAGAGGAATCAACTCTGCCAACATCTTAATCTCAGACTTCCAGCTTCTAGAAGTGCGAGACACTAAATTTCTGCTGTTTAAGCCATTCGGTCTGTGGTACTTTCTTATGGCAGCCACAGCAAAGTAATACACCTATGTTCCCATCTCCTGCCTCTGACTTCTCCCTGCCACTTAGGCTCAGTGGATGGTGTGAGAACTGTGTCCAGGCCATACTTCCCACACCTTCAGGCCAGGAAAGTTTGGCTAAGAGGCTTTCTATCAGTCAAGTGCAGCTGGCCCGACCAGCCGGAGGCTGGCTTGTTCTCCTTTAGATAGTGCAGGATTGAGAGCCTAAACAATACTCAACATTTTGACCCATGAATTCTATCTCTTGGATTCTGTCCTGGGAAATTCACTTGTGTACAGGAAAGTTTCACACCCAGAGAGATCCACCTTGGTATAAAATCGAGAAGAACCGGAAACCAACCAAGTACCTACAACTGAGAGTGGGTAAGACAGTAAAGCTCTTGGGACTTCCCTGGTGGCAGAGTGGTTAAGACTCTGCGCTCCCAATGCAGGGGGCCCGGATTCGATCCCTGGTAGGGGAACTAGATCCCACATGCATGCCGCGTGCCGCAACTAAGACCCAGCACCACCAAATAAATAAATAAATAAATATTTTTAAAAAAGACAAGAAAGCTCTACCCACTTAATTGGAAGAATATTATCTTAGCTTGCATTCCCCCCAGAAAGAGAGACTGACACAACTTTCTTTTGAGAAGTGGTCCCAGGGGATAGGAGGGAGGGACTGGAAGGAATGAAACAAGGTGTGTTATTGCATTGGTCACCGCTGGGGGCAACTGGGGCTCAGACCAGCTGGGGACATTCCGAAGACCCAATAGAATGTGTCTTGAATTGTCTTCCCAAGACATGGAAGAGAAGAATATTTATCTGTTTATCAAAGAATGCCCCAGTGAGTGTTGGCTCGTTTCCAGATTTGTACACATGCTGAGCGTGGTTAAGCAGACTGCTATGGTACATTAGCTCTGGGACAGAAAGTAGGGGATGTCTGGTGCAGCTGAGGTGAACGCAGGCCACCACAAAGGAGCAAAAACGTGGGAGGAGAGGACACGAGGGTAATAGATGGCCAACACAGGTACGTAGGCACTGTAAGTGATTTTTACAACAAAGACGTGATGACACAGAAAATGCTTCTGACAGCGTGTTAGTGAAAAGGGTATGCCCTTGAAAGTTCAGTGGGATCACATGTGCATATAAAAATCCAAAACCTGTGCTTAGAAAAAAGACAGGAAGGAAATATGATGAGAAGTTTACAGTTGATTGTCTCTGGGGTATGAGATCATTTCTGGTTCTTACTTTTTAATTTTCTTCTTTGCATCTTTCTGTATTTCCTAAATTTTCTTTAATGGGTATTACTTTTCAAATGAAAAAATCACTACAGCAGCAGTCCTCACTCATGAGCGGGCACCAGGATGACTTAAAGGGCTTGGGAAAACACCCTGGGCCGAAGGCAGCTTCATTGGCGTGGACCTGTGCTTGGTTGAATGCTCTGCTGGCACCTTCCTGAAATTCTTACGGATCTTTGAAGTAGGGGTCCAGCATTTACATTTTGCACTCAGCCCCACCAATGATGTAGCCAGTCCTGGCTGGGCCCTAATCCTAGGATCTCTGCTTCAGTCAGTTTGGGGCTGGAGCAGGGCCTAAGAACTTGCATTTCTAAGGAGCTCTAGGTAATGCTATTACTACTGGTTTGCCAACCACACTTTGAGGACCACTGTATTAGAATAATAAAAAAGATTGCATTGACTAAATAGCCCCCAGGTGCATTTAAGAATGTGTTTACCGACCATTAACCACTTTGGAATAGAGAAAATATATTGAAGATCAATCAGAAATGAAGATACAGCAGCTCCCAGATGAGAATGCACGTCAATGAGAAATCCCAGCCTGTGGTGAAAGGACAATGGGGGCCCCGGAGGGCCTGCCTGGCACATGGCTTACCATTGGCCCAGGGAGGCGGGAGACCGGGGGTACAGATCTACTTTCTGCAATACCAGTTAGAAACTGCAGGAGAGACCGTGGCATCCCCAGTGAGCTGGAGCCCAGAAAAGGGAACCCTGCCCATCTTTTGGTTTTACTGTCCCAGGTGCTGCTAGAAGTCTATCTCTGGCATTGCCCAAAAGGAGGGTCCTAGCAGCAAGAGGAAAGTGCAGGACACAGATGTGGGAGGGCCTGTCCCCACCCCACTCCGTGGCCCTCTCTCCCCTCACCCATCCCTCCCAGACTTGAGTCTGGTGAGATGGAAGCCTGCGCAAATCTCGTCTGCTCTGGCTGCTTTTCCCATGGAGGGATCATGCAAAGGTGAAGGTGACACCGTCAGTAACGTGAGCCAGGCTGCCTCCCAGCCAGTGCCGCTGCCACTGTCACAAGCTGGACAATCGTCAGTGCTAATCCAAGCAGCTGGGAAGTGAGCCCTCCCAGATCAATGCTAATACCTTCTTGTGTTATTCAAACAGGTCTTGTAAGGGCCAGTGAAGAAATTCACTTTGCCATGCTGGCCACCACGCCAGTGGGCTAATTGGGTGTTGCTTGTGCCTGCTATTGAATCAGGCCTCTTGGGCCAATAAATCAGAGTCAATGATCTCAGCCAACAAAAAAGAGTGAGGTGCTGGCAGTCCGGAGCCTCAGGCCCTGCGGTGATGTGACATTGACCCAACTGGGTGAACTTTGGCAAAGGCCCTTGCCCTCTCTGAGGCTCAGTGTTCGGTGTGCCAGGCCTCAGAGAACAGGTGTACAAGACCCCCTTGGTCGAGGCAGAACGAGGCTGCCCCTGGAGACATTCTGGCTGAAGATGGAGGCCAATGCCCAGACATGGTACTAGAGAGGGCATCACTGCTGGGGCAGGGGGCTGCAAGAGGACCCTGAGGCCTGACCAGCCCCAGGCTTCTGGGGGAGCTGGTGACGGAACTCGAGTCCAGCCAGATCCAGAGCAGCCCCTTCCTGCCCCGGTGCTGGATGACCCGGGAATCTACCCTCCAGTCTTTGTGGTCCCTTCCCCCTGCAGCTCAGAGAGCAGAGGGCCCAGAGCCCAGCAGGCCCGGGGCCGGTCCTCGTGCTACCACATCTTTGCTGGGTGACCACGGACAAGCCGTTCCCCCATGAGCCCCCTCTGTCACATAGGTATTGGAATGGGAGTCCCCCATACCCACAGGGACCATTCTATGAGTCAAATGAGACCATCGGTGTGAACCCCTGTGCAGACTGCCTGGCTCATGGTAAGGCTTTAAGAGCCCACTCCTTTCTCTATGAGTTTCCTGTGACTGCTGTAACGAATTGCCCCCAACTTGGTGGCTTAAAACAGCGCACATTTATGCTCTTACTGTGCCAGAGGTCAGGAGACTGAAATGGGTGTCAGCGGGCTAAAATCAGGGTGTCAGCGGGCTGCGTGCCTCTTGGAGGCTCTACGGGAGTCCGTTTCCTGCCGCTTCCAGCCTCCTGGCCCTTCCTCGCTGCACTCCAGCCTCTTGCTTCCTTTGTCACATGTCTTAATTCTTCCTCTGACCCTCTTATAAGGACCCTTATGATTACATTTGGGGTCCACCCAGATAATCCAGGAAATCTCCCCACATCTCAAGATCCTTGATTTCATCGCATCTGCAAAGTCCCTTTTGCCGTGGAAGGTAACATATTCCCAGGTTCTGGAAATTAGGGTGCTGACATCTTTGGGAGACCATTGTTCTGCTGAGCACGTCTTCTCTTCTGCTGTCCAGGGCCCTGAGAATTACAGTGGGACTCCCATTCCTGGCCAGGCCAGTCAGTCAGAAGCCAACTCAGGGGCCTCAGAGCCAGGAGGGCCCTTAGAAACCACCCATTGCCTCCAGCTCTGTCTATTCCGCCTCCATGAAGGCAGAGACACGGGCTGGTCAAGTTCACTGCCAAACATGACCCCGAACACGTTCCCTGCCCAAGCACGGAGCCTACACAGAGTTGGCCCTTGGTCCATCTGTGTTGGTTGTATGTTGTGGGATGAACTTGTAGACACTACAGGTAGATGCCTCGTGATCCCCCAAATTCACTTTTCCCCTTTTAACAAGGGGGGCAACTGTTTTACTTATTTCTTTTTAACAAGTTCCTAAGATGTGTTGACTGAGGCCAGAGGAGGGAATGGATTTGCTCACAAGCACACAGGGACGGAGCTGGCATTCAACCTGAGCGAGCAGTGTCCCAGGTCAAGTTGTGCTTCCCATTGGCCCTTTGGGAGCAGGTCTGGGAACTGACCAAGGGGACTTGGAAACCGCTCTGGAGAAGGCCCTGCCCCCTGAGGAAAAGGGCTCAGGGCAGCTTGCCAGGGAGCCCCCTCTACCCCCCAACAGCCCCTGCCTACTGGCTGCGAGCCCCTGCCCCAACTCCAGCCCCTCTAATGGGTTCTGAGGTCCCAGAACAAGTTCATTTCTCCCCTGGGGCTGCTCACACCCAGCCTGTCCTGCTCACGTTAGCCTGAACCCAGGGGGCAGGTTTTGGTGACTCGGCATTTCCAGGGGGGCCCAGCAAGGGCTGCTGCCTGCAGTTCACACACACTCTCACACCTGTGCACATTTACACACACGAACACATGCATATCATATATACTCACGCTCACATAGTCTCACACACTTGCACACGCACAGACACACATGCACACAAGGCCACAGGCCTCTCGCATGGGCCAGAGTCACGGCTGCCTGCCCTCCCCTCACCCAAGAGCTGCAGTCGCTGCCTCATCTGGCTCCACCCTGGGCCCCGTTCCTGGCATCCAGGCCAGTGGCAGTGGGACTGAGGCAGTGTGAGCAACGATGAAAGCCTGGACTTCGATGCCTTCCCGTTAGGAACACCGTCCCATCTAGGAGTCCCAGGACAGGACTTTCCATGTCTTTCTGAAAGGGCAACTCAGAGTGTCGGCCTGTGGGATGAATGGGACACTGCGGGTCTGTTCAGACTTGGCTTCTGTTCCCAGAGGGGAGTCTTTTGACTGGATGCCCAGGAGCAGAGAGGTCTGGGGTACCTGAGAGGGAAGGGGGGTTGACGTGCACATGCTGTGTGCATGCATTTGTGTGGGCGTACCTTGAGCCTGCTTCTGGGTGCGGGTGCATCTGTGTGTGGGCACATAAATGCTTCTCTGGTGTGCAAGTGTGTGCATGTGCACCTGTAGGTTTCATGCAGTGCGTGTGTATGTGTGCACACGCGTGCACCTGTTCACATGCGTGCATGTGCCCATGTGCACATGTGTCTGCGTGTGTGCCCGTGTAACTCAGCTCAGTCAGGCTGCTTATAACGAAATACCATAGACAGGGGCTTAAACAAAAGACATTTATTTCTCACAGTTCTGGAGGCTGGAAGTCCAAGATCAAGGCACTGGCAGATTTGGTTCCTGGTCATCACCTCTCTTCCTGGCTTATAGATAGACGCCTTCCCACTGGGACCTTACACAGCAGAGAGGGCACGCTTGTCTCTCTTCTTCCTATGAGGACACTAATCCTATCAGGGAAGCTCGGCCTTCACGACCTCATTTAAACCTAATCACCTCCCAAAGTCCCCACGTCCTAATGCCATCGCACTGGGGGTTCGGACTTCAATGTAAACACCTGAGGGGGGCCACGAACATTCAGTCCACAGTGGTGCCTGTGTGCACATGTGTGTGCCTGCCTGATGTCCATGTCTGCCTATGTCGGCGTGTGTGTACACGTGTGCATGTGTATGTGCCAGACAGTTGGCAGCTCTGCTGGGCAGCCTCCACCGCTGCCCCCTCTAGCTTTCCTGAGTGAGATCGCCTCCTGCCTTCTCCAGATAGGGATCTGGAGCTGTGTGCTCGTCCAGCACTAATCACAAGCCTACAATCTCTCCCCTCGTGTGGCTGTGGGCATGGTGAACACAGGCAAGGCCAAAGGCGCCCCAGAGCCCACTGGGGGTTTCCATGCCCTTTCCGTCTCCACGCTCATCACCCTCTCTGCCTCTCCTCCTGGTAAATCTCTATTTCTCCTTTCAAGCCCAGTCCCATGCCCCCTCCCGGGGAGCCTTGCTTGTCTGGCAGCTTGCACCCCAGAAGGCTTAGTCACTCCCTCGCCTGAGTTCCCACAGTGCTTTTCAAGCATCACTCTTACAGCTCTAGCCAAGTGGTACTTTAGATATTTCTGTCTCCACAGCTACCAAGGCAGGGCCTGACGCCGAGTTGCTTCATCATGCTCAGCACCCATTTGCTGAGTAACTGAGAGAATTATTGCCCCAGGGAGACCCGGGGGCCATGCCCAGGGGGACACACTTACAAGCCCCTGAGGACACAGAGTCATGGGAGGCGGGGCCGGGGCGACACACTGAGCCACGGTCTCTCCATCAAAACCGTTGCCCCACCCTGGACTGATGGGGACACCAAGGCCCAGAGGGACAGCACCTGACCAGAGTCTCTCCAATTCAGGGTGAACCCATGTCCCATGTGGCATAAGAAAGGCCGTCCCACAAGCCCTGTCCCACAGCCAGGGAGCCGAGGCTCGGGGAGCTGACTTTCCTGCCAGACACGTGGGCAGCCAATGGACAGGGCAGCCAGGTCTGAGGTTCTGGAAATACCGCCACAGCTCAGGGCGCCACGGCCGCCCAGGAGATGAGGCTAAGGGGTTACCCTGGCCATGAGCGCTGGTTTCTCCAAAGGGAATCGTAAAGAAAGAGCCACATAGCATATTGCTTGTGCCGGGCAGTAGCCTCCCTGCCCATCCCTGGCTGCAGGCCCTGTGAACTTGGTGAGCCTTCAAACTGCTCATTTCAGCGGACACAGGGTCTTCTAAATCCCCACAGCTGGACAGGGACCCGAGACAGAGCCTGGCCAGAAATGGCAAGGCGGGGGTGAGGGCGGGGGAAGGAGTCTTTGGAGGTTTTATTACTTTTTGCTTTGTGATGAGTGGCTCTGAGCCCACACATTTCTTGAATACATAATAGGGAGCTGGGCAAGACCGCAGAAATAAATTGTATTAACACACAATCACTGCAGTCTCAGACAGGGCCTTCTTTCCCTGGGTAGGGTCAATTAGCAGAATAATGCCGGGCAGGTTTTCGTTTTAAAGGGCTTAATTAAAGTTTGGGTACAAGGAACATGCAAGCCACCAATCTGTCTTTCAAGGCATGTATTATCTGGAAATTGATTGTAACTTAGGCGTATTTCTAGAAGTGTAATTCCTTGGAAGAAATAGAAGGCATCCCTCCCCACCTCTCCCTACTGGCCCCGCCCTGCCCCTCCCGCCAGAATTTAGTCAGCAGGGCCTTGCAGTTCAGGGGATGCTGGAGTTCCTTTGGGAGAGACCGTAGCCCTTGGGATCTAATATGCACTCAGACTGATGCTGGGAGCCCACCTGGCCTTCTTCCTTCACTCAGAAAGCTGGAGGCCACGGAGGCTGCTCTCCACACCCTGCAACCAGCCCATGCTGTCTGGGGTGGCAAGGGACAGCCCCTCTGCAGAAACAGGCCAGCCCGCCGCGGACCCTGTGGGTCAGGACAGGCCTAGACAGGGCAATGCTCCCGATCTAGCTGGCTGGGAGTCTCCTGTAGCCAGACGATCCGTCAAGAAGTGCCAGCTGGATGTCTGCCACATGCTGGGCGCTGGGTGGGCTGGGTGTCCAGCCAGGGTCAGCTCCCAAGGACCTTAGAGTACAACCTGGGTTGGAACACTGGCTCCTGGTGCCAACCCCTGCTGGGCACTGTGTGGCCTTGGGTCACTGTTTTCTTACCTGTACAGTGGCAACAGCAAGAAACTGCCTCCAGGGCTGCTGTGGGATTCCAAAAGTGGTGACCGGGGGGAGTTTCAGCCCCGGCCTGAGGGAGGCCGGCCAGCTTTTGTCCTGCTGCACCCTTTGCATCTGCGGCTTCTGGTCATCATCCCCTGCAGAACGCTGGTTGCCCCGGGATGCCCCCCAGGACCAGCACTGTCCACAGTGGGGAGGATGGCTCTGCAGAGTGGGAGGGGGCACCCCATCCCTAGAGCTGTGATGGGACCGGGGCAGGGGGACACAGAGGGGCGCAAGGCTGGCATGGCCTCCTGTCCCGGGGCAGCAGGCAGCCAGAGCCGACCCAGGGTGGCCCAGGGGACAGGCCCTGACACACCTGGAGCCCTGAGCAGGTTGGTCCCAGTCCCTGGGGGCCTATGGGAGGAACAGGCAGGGCCCTTCCAGCCGGCCAGCCATCCCGCCCCCACAAGCTGCTGACAGGTGGGAAGACCAGGCCCACAGGGGCCAGGGCTGTGACCAAGGTCACATGCAAGTCAGGGCCACCACGTGGTCCCTGTGTCCCGGGCCAGGGCCTTGGCAGGGCCTCCCCAGGTGCCCGTGGGCTCCAGAAGCTTCAGCAGGTAGCCCCATCCCCAGCAGTAGCTGGTCTAACACTGGGGCCCGGTGGGGTTTTTCTCTTCAGAGGCTCTGTCAGCCGGGTCTGAGCAACTCTGGTCACCTGCTGCAGGTGGCATCTGCCGAGCACACAGTCCCTAAAGGGACAGGATGCGTCTCAGAAGCAGCGCCCTGGCCCCGCTTTGGTCCTGGTGCTGGCTAATGGGCTTTCCCAAGGGTGCCCGCCCCATGGCACAGAGACGGCTGGGTTCCTGTCCCCACAAGGCGGAGCAGGACACAGTGACACAGCCTGCAGAGGCGGCCTCTCCTCCCCACGGGCTCCCACCTGGCCATCCACAGAGGGCCAGCAGGAGTGGCAGCTACAGGGCAGAGGACAGGCTTGGGGGCGTGAGACGCCCTCAGGACAAGCATGAGGATGGAGGCGTGAGAGCGGAGAGAGGCCAGCCGGGCAGGAGCCCTGGGCCCCCCGGGGCCGGCAGCTGAGGCCCCCAGAGAAGCCCCACCCGGGGCAGCGAGGGACCCAAAGGACCAGGCACGGGGCTCCAGGGATCCAGAGAGGTTGGACTGAACCAGAAACCCTGCTGTGAGAACCTGGTGGCCATGGTGACAAGGGAGAAGGTGAGGGTGGGCGAGGGGACCGTCACTCCGTCGGGCTCCCAGCGCGGGCTCCCCGCCCTCCCTCTCCTCTCTGCACCAGGGTTGGGGCTGAGGATACAGTTTCATAGTTTCCACCCCTTCTTTCCTCAACCCCAAAATAAAAAGGTGGAATCTGAGAGCCTAAAGAATTCCTTGGATTCCTCCCCTGCCAAATTTAGCCCTGGAATGGGCTGAACTCCTCATGATGGAGCTGCTGAGATTGTCTGGGTAATGACAGCGGGCCATCATTTCCGGGAGGGAATGGCTTTCTGGCCCCAAACCGTAGGATTTAGCAGAGCAAAAGTAGACCTGAGTGTCGGGGTCTGGGGTCTGCCTGTTAGCTGCCCCCTGAGTGGGGAGGAAGGCTGATGGGTCTGGTCATAGGGCTAGGGGCAGGGCTTCGTGCTCCTGGTGGACCTTGGACAGCAGGGCAAGCTGCTGGGAGAATGAAATCCATGCAGCAGCAAAGGGAACTAGTACTTTAGAGGGAGGGGGCTGTCCCATAGTTCCAGATTCCTCTGGGAAATTCTGGGAAAACTGGCTCAGCAAGCCCCCACTCTTCAGAAAGGCAGAGAGGCACAGACACCTCAGTACAGGGCAGAGACGCACGAGAAGGTGGTGGGGAGCCAGTTGGCCTTGAGGATGTCCTTTCCACTCTGTGCCATGGGGTCTCTATTCAAATGGGACTGCCAACCGGACCTTCCTCACAGGGCAGTCGTCAGGATGACCTCAGACAGCCTGGCAAGTGTGAAGCAAGAGAAGACGACAGTGGCTGTGATCCCTACAGGCACGAGCAGCAGCAGCGGGCACCCCCTCTCTGCAGAGCCATCTAAGCCAGGGCTGGAAGCCCACCCTGCCGCCCAGACAGCCTCGCCCTCCCGCCCCTTTTTGACACTCTTTGATGCCCTCCGAGCTCCCTTACACTGGGGACAGTCAACACCAGGTCCTCTTCCCTTCAAAACCCTCCGAAGCAGTATGGCACGGTGCAAATAAAAATGACCATGGGGGGCTTCCCTGGTGGTGCAGTGATTAGGAATCTGCCTGCCAATGCAGGGGACATGGGTTCGAGCCCTGGTCCGGGAAGATCCCACATGCTGCGGAGCAATGAAGCCCGTGCGCCACAACTACTGAGCCTGCGCTCTAGAGCCCACGAGCCACAACTACTGAGCTGCGAGCCACAACCACTGAGCCCGCATGCCACAACTACTGAAGCCCACATGCCTAGAGCCCGTGATCTGCAACAAGAGAAGCCACCGCAGTGAGAAGCCCATGCACTGCAACGAAGAGTAGCCCCTGCTCGCCGCAACTAGAGAAAGCCCATGTGCAGCAACGAAGACCGAACACAGCCAAAAATAAATAAATAAATATATATTTTTAAAAAGTGACCATGGGGGCCCAATGAAGTGGAGTCTGCTCCCAGCTTGGTCACTTACTAGCCAAGTGACATTGGGCAAGTCACATTCCTACCCATTCTAAGTCTCAGCTTTCTTACCTGTAGCATGCAAGCTTCTTGCTCATGGGAGGGGCCCAGAGTTGGTTGTTTCCCCCTACATGCTAAACACACCCACATCCACAGCATCCGCCACTGAGGCAGGTCACTCTCTCCCCAGCCCCAGCCCAAAAGGCCCGCCCTTCGGGTCCCTGTAACCCTGTCCCACTCCCAAGTGTCAGGAGTTCCGGGGCTGAACCTGGCCCTGCTGGCAAGCACGGATGCCAAGGGAAGGTTGATAAGCAGTCTTGGTTGCCCATGGCTTGGCCTTCTCTCGACCTCGCCAAAGGGAGGTCAGCTTTGTCACCTGGTTTGCCAAGAGGAAGCCAATGCAGGACCTTGTCATTGGCCAAGTTCATTGGATGAATGAGGTAGGACATGAGGGATGCAATGCTCCAGCCTACCTCATTCTAACGACACCGTCTTGACTGTGGCGATCCCCAACCCTTTCAGAACTGCTGTAGAACTTCATAGTCTTTGAAACATGTAACCCTCTTGGAATTCTTTTTTCCTCTTCTTTCTTCCCTGCAGTATGGAAAGCATCAGGAGGGCAATGATGAGGCGGATCTTGTCATCACTTCACCTCCGATGCCCAGCGCCCAAGTTAAGAGTCAACAGATGAATGGAATGGGTGAGAACGTGTCTGGTAATCTGTCAAGAGCTGTGCACACCTGAGGGAGCCCAGTGGGCCGAAGGCCTGAACAAGAACTCAGGCTTCTCAACTGTTCTTCCTGAGACAGCCCAGCGGAGGATGCGCCCCTGGAGTGCCTTGGCTGGGCCAGCTCTTCCTTCTAAATTTGGTGTTGGTCAGGGCTGCCTGCCAGGGTGTCTCCTGAATTCCCCGTGATCAGAGTTGAGGCCCGAGGATCCGCCGCCCTGGGGCCCAGAAGCAAAGAGTAAGGGCACACGGCAGCAGCACACTGGAGGCTTCTGGGGAAAAGCTGCTACCATGGCTCTGGGGCTCCAAGGTCAACACACATTTGTACTGCTTCCTGGAATCCTGGCATTTTTCTTCCAGAATAATGGGGGAGTCTGTGCTCCTTGTGAGGGGAAGGTAAGGGAACAATGTTGCTGTTCAGCCCCCTCCCCAGACAATCCAAGAGGACATGCCTGCTATCCTTGTTCAGCTGTTCGAGTTGACCTGTGCCTGGGGTCAGATAACAGAAGGCAAGGGAGGGAGGGAAGGGAGAAGGAAGAGAGGGAGGACAGGATAGAGGAATCTTCGAGGCTGCGTCTCCTGAAGTTCTTGATTCCTCCCAAGTTTGATTGGTCTCAGCACTACCATCCCTTGCCTCTAGAACGGCGAGCCCTACTTTGGGGTTTTGTTTGTCTGTTTGTTTTCCACAAGTGTGCAAACAAGCCGCGCTTAGCCACTAGCCATCTACAGCCAGCTCCTGAGACCCAGCTCCAGAAAGAATCCTCAATAGAGCTCTCAGGAACGCCTCTCTCCATACCCGGGAAAGAGAGGGCTTCGAACTGCCGTTAAGACCAGTTTTAAGACGGAGAGCACCCTAAGCATCATTCTAGTCTTCCCCTCTCATCATACAGATGGGATCGCTGAGGCCAGAGAGTGGGCAGGCCGCTTCTGAGGTTGCCAGGACAGGCCCAATCCAAGGGACGTCCCCTCATCAGCCCCCAGCCCAAGCCTGAGCTGAACTCAGATCCTCGTCAGAGCCCGAGGCCTGCATTCCAGCCCAAGGGCCAGCATGGAAGGCACTTTGGGGCATTTCCCTGAAACATGCCCATTTGGGATATGTGTAGCCCACAGTCCTAGCTTGAGGTTCAGGCTCAAGGCCGTTGGAATGGCTCATGAGCACTGCTGGATGCAGGGGGATATTGCCGCTCCACAGCCCAACCAGGCAGGAGATCTGCACGTGCCCCACCACGGGCCTGAGCACACCTGGCCAGGAAATACCACCTGGAGACACTTCCAAAGAAATAAGGCCCTGGAGGCCGGGCCCAGGCACATGCCAAGTTTCTGCTGCCTTTGTAGGAGCATCTCCTGTCGGTGGAGAAATCTTGGGGAAGGGGTGCATAACAGCCCCGTTGGGCAGAGACTATGGCTGGCCTTGAGCTTTGACCCCAAAGCCTGACCTGAGAGCCAGAGGGCTGCTGCCCTGAGACCCATTAATTTCGGTCAGCGGGCTGCTTTGAGCGGTTACTGCGCCCCATGAACTTGGCTAGCCCACCTTGGTCACTGGCTAGCCGCCTGTCCTAATCAGTTGAAATTCCACCTCAAGACTTCAGCATCAACCCTGTCTGCGTTTCCAGCCTGTTGGCCTGTCCTGCAAATCTGGGGCTTGCCAGCCCCCAGAATCCCATGAGCCAGTTCCTTGATATAGCCCTTATATACTTAGAGCCTACAGGCTCGGTTTCTCTGGAGAGCCCGGCCAGCTACAGTGAGCAACTGTAGAGTGCTTGGGATGGTGTCTGGGACAGAAGTCAGCCTACACTAGGGCTGGTTGGATAGATACCAGCAGCTGGGCCAGGACAGGAGTTGGAGAGTGACGGTGCATGGTCCCCAAGCCCCACACATCTGCCCACAACCCTCCACTCATCCCCAAGGAAGCTCACGTGCCCAGCAGAGTTCTCCAATTAAGTAGGGAGTGAACGGAACTTCCCGAATCTCAGGAAATGGTTTCCGAAGCAAACCTGGTCAACAGAAGACTGTGATTCTGCCAGATACTCTTCAAAGGCATTTCACAGTACTTTACATTTGGGAAACACTCTATCTCCCTCCTGCAATTCAAAGCCTCCATTACCTGATGACGACTCTGAGAAGTCGTACTGGAAAGAGAGCCATTTAACATTGTTTAAACCAGTATCTCCTGCACTTTTTTGATTTCAGAATCCTTTTCTCTTAGAACAGCTATTCTATTCACATCTGGTAAAACTCGTGTCCCATAGAGCACGTTGCTAAAAATATTGAACTTGGTGTCCTTTAACAGCCTTTTAGTTCCAACAGGTTAGTATTTTTAAAATTTCTATTAGACTCATAAACCTGATTGGGTCTCTATTATAGTAATTGTCATTCATTCATTGGGATATGGGGGGATGTTATGACTGGCTTCTGGCTGAGTGCAAATATCTGTGGCCACAACACCCTTGGCAGTGGCCCAGGGACTTGGGAACAGCAACCATTTGACTGTCTGGATTTTACATTCTGACAGCCGATGAGTTGTGTAGTGAGGTATAGGCTCACTGCAGGCTGTGTCCTCCAGGAAAGGTTTACAGCAGTGATTCTGGGCTGTTTGGGGATGGTAGATTTTTTCAAAGAGCTGAGAAAAGTTTTGGAACTTCTCCCCAGAAAAACACACAGAAGCACACATGCATGCATACATATGCACACAAAATATCCTGCATCCAAATCCAAGGGTCTCATGAATAAACTGAAGCCCTTCCTGGTCTTGCCAGGGGCGTCTGGGCTTGGCTTGAGAACACCTGGAATAGTCTTGGCCTCCTGGATGGGGCTCATCTCCAAAAACTTTTGACTGCCTTCCCCCCAACAGAAGTCTGGAGACTTCTTTCTTGTCTAGGTGGGAGATGGGGGGCAGGAGACTCAACCCCTGCCCTTCAGAGCTGACATTCTAACATGGGCCCAGAGATGGGCCCTGGCTAAATTCAGAAAGCAATGGGAATTATACGAGTGCATGGGACAAGAGGGCCGGTCTGGGGCTTCTGCTGAGGGGTTTGAGAATGGTCGGTATTAATCACAAAGATAGCTTCTTAGAGGTGGGGCTTTGAGCTGCGATTTGAAGAATGTGGGTTGTGGCTTAGGGAGATCTAAGACCAGTTGTTGCCTGCACGAGGAACAACTCAGTCAAAGGCTGGGGGGATGGGAAAAGGGGGACATTTGGGAGAGCGGTAGGGTCAGGAAGAAGGAGGACCCGATAGGGGTCAAGAGGAGGGTAAGCGAGAACTCACAGCAACTCAGGCTGCAAATGGTGAGCCCTCTACGTTCAGCAGACATCCCGTGGCCCTACTCTACACAAAGTCCCCACCGGCCTGGCAGGCAGGTAGAGCAGGGCGTGCCCCCCATCCACTGGATCCCTCTGGAATCTCCCACGGCAGCTGCCCTGAACCTTCACCACCAGCCTCTCCTGGCCCGCCCGGACTCCGCCAGCAGCGGCTCGGCTTGGACTTTGCAGAGAAGACCGGAGTAGGCCTACTCGAGGCTTCCATGCCCTCGCTGCTTCACAGTCACCGCACCCTCCCTCGCCTCCCTTCCTTCTTTCTCTTCAACCTCAGAAGGAAAAGGGCTGCTCCTGCCCCTGTGGATGGGGACCCATTCCTCTGGCTCCTGAACCCCATCCTGCCCTGTCTCCTCCAGGGCTTCACTTCTTCTAGAAAGAATGCATGGCTCCAGCTGCCCCGCTTCTCACCCAAACCACCCTTGCTTCTGAGGCTGAAACATCCAGCAACCTTGGATGCATCCCCAACCCCTCTACCCCTCAAAAAACACTCCCCTCAAAGCAGCAGCCCTTTCTCCTGATGAAACTTCTACTCATGCTGCAGGTATCACAATTTAAGGAAGCCCCCTAAGCCTCCCTGCCAGATTACTTAAGGCTGCTGTGGTCTCCTGCACTCCCGCTGTACTGGGTACGGCCCCTGCATGGGACACGTGACACCAGGTACATAAATGTCCTGTGTTTGTTTCCCAGCCAGTCTGGAAGCGCAGTGAGGGCAGGCATGTGCTTGCTCTTAGCCTGCACTCCTCAGAAAGTCGAAACTGAGACAAAGCCTTATGTGCGAGTATTCTGGGGAGAGAGTGATCCCAGGCAACAGAAGTGAAGGGCAGGGGAGCCACGCAGGGATGGAAGGAAAGTCCATACTGGAGCGTGTTGATCGAGTTGGCCGCCGTGAAAGGTGACTGGCTTCTTGAATTTATGGCAGTCTAAGCACCGTATGAAATGCATCTCGAGATCATCCACAGTGGAAGCAAAAGGGAAGCAGTTATTTCAGGGGGTGTGAACTCCCCAAACCCCAGGGTGTGCATGCGTGGGCACTGAGTTCCCACAGTGACTCATCCCTTGGCACCGGAGAAGCCCAAGGAAGGAGGGGAGAAGCAGGCATCACAGGCATCATGGGGCGCCGGCAGGTTGCACCAGTGTGAAGGTGGTCAGAAGCTTCACAGACCCAGTCACCACAGCAGTGGCTGAAATAAGAGATGGGCGAGGCCAAGAGAATCGAAGTGGGGCATGAAAGGCGTCTGATGCAGCCTTCTCCTTGAACCACTCGGATCGCCTCGTATCCTCCGTTACACCCAGCTCCCACATTACCAGATGGGGCTTCCATTTTTTCGAAACATTCAAAATCCGAGACCACTCTACTCAAAGGCCCCTTCAGGGTGCTGGTCAGCTGCAATCTCGGCAGAGATTTAATGCGAGAGGGTTTGTGGAAAACTGACAGTCCCCAGTGCCACAGGTGATGCCTGGGCCATAATTGCTAGTCCTCATCGCCCTCCTCCACTCTCTGTTCCTTTGACTGCTCTGTGTTGCTTGCTTTGTGAGGCAACTCAGACCTGTACCCCCCCAGGAGTCTACCCCGTAGCTGCCTTGACCTTAGTGGGCCATGATTCCTGCAATTGCCTGTTCACACCTTTATTACTGGACACAGAAGCACCAAGCAAACACTTCCATCGAATTCCTTGGGCTGTAAACACATTCCTCCCCGCCACCACTGTATGACAGCAGCCCTAACCCCTCCTTTCTTTTCCTGCTGGTTTGCTGGCACGAGAAACACACACTGACAAGATGGTCAATGAAGCTTCAAGTTCAATGGAATCCTTACTGTGACCCCTGGGGGAAACATTCTGTCCCATCAAACCAGAACTTCTAATCTGCCTGAGACTAAGGCTTCAGGAACAGGAAGCACAAATTCCACAGATGGGTCACCGGGAGTGATGGTGAGAAGGCCCTCTCCTCTGTCTGTCCAGCCCTTGGTTTCCAGATCTGTGGGTTCTAGCTATTGGGGACCATATATCAGCCATTGGATCCATGTACTTACTGTGTCCTGGAGGACAGCGCCTCGACCCCCGTGTGCTGTCCCCACGCTGGCATCTTAGATAAGCCTTTAACAGGCTATTCTATCAGACACGCTACTATGAGTGATTGGCTACACGGTCATCCCAGTGAGCCCATTGCTGCACCTTCTTTGCCATGAACATGATTTTCCAAGCATGTTCCCTCCAGACCCCTAGCCAACTAGTATGTTAATTCGCCAAGGCTGCCATAACAAAGTGGCTTAAAGGGCAGATATGTATTGTCTCCAGGTTCTGGAGGCTTGAAGTCCAAAATCAGGGAGTGAGTAGGGTTGGTTCTTCCTGAGGGCCCTGAAGGAAGGATCTGTCCCAGGTCTCTTTCCTTGGCTTGCAGATGGCCGTCTCTCTCCGTGTCTCTTCATCCCATCTTCCCTCTATGTGTGCCTCTGTGTCCAGATTTCCCCTTTTTATAAGGACACCAGTCATATTGGATTAGGGCCCATCCTACTCCAGTGTGACCTCATCTTAACTAATTACATCTGCAATGACCCTATTTCCAAATAATGTCATAATCTGAGGTACCAGGGTTAGGACTTCAACATATGAATTTGGAAAGTGGATAAAATTCAATCCATGACCACAAGCTATGTCAATAGCTACCGTCCAGGGGTCTGACCTTTATTAACTACTTCTCCCTCCATATCACGTTGATGACCAACTCTGCCACTTGCACCTCCACCCACTAGGAGTATTTCCCTTTACCACTCCTCTTTATGTCATCACTGGGTAGGGTTGGAATGGAGCAACAGTCTACTTCTTTTTCAGCTTTCATGAATACCTTGTGCCAAGCCATCTGACAACCAGGCCCAAATTATTTTATCCTCCATCAGCAGGTCATTGGGAAACTCCATAAAGCTGTAGGTCCGAGCTGATGGAAAGGTGTGGTCAACACAACAGATGTAGATGGCACAGGAATCTGGACCACCTGTCTGTGCCATTTTCTTGAGTCTGTAGACCTTCTTGGATCCAAAGTCCAATTATAATAGTTTTCATCATACAAAGGATGTACTTGCCTGACCTTACAACTTATTGGATCTAAAAATACCGAGCTCATGAAGGGCAACTGCAGATTTATAGTTACTTGGGGTTCCATGGTCAAACACTAAGTCTCAACCAAGGCCCAATAGCACTCGAAGAGCCCTCTTATAAAAGGAGAAAAATCCTTTGCCACAGAAAGCATGACCTTTCTCCAAAACCTTAGGAGTCTGCACTTAGGTGCCTCTGCTATTAGAGCTTGCCAAGGACTCCACCCAGCATTCTCATCCACCCCAGATTCCTCTAGCACCATCAGACCTGAGTCATTAGGCCCAAGAGGTAGAGTAGTTCAAACTTCAGCCTCAGCCCACTGCAGAGCCCTCCCTCGTTCTAAATTCCACTCAAAACTGGCAACCTCTGAACAACCCAATAAATATCTTAGAGCAAAATTCCCAACTGCATTCTCTGCAGCTTCCAAAATCCAAAAAGACCCATTAAGTGCTGTGACTCTTTTTTAGTGTGGGTGATTCAAGGTAAAAATTATTTGTCCTTTGTCTTTTTCATGGCATGTTTTAGATGATTAGAACCCTAAAAATTTCCCTGACATGGCAGGCCCATGCATCTTCTTGGGTTCTACCTCCCACCCTCTTATTTGCATGTGTCTTACAAGGACATCTGAGGTACTTGTCACTTGATGCTCACCAGCTCCAATTAGCCTGATGTCAGCAATTTCATCAATATGGTGGACCAGTATGATGCTCTGTGAAATGTCAAGAAGGTCAAGGCCCCTACAGACTATGCTGGGACAGAGCTGAGAGCAGAGATTCACCTAACTGTGGGGTAAAATAGTGAATATGTACTGCTGGCCTTCTTGTATAAGGGCAATCTGCTTTTAATCCCACTTACAGATGGGGATTAAAATACAGTAAGTCCCCTACATAAGAACCTTCAAGTTGCGAACTTTCAAAGATATGCATGTGCGTTCCATCAACATCCGGTGTGAGTGAAATTGCAGCTCGTCCTCCATCTCCTATTGCTGATGACCCTTCAGCTCTATCATCTCCCACCTCCTCTCCCTCCTCCAGTCAGTAACTCTTCTTGCCTGTTCACCCGATGCCAGCCCCTGGATGCCAGCTGTTGTACTGGACTACTATACTTTTCAAGGTACTATACTGTAAGATTAAAATTGTTTTCTTTATTTTTTGTGTTCACTGTTTTTTATGTATTATTTGTGTGAAAAGTATTATAAACCTATTACAGTACAGTACTATATAGCCGATTGTGTCAGTGGGATACCCAGGCTAACTTTGTTGGACTGACAAACAAATTGGACTTACGAATGCACTCTTGGAACGGAACTCATTCATATGTAGGGGACTTACTGTAATGCATTTTCCAGACCAATAGCCGCACACCAAGTGCCAAAGGATGTTCTGGTCTGCTTTAGTAAAGATGGCACATCCAGCAGTTCAGCCACATCTAGAATGACCACCTAGTTAAGTTTACAGTAAGCAGTCCACAATCGTCTTCCACAATTCATCTGGTTTTTGCTGGAGCCACACAGGTGAATTGAACAAGGATGTGATGGGGACCACCACCCTTGCATCCTTTAAGTCTTTGATAGTGGAATTAATTTTGGCAATTCCTCCTCTGTTGCTTCTGATTTACTATCTTGGTTGAGGGAGCAGACAGTTTCAGCATTTTCTACTTGATTTTTTTCTATCAAAATAATTCTTACTCCACAAGTCAGGTACCCATGTGAGGGTTCTTCTAGCTGCTAAAGGTATCTATCCCGATTATGTACTTGGGAGCCAGGGAAATGACACGGGATGGGTCCACAGACCCATTAGACAATTGGGTCAGAATTCCACTTATCATCTGACTTCAGTAAGTCCCCACTCTAACAAGAAAACCATGATGGCATTTTGGGTTTCCTGATGTTGATGTAAGTTCATACCCTGTATTCAACGGTTCTCAAAAAGTGTAAGTAGTTCCTTTTTCCTAGCACAGTTACCATCACAAATGTCCTTAGGTCCCTTTGGGGAAGGATTGGGAGAATATTTATCCTAAGGAACTGTGGTGGCACCGTAGAGTTCTTCCACAAGGAAACTAGACTCCCGTTCAATCTGGGCTCTGGGTTTGGAAAGTGACGTAGATCTGGAAACTGAATAAGAAACTGAGGTTTTCACTGTGGTGGCTGACACCCACCTTCTGCTCATAAGCTTTAGATTTTGTTTAAAATTACACTAATCAAGTGACACCCTAGTTATCGATCCACCTATCTGTCCTAGGAACACATGGTCTGTTGGTCATTGTACAGATCCCAGCAGGTATGGCACCCCAGTTGCTAGTTTGACCTTGCTTCCCATTACAATAATGGCTAAGTGTTGCCACCTGGCCTCTGCCATTCTATCAATAGAATCTCATCATCTCCACTGATACAAAGGAACTCAGTTCCATGGTGGTATCTCCTACTGTAACACTGAACCTAGAGAAGACAGCTACCTACAAAGATTCTCCAATATGCCAGTGCCCCTCTCATATATTGCCTTGATGACAGAAGCATTCTTTGCCCTACGCAAGGAACACAGTCAAATGGTAGGTTTTCTGGTATCACATAATGTATCTGTTCTAACACGTCTCTGAACGTTGTGCTACCACGCCAAGAACGTTAGGGCAACTCCATCTCATTTATTATAGGCTATTGTCTTGTCCAAGTTTCAAGGAGCATCCCAGGAAAGTATTAGGACCCTTTCCCAATGTTTTTGTCTGAACATTGAATCCCTGGGCACAAGTGAGTGCCACTAGTGTCAACAAATTCTCCCCTGTCAATTCCCTGGGTCCACCGTCTTCAATAGCCAACTCCCATCAGCACTGTCACAATTCTTGCTCACATGTATTAGCCAGTTTCTGCAATTCTCATGCAAGCTACTTTCTTTCAGAACAAGAACTGTACTTCCAAGCTTAGGCTACACTGAGAGCTAACCCTGGTTAGCACCCTGAAGGCAATGAGAGGTAGTGGAGGTTTCCAGAGAGTATAGGGGTTCAACAGTCTCAGGCTTATCCACCCAAATGTCCCCATTCAAGGTCTTCAAGTCACACTGTTTTCCCATTGAGACCTTGATACAGAAAACTATTGAGGCTCTATTTAATCTCCTTTGCTATATTGTATTTTTACAATTTGACATTGGGTCAGATTTTCATCATGGTCTGCTCTACTGCTGAAGGACACAAGGATCCCTTTAAATGCTTCCCTCTAGTTTTCACAGGCTGTTTTGAATTGATGGTTGGCTGACCCACGTCTGCCATTTTCTTTACGGCAAGTTTCTCAAAGTAACCAAAGCCAGACAGCCCCCAGATCCTTCTGGTTCCTGTTGTGCCCGTGCTTTCGAGGGCAGAACCACATGCTTCACAGGTGAGAATCTGAATTACTGTGATGCCACTGCACGTCAGAAGTTACCACACCCCTTTTTCCACCAGAAAGGGGGTCCTTATTACCACTTACTAGTTAGAGGTCCAGCTCCCAAATCCCATCCTCAGGATGTCTAAGGCCCTTCACAGTACCAGCTACCCGGGTCCCCAGAAAGCAGAACCTAAGACAAAGGGTTATATGCATGTATCTTTATCGGGAAATGGGAGCCCAGAGAGCAGGGGTTGGGGTGAGCAGGGGGGCAAACTAGGGAAGGAGGAAGAGCCAGAACAAGGATATGATATCTAATTATGCACCATGGTGGATGACTGGTTGTCTGATGCCATAAAACCCTCTGAGAAGCCAAATGAAATATGTCTTGGAACTAGGGGGAGGAAGGGGAGCAGTTACCTCTCATCTCCTCTCCCCATTGCCCAGTTTTCCTCCGTGGGAGCCTAACCGGCCATCATGCGGCGCGTGCGCATGGCAAACAAGCTGCCCTGGACCTCCATGCCATAGCGGCAAAGGAGGCCAGGATAGAGGCGTGCAGCTAAGCACCTGGGGTAAGGCACTCTTGAGCTGTACCCGCATGAAGTCTAATGAACCTCCACACAGAAAGAACTAGAGTAAGAGACAGGTGAGTCTAAGCACATCTGAAATAGCCCTCCCTTTTTCTTCTTTTTCATTCTTTAAAAAAAAAAACAGAAAACAAAAAAAACAGATCTTTGTTCCACGTCTCGTATGGTGCTGGGGCAAGGTGCTCAGGACATGTGCGGGAGGGCTTGCTCTTTCTCAGGCTGGAAGCTGGAGCCGGGAATCAGGGACTGGGTTGGGGAAGGAGTTGAACCACCTCGCTTAGGATCCTTTCCAGACCCAGGAAGCTGCTGGTAGGAAGGACCAAGGCCACGAGCAATACAGACTACTGGCCCAGGGGCTTCTGCTTGCTTCCTGCCACAGGACAGAGGCCACCACTTTCCAAGCCCGGGAAGAAAGCGACAGTCAGAAGAAGTAAGAATCCTTTAAGGGAGAATAAAGGAGGGAGGCCTCTGGGGAAAAAGGGGGCAGAGCGGGTCCTGAGAGGTGGGAACTGGATCCAGTCAGGGCCATGGAAAGAAATCATCAGAGCCGCCACTTAAAGTCCTGTCCGCTCCCATCTGTAGCTAGGGCTGTGGAGGAAGAGGGAGGGAGGGGTCTTCGGAAGACAGTGAGTGGAAGGAAATTGCGCAACAGCAAGCGGCCCTTTGGACCATGGATGAGCTGCTCGCATCTGAGCCCATGGCCTCAAGCAAATGGATGGAGAGCCACAGGCAGGATGCCTTAGATTTGCTGCATCCCACAGTCCCAAGAAACCACAATTGAAAATCAATAATCAGGGACTTCCCTGGTGGTGCAGTGGTTAAGAATCCGCCTGCCAATGAAGGGGACACGGGTTGGACCCTTGGTCCGGGAAGATCCCACATGCCGCGGAGCAACTAAGCCCGTGTGCCACAACTACTGAGCCTGCGCTCTAGAGCCCACGAGCCACAACTACTGAAGCCCACGTGCCTAGAGCCCATGCTCCGCAACAAGAGAAGCCACCACAATGAGAAGCCCGTGCACCACAACAAAGAGTAGCCCCCGCTCACCGCAACTAGAGAAAGCCCGCACTCAGCAACAAAGACCCAAAGCAGCCAAAAATAAATAAATAAATAAATAAACAAATTATTATTATTATTATTTTTTTCTTTTTCTTTTTGCGGTATGCGGGCCTCTCACTGTTGTGGCCTCTCCCGTTGCGGAGCACAGGCTCCGGACGCGCAGGCCCAGCGGCCATGGCTCACGGGCCCAGCCGCTCCGCGGCATATGGGATCCTCCCAGATCGGGGCATGAACCCGTATCCCCTGCATCGGCAGGCGGACTCTCAACCACTGCGCCACCAGGGAGGCCCACAAATTATTAAAAAAAAGAAAACCAATAATCACTAATAAATCACTAATGTTACACAGGCAAAATGGCCATTTCATTATCAGGAACAAGCCCTGAGCAGAGAGCAAGAGAGGTTGGCATGGAGTTTGGTTGGCACTGCGGGTTCTATGCCTCCATCGGGGGCAGGAAATGTTCTGCTTGCTGTTGATCCTACTATAGAGAAACGCGGTCCCTCATGGCCACACTACAGAATTTACAGTCCAGAACTTTCTTGAGGGTTCTGCTCTGATTCCACCAGCCTCACTGAGCCCACAGAGTGGCATGGTGCGTGGTGCCCGTGATGTGGCACACTGCTCTTCATGAATGAGGAACCGGTGTGTGGCTATGGCTTCACAGACAGGGCCAGGACCCTGGAATGGACATGACACCTACTGGGAAGGAGGGCTTCTGTGGGACAGGCCTGAGGACAGGGGCAGGACGGGAAAGAAGCTGAGCCGTCCTCAAGGCTCAGTGTGGCACCATGTCTCGCTTGCTTAGAACCCCACATATCTAAAGTGATCACTGTGGCCCTCCCAGCCAGCCAGGCATCTGCCACTGCATCCAGGGGACTTGATTACTAAAGCTGTTTGTTTTACTGCTGATGCAACGTGACACCAGCCTGTGTGATCTGGCTCTGGGCATCACGTTGCCGGCACACAGCAATGAGATGGAAATTTGGCTGCTGCAAAAGGCACTGATTTTGCCTTCTTCTCTGAATCTCCTTTCTCTGAACAGCAGGGACATTTCAGTCCCATGTAAAGCACACACTCTCTTCCTCCTGGCAAATGCCCAGTACCGTAATTCCCCATATAGTGCCACCTTGGAAGAGCCTCGGGCAGCATGTCAGGGGCAAGAAGACTGCACTGCATCTTAGGTCCTGAGGTGCTGGGGTAGTGATGTGCCCGGAGAGAATGCACTTGGGTACTGAAGCATCTTCTTAGCCTTGCTTGCCTCTGTGCTCAGGAGGAAGGGCTGGGGAGATGAATGGCCCAGCTCACAGGAAGAGTGGCAAGCCACTGCCTTGCCCTTTGGTTTCATTACTCGAATTGCACCAGGTGGCATCTATACTCATTCCGCAAGGCAGCAGTGCTTCCCTGCTGGCAGACACACTGTGCAGCCAGGGGGCAGGATGGGAAGGCATAGCTACAGCTACAGCACAATTGGTGGCCGCCTGCAACCCAGGATTGGTCTCTCAACCACCAAAGCAAGTGGGGGGACTTTCTGGAAAATGCTGCAGATGGGAGGTCCAAGCCTGTGGAGAGCCAGAAGTGAAGCCCAGAGACGGAAGGGAGCTTGTCCGGTGTCCCACACTGGGTCAGGTGCAAGACTGAGCTGGGAACACGGGGTCTTGCCTCCCAGGCCAGGCCTCTTATCATTTGAAGGAGCTGCCACCAACAGACATCCAGTGTCACTGTCCCCCTCCCCACATACACACATTTATTTGTCCATGTTGCCTGTTCGTGCACTATAGTCATTTCATGTACAGGACTCGCGTTTCCCAACCCTGTCCCTGGGTGTATGAGCATGCTTTGCACTGGCAAGCATTTTGCAACAGCAGCTAGAAACTGGCTGTAGCTGAGTGACAGCTGACACCTGACAGATATGAAGTCACTGAATCCTCACTCCAACCCCGTGAGGTCGGTACCCCAATTAGCCCCATTTTACAGGAGAGGAAACGGAGGCACAGAGAGGGAGGCACAAACTGCCCAAAGTCACACAGCTTCTAAGTGGCAAAGCCTGGATTGAAAGCAGGCTGGCCCCTGGTTGCTTGCCTTTACACTGTGCTACATAATCTCTCACAGGGTCGCAGGGTCGCATGGTTGGTTTGAGGATCTGATGAGTTAATATGTGTCAGGTGCCAGCACCTGCTGCCAAGGGCCCCTCCACTTCTGCAGGGCGATACATCTGTTGTCTTTAATGATGAGTGTGAGATGGTCCCTCCTCGCCCTCTCAAGAGTGTCCAGCCCAAGTCCAACGCTCTGCACACAGTAGGCGTTCAGAAAAGGCTCCTTTCTGCAGTTCGTCACTCAGACACACAGGCATTCACATATCGCACAGCAGCTCTGCGCCCGGCCCTGGGCTAAAATCTGATACACAACAGCTGGTGCCTGAAACCCAGAGGCACCCAGTCTAGTGGGGAGGTGGGCGGATCCGCAGTTACAGGCCAGGGCTGTAAGGACCCACAGGAGCGGCAGCTCACCCGCCGGAGGTGCTTTCTGTAAAAAGGCAGCCCCTGGGCCTCCCTGGTGGCGCAGTGGTTTGAGAGTTCGCCTGCCGATGCAGGGGATACGGGTTCGTGCCCCGGTCTGGGAGGATCCCATATGCCGCGGAGCGGCTGGGCCCGTGAGCCATGGCCGCTGGGCCTGCGCATCCAGAGCCTGTGCTCCGCAACGGGAGAGGCCACAACAGTGAGAGGCCCGCATACCGCAAAAAGAAAAAAAAAAAAAAAAAAAGGCAGCCCCTTCTCCTGACCTTGGGGAGGAGGGGCCGTGGTCCATGAAGGTGACACAGGCGAGAACGAAGGCTTCAGCCGAGGCCTGATGGCTGAGAGGAGTGGCCCAAGTGAGCAGGGAAAGGAGGGCCCTCTGGTCCGCGGGGAACACGGAGCGCGTGGCATGGAGGTGTGAAAGAACAATGTGTTTTGGAACAGCCAGCTGATGGCTGTGTCCACTGCCTGAGTTGTTTTTGCGGGGGCTGAGGGACAAACCCGGAGGGCATACCGTTGAGCCAGAGGATTATTCGCAAGCCTTAAAATCGAAAGGAATTTTCCCTGCTAGGTTTCAGACTTTCCTGGGACCCGTGGTCCCTATTTTCCTTCCAATCTCTCCCTTTTGGAATGGGAACGGCTATCCTCTGCCTGTCCCGCTGTATTAGTCAGGGTTCTCCAGAGAAACAGAACCAAGAAGAGATGATAGATAGATACACAGATAGGAGAAAGAAGAGGAGATTTATGATAGAAATTGGCTCACACAAGATGGAGGCCAAGAAGTCCCATCCCCCAGATCTGCCATCTGCAAGCTGGAGACCCAGGAAAACCAGCAGTACAATTCAGTCCAAGTCTGGAGGCCTGAGAACCCAGGAAGCCAATGGGGTAAGTCCCAGAGTCTGAAGGTGGGAGAACCAAGAGCTCTGAAGTTCTAGGGCAGGAAAAGATGGACATCTGAGCTCAAGAGGAGAGAGGGAATCCGCCCTTTCTTCACCTGTTTCATTTGGGCTCTCTATGGATTGCATGATGCCCACGCACACTGCTGAGGGCAGATCTCTTTGCTTAGTCTACTAATTCAAATGCAAATATCTTCCACAAATACCCTCGCAGACACACCCAGAAATAAGGCTTTACCAGCTCTCTGGACCTCCCTTAACCCAGTCAAGTTAGCACATAAAAATAACGTTGGCCAGTGTCCTTGTCCCCACGGTGAGCCACAGCCGCCCCCCCCACCTCTGTGGGAGACCCTCCAACACTAGCAGATTCCAGGTATATACAACTCACTGTTCAGAAAAGATCCTGATCCATGGGAGCTGTGGTTACAGAAGGCAAAGCCTTTAACGCACTGAAGACCTAAAGTGAAGCCGCAGCACTCTGTCAGCCTTGGCAGCTGGCTGGCTTGCCGAGGGCCAGGTCCTTTCCTCCGTTCGGAATTCTGCCACCCATTGATAGGAAACGATGTCAGGGACCCTTCTGCGATGTCTCCTAAGTATGGGAACAGCGCTACAAGCCTCTGGAACCGACGCTGCGAGTGGCAGAACCAATCGATGGGCTAAATGGGGCCAGAGCACAGCTCCAGAGACAGGAATGGACTTGAAATGTGAATGACAATATGTTTTTGCCATTTTCTTTCTACCATAAAAATAAAAAGTATGTCCCAACAATGCATTTATCAAGTAAGTATGGTCCTAATGCTTATGGAAGTCAACATTTCTGAGATGAAAATCCTAAGAAATGGATCTGTGACAAGGATTTCCAAACTGTATTGCCATCATTTGATCTCTTTTGAAAGTATGGAAAATTGTATTCAAAAGCTGGACAAATTGTATAACGGTATGCATTTTTGCTAAAAGGTACTTCAAAAAATGCTATAGTAACTAACATAAAAAATCAAATGAGATTGACTTAACTATCAAGCATTTTTAAAAAACCATGCTATAATAATATTTATATGTAATACAGCTCCATATATTTCTTTCATTCTAGTCTAATGGTTTTCAACATTCAAAAATCATGGATTTTGGGGCTTCCCTGGTGGTGAAGTGGTTGAGAACCCACCTACCAATGCAGGGGACACGGGTTCGAGCCCTGGTCCGGGAAGATCCCACATGCCGCAGAGCAACTGAGCCCGTGCACCACAACTACTGAGCCTGTGCTCTAGAGCCCGCGAGCCACAACTACTGAGCCCGCGTGCCTAGAGCCCATGCTCCGCAACAAGAGAAGCCACCACAATGAGAAGCTCATGCACCGCCATGAAGAGTAGCCCCTGCTTGCCACAACTAGAGAAAAGCCCGTGCACAGCAACGAAAACGCAACGCAGCCAAAAGAAAATTAAAAAACAAAAAATCCAAATCATGGATTTTGTATTTCAAATCGCTTCTCCAAAATGAACTCAAAGTAGAACTGAAAACTACCTGAAGTACCCTCTCTCTTTAAATTAATTAATACAGTAAATAAATAGTTTTACATAATATAATGAGAAAGTATTGATGGTGTCCAAAAGCTAAAATATTTCTCATTGCTGTATAGACACAGTATAGTTTAAAATACTATATTCAATATGTGTGTTATTTAAAGTGCGAGGTGCCTTTAGGGGATTCCAAATAAATAGCATCTTGGGTCTCTGATGACCAGTTTACAGACTAGAGAAGAACAGAGATACCCACATAAACTTCAAGATTACAAAATAAACTCTCAATGAATGCTGTATTTAATTGCAAAGGCACTTTAGAACAGAGAAGTGATTACAATCAACGGGGGACTAATAGGAGGTATTCTGACATCAGCCAAGTTTAAAGGAGATATTGGATGAAGACAGAAAAGATCACTACAGTTGAAGGAAAAGAGACAGGAATGAGAAATCAGGCTAGTTAATTCCCCAGGGATCCTCCCACACCAAGAACCAGGGGAAAGCTCCGGTCCATTGGAAAGAACACAAAGTAGATGCAAGCAACTATGTTCCTTAGATTTTGTTAGTATTGCCTCTCCCACGTTTATAACTTTGGATGCTTCAACTGGAACTCAGTATGTTAAATGTAGATAGAAATGACCACCTTTTAACTCCTCTAAAGGAATACGTGAGGGGAAATGTGAAATATTCTGAGCTAATGGAGAAACATACATATAATGCCGAGTGGAATTACAGTTTCAAATGTTTATAAAATAAGTACCATTACCCACTGGAGCATTTATCTAGTATTTGTGACTCACAGCATGAAGTAGTCTAAAATTTTTCATATTTGTGTGTGATTGCAGATTTTAATTCAAAGATACATCCTGTTCATAATGGCCAAAGGTTGAAAACAACTTGAATACTTATTAGTATATGTTAAGTTAAATAAATGCTAAGACACATGAAATGCAATACTATGAAGACATTACAAATGTTAACATAGATCTTTACCTCTTTATTTGAAAAAATGTCTCCAATATATTTCTAAGAAAAAAAAAGCTGGATTCAAAGGAAAAACAAAATAACCTTTACACCCATCTTGGAAGCAGATAACTTGTTGCTTGGTTTCACAAGTTCACAAATGAAGAGGAATTTTGGCCCAGGATGAATGATACCCTGAGTCTCACCCATACCTGATTTAGATGACATGTGGATGAGATTTTGGACTGACAGTTGATGCTGAATTGGGTTAAGACTTTTGCGGATGTTGGGATGGGATGTTGGATGTATTTTTCATGTGAGAAAGACACAAACTTTGGGGGAGGCCAGAGGGCAGACTGTGATGGGTTGAATTGTGTCCCATAAAAATTCATATGTTGATGTTCTAACTGCCAGTACTTCAGAATGTGACTTTATTTGGAACTAGGACCACCACAGATGTAATTAATTAAGTTGAGGTGAGGTGATGCTGCTGTAGGGTGGGACCCTAATCCAGCACTGCCCGTGTCCTTATAAAAATGGGGAAATTTGGACACAGGGCATGCAGTGAAAGAAGAAAATGTAAAGAGACACAGGGAGATGATAGCCATCTACAAGCCAAGGAGAGATGCCTGGAGCAAAGCCTTCCCTTACAGCCTTCAGAAAGAACCAAGCCTGCCCACACCTTGATCTCAGACATCTGGCCTCCAGAACTGGGAGATAATGCATTTCTGTTGTTTAAGCCCCCAGACTGTGGTACTTTGTTATGGCAGCCCGAGCAGACTAAGAGATTTTGGTATTTTGGAGCAGCGACTTTTCCCTGAGGGTAATAGGGAGCCATAGAAATATTTTGAGCAAAAGGGAGGAATGACATAAAATCTGTATTCTAGAAATTTACCCTAGCTACTGTGAGGAGGATGCACTGGAGTGTACGAGACCAGAGGCAGGGAGAATATTTACGACATGTTGCTGGACTCTAGATGAAAGTGGATGGCTGCCTAATATAATAATAGTAGTAATAGTAATAATTAGTAGTTGCAGTACACTTATTTTTACAACTAACACTAGCCCATCACTTCTATTGTGCCAGGTGCTTTTACATGGATTATTATGTTTAACTCTTGCAACAAGCCGATGAGACACGCACTGTGGTATCTCCATGTTGCAGACTAGGAAACTTGCCCCAGGCCACATGGTAAGCAGTGGGCCCAGGATTTGAACCGGGCAGTCTGGCTCTAATGCCCGCATGCAATGGAATGTTGGTAAGTGTTTACAACCAGCCTTGATTTGCAGCATTTGCCCATTTCTGTCGTGTAGCTACTTCCACCACAGCCAATTTCAAGCTACCGAAGAGTCATCAACAAGTCCACAAAATTGCTAAAGATGTAGCAGTCCTTTCTCATGAGCTGGTGCAAGCCAGCCAACTAGCAAAGCACCAAAGCACTGGGCTCAGAGCTGGTAACATGTGAAGAAGTGCGTGTTCCTTCCCAATCCCCTGGTGAGCTTTGTCTTAATGGGATTTTGTGGAGGCTGCTGGGTCCCAGGCCACCTAGGACATTCGAATCTCGGTTTCACCAGTGAGTAGCTGTGTGATCTCAGACAAGTTGCTGAATGTCTCTGAGCCTCAGTTTGCTCAACTCTGAAATTAGTTCTTATGAGGCTTCATTGAGCTCACGATGTGAAGCACAGGGACTGGTGTACCCAGAGTTTGGGCTGCTTTTATTGTTAAGATGATTGTGTTTCCAAATGTAGAAGAGCGGGAGCACGTTGTCCGTTTTTTGTCCCCCCCCCCCCCGCTCCCGCTGACGTCTGCCTGGATAGCATGCCTGCTCGATGCTGGGCTCTGGCTGGTTCCCTGGTGTTACGTCATATTAACCTTCTGAATGGTTGTAGTGATGGTGCAGCAGTAGCCTAGCTGGTTGCTAGGACAGCCACAGGCCTGGGTTTTGTTGTGTGTGTGTGTTTTTTTCCTAATCACAAAATTGCAAATGGTCTGAAGGGTCCTAGAATAGTCGATGGAGCCTCTTCCCATGTGGGGCCTGAGTCGTGCCTGTGCTATTGGAAAAAAATGTCATTGCATAAAGAGTAATAATTAGCAAGCCATCTGCATACTTTTTTCTATATAAAAGCTCTGACAGTGTCTTTCAGTTGTATGTAGGGTGCAAGAGGAAAACTGGCAGCCATCTGGATTTACGTTAATTCCCTAAATTATTTATCCATCTCTGTTCCAATAACCATTTCCCGTCCTTATCTATGCTTTGATGATATTACCTGTGGCATTCTGGAAGTGGCATTTATGGTAAGCAAGGAGCTGCAGGGGAAAAATTGACTTGTAGCCACGGCTTTCTGGTTTCATGGTGAAATCAATGCAAGCCATTCTACAGCCCTTTAATTAACTGCTCGCTTGCTAATGAGGGCTTTTTTTCTTAAAGGTTCCTATTTTTTAAACAGTGAAGTCACCAGGAAATTACAATCAATATTTTAACAATTTCCCATTTGTTTCTATTGTGAGTCTTAAAAATTCCTACCACCACCAACGTCCCTGAGAAAATTAAAATTGTTTCAGAGCATGGTGAAGAGAAATAATTCAACTCAAAATAATACTTCAAATCAAAATGATTTCCCAGTGGCTCTCGTCCACCCCACCAGGGAGAAATGCCACGTGTGCTCTGCGAGTGCCCCAATCTGGTTCCTCACCTGGCACAGAATCACCTTTTGCCAGACATATCAAAACACTCACCATTTGCCCGGTGTCGTACAGGGTTCCGACACACATACAGCACCGGGCTTTCATCCTAACATGTTTCACCTTAAAGCCAACATCTCTCATTCAATACCTGCCTCCTGTCTTTGGGGGTGTTTGGGGTACATAACAGTAGCCTCTTCTCTGAGGACAAACAACCTATGGGCCAGGTGCCCTGCCAAGGGGTGTCCCCTACAGAGAGGGTTGCAACTCTGACTACACCCCAGTACGGCAGGTCCCACTATGACCCCATTTGACAAAGGAGACACCCGAGGCTCAGGAGCTTCTACAGCTGGGAGGTGGCAGATCCTTACAGCACGGCCGCCAGCCTCCCAGGTCAAGGTGTACTTCCTCTGCGTGGGCCAGTCACCACCCTGGGCCTCCCCACGGGCATTTGTCTGTCCAGGTGACTGTTGCTTGTGGCCTCCAGTCCACTGGGATCAGAAAACGCTGGTCATCGGGCTTAGGACTCTACGCAGCGGAGGAGTTAAGAAGCCCTGAGCGGATGCTCCAGGAGCCTAGGGCTCAGAGCCTGGGCTGTGGGCTGTGGCCTCTGGCCTCTGCATGGCGGGAAGGGCGGGGGGGGTGCACAGAGCTGCAGGGGGCCAGGAGCCAGGGGAGAGGCCGGAGGAGCAGGTGGAGGGGTGACCTCCAGGTGGGCACAGCCAACAGCCTCTGCACATGCGCAGCAGCTGGGGGATGGGTGGGAAACGTCAGGTGTTGTGGTGAGCCCTGCGACGTGCATCACCCCATTTCTTCCCTCTGGGTCCAGATTCCATCATTTGCAGGGCACCCTGAACCCCCCTTTGCCCCAGCCATGGGTCAGCAGTGAGTTCATCAGGGAAGCTTTGAGGGAACCCCAAACGTCTCTGGTAAAATAGTGAAATGGGAAGAGCTTAGGGCAAAGGCCTGCAGAGTCAGAGAGGTACAGTCAGGCTCGTGGCTGGCGGAGCGAGGGAGGGAGGGCACCAGTGCTGTGCTGCAACTTGGGCCAGGCTTCACGGAGGATGAGCCTTTTGAGATGAGCCCTGAAAGTCAGGTGGGATTTTGACAGGAGAGCTGGCATTCTAGGCATGGGAAATACATAAGCAAAGGTAGAGAGGCCGGAAGAACCAGAGTTGTTTGATGTCCAATCAACAGTCCAGCCGGGCAGGAGGCCCAGAAGCATGTGTGAAAACACCAGAAGATGAATCTGGACATGGAGGCTGGGGCCACCTGTGGAACACCAGGCTGAGGAGTTGACATTTAGAGCTGTGGGCAGTAGGGAGCCACAGGAGGCTTTGGAACAAGGGTGTAACGATGAACAGTGCAACTGGATGTGTGTTTCTTACTGGCACTCAGCATGCCTGTTCTCCATGGGCCCCTACCTGTGCAGGCCACACACAGAATTCCAGAAGCTGCCCAGTTAAGGTCCCAACATCTGTCACATAAACTTGGGAAAACTTCGTGTATGTTCACAGGACTATGCCTGTGAATGACAGGTGGCTGCTGATTGTTTTCATATCTCTTGAGCTCCAGGTTTGGGTCAGACCAAAGGCAGGGCCCACACTGGCCTTGGCAGGGTACTCCTGGACCCCCATAGCCCAAGCCCAACCCTTTGCTTGGCAGCTTTGCAGCAACAGGGCCAGGAGATTCCCCCAGGAGAAGGGCAGCCCCTGGAGAACCTGTGGGATTCCTTTCCTTGCCTGGACCCGCTGGCCAGGGCTGCACAGGCTAAACATGAGTGGCCACGTGGCAGGTGGAAGCAGCCCAAGTTTTGAGGCCCAGTTGCTTACTGCTCGGCCACTCTCCAGCTGCTTGACCCGGGACATGCCCCTTAGCCTCTCCGAGCCTCCCACTTCCTCATCGAGAACACGGAGATGACAATGGCTAGCACCACAATGGGTACATGGACTCATGCAGGTAAAGTACATGGTACACCTTGATACATGGAGGAAGCTGTTAGCTCCAGACCTGGTCCCCATCTGGAGTGACAAAAGGGTCTCCCAGCCAGTCTACTCAATGAGAACAAAGCCCTCACCCTCACTGTCCCTGGTCTCCCCTCCCATTTCTCCATCAAACTTGGAATACCCAAGGTGACAGCTAGAAGGGAACCTCTGTTTCCAGCAGTAACTGAAAGAATCACAACACATCTGGGCCACAGTGCCCCTTGGTGACATGACCTGGGACTGGTTTCATCACGTGAATGCAAAGCTCTTTGCCTGACCTCCATCCTTCTTAAGGACGTCACGAACCTCCTGAAAATGTAATGACAGCTCTGGGTCCCTTCCCCAGCATATGTGTACAATCCTGTGGCCCCCAGAGTTTCCTGAAAAGTTCCAGGAAAATAGAATTCTACTAACATTCAGTCAGCAGATATTCCCTGCCAGGTACAGTGCCAGGAGCTAGGAATACAGCAGTGAGCAAAACAGACACTGATCGTGGCCCTCTTGGGATCTAACCTATAGAGGAGGTCAGCTAGCATTAAGTACTAAAGAGAAAACAAAGCAGGGAAGGGGAGAGGAAGTGCCAGAGATGGGTGTGGGGCTTTGAATTGTTACATAGGTTGTCCAGGTGACATTTGTGTCAAGATGAAAGGAAATGAGGGAGCTGGCCCAGTGGATATCTGGGGAAGTGCATTCCAACAGAGGGAACAGCCAGTGCAAAGGCCTAAGGAGGGATGTGCCTGGTGTGTTGAGGAAGAGTCAGGAGGCCTGGGGCAGGGCGAGAGCAAGGGCAAGAAGGAAGATGATGTCATCCAGGTGGGGGGATGGGGGCATGTCTGCTAGGCCACCAGAAGCACTTTAGTTTACAGAGGAGCTGCTGCAGGTGCTCAGAGAACAGAGACCACACTGGGGTGGGGAGGGGAGGATGAGGGAGGTAGGAAATGGCAACCTGTTAGGTGGCTACTGGAATAATCCAGGTGGGAGATGCTGGTGGCTGAGCCCAGAGGGTAGCAGTGGACGGGGGGAGAAGGCTGGGAGTGTGGATGCATCTTGAAGATGGAGACAACAGAACTGTCTGCTTCTCTGGATGTGGGGTGTGAGCAAAAGAGAAAACAAATTTAGAGAATTCAGCCTGGGCAATTTGCAGGATGGAGCCATCATGAACTCGGGTGGCAGACCATGGGAGAAGCCAGTTTCAGAGATGATCAGGAGCTCAGCTCAGGCGGCGTGGAGCTCAAGATATCCAGCAGCCATCCAGCTGGTGGTGCGAAACGGGTCGTTGATCCTCTGGCACAGGTGCGTCTGTGATCTCACAGGCTCCCGGGACCCACGGGGGGAGTGGGCATCACCCGCTCCACTGGGGAAGCAGACGGGAAGGGACATGAGGATGGAGTGAAGGTTTCTGGGAACAGATCCCCATTTTCCACCTCTGGGACCAGTGCACTTTAAGGCGGGCGGGAATCAAATTTTAAAAGCACTGGGTCATGCTCGGTAATAGATACAGTTATCCCTGGTTCCGTTTTGTTTAATCCGATTTCCTTCAAGACACGAACTCGCCCTCGGCCCGCGGGAAGCCGGCCGACACGAACTCGCTCTAGGCTGACCACCCCTCTCCCCGCAGTAGCCCAACAGGCCAGGGACGGGGACTCCATCGCGGCCTTGTCGGGAGTGAAGGTGAGGGCTGCGATCAGTTCAGTCACCGGAAAGCAATACCCTCTCCTGGCCGCTGGCCTTCTCCAGGGCAGCTCAGGCTGAGCCCGGCCAAGGTGGATTCCTTCCCAGTACCCCGGCTGAGCCGCGCCTGCTGGGCTGCGCTCGCCCCGCTACCCAGACCGGACCGCGGAGGAGGAGTCCGACACCTGTGCCCGGCAGTGGGGCCCGGACGCTGCTCCTCAGTCAGGAAACTTGGGCAAACGCTCAGAGGCAAGCGCCCGGCTCCGTCGCGCCTACGCAGCCCACGAAAGGACTTCGCTCGGTTCTGGGAGGGGGCCCCGCGCTTCCCGCGGGCCGAGGGCGTGGGCGTGGAGGGAAGGAGGGGCCGCGTGGGCGGTTGGCCCACCCCTTTATTCCAGGCCCGCAGCTCGGCCGAGTGTGACCAGATGTGCTGGTGACAGGTCGCTCCTCAGAGGTGCAGGCAGGAGCCCGGAGCCCGCTCTGGGGCTGCGCTCGGCGCTGCTGCTGTCGGACCGGACACGGCGTCCCCGAGCTGAGCTCCTCCCTGCCGCCACCCGGGAAGTGCAGGTTAGGAAACGCAGCCCGGTTAGAGACCCCGGAGGAGGGGCGCGGGCCAGCCCCCGGGGAGACGGGGAGAGGAGCAACCGGCCTCGGCGCCCGGGCAGAGGGAGGACGGCGCGCTCCTGCTCGCCGCCGGGCAGCTCACGAGGAACCCGTGTTCCTGCAGAAGCCGCAGGTGTCTGCCCTGGGATAACCCCGCGCTGCGAGAGGCCAGGCCGGCCCAGCTCCCGCTGGGGCTCCGCCGGCCCGAGGCCAGAGAGGCGGGAGACTGGCTGGCGCGCCCGGGCTCCTCGGCGGGCGGCACAGACAGGGTCCGCACCTGGGCGGCGGCGGGGGCGGGGAGTGCACGGAGGAGGAGGGGGCGGGGGCTTGCCGGGGGGAGGGGGGCCGCTAGGCCAGGAGCGGGGCGGGTGCAGTTCGGCAGTCGCCACCTGAGAGCCCTGGTCCCCACTGCCGTCACAGCGGGTCGCCTTGGCCGTCTGGGCGGGAGCCAGCGGGCAGACGCGGCGGCCGTGAGACCGGCGCTCCTCTGCCCGCAGCCGTCCGCGGAAGGTGAGCACCCTTCCGGGGCGAGGGGGAGGAGGCCCGGCCGCTGCTCGAGGTCGGTCTCCGCCGAGGACGGAAAAAGGGGGAGGCGGATGGAACTGGCTACTTGACGCTGACACCCCGGTCCGGGTGACGATCGGGGGTCCTTCGGGGAGCTGCCATCTCTCTCATTCTCTTTCTCTCTCTCGCCAGGGCTTCTCGGGGATTCGGTCTCTCCCTGTCTGCCGTCTCCCTCGGTCTCGGTCCGTCTGGAGCGCTCTCTGGCCCTGTCGCCGGTGAGTGCTGGCTCTCCCGCTCTCCCTGCTCGTTCCGCGTCCGTCAGGGGCGCGCGCCGCTCACCAGCTCGCTCGGCCCAGAAGCGGGAAGTCTACCTGCCGTGAGCCGGCTTCCCGAGCGCGCGGGGCTCCGCCTGCCGCCCTCGGGCGAGCTCCATCCGCTCGTGCCCGGGGGCGCACGGTCACCCCACTGTCGCCTCTCGCCAGCAGCGCACCGTCTAGGAGGGCCACCTGCCACCTAAGGCACCGGCCGCCTCCCGCTGCGTGCGGAGCCACCGAGGTGAGTGCGCCCGTGCCCCTTCCTTCCCTCCCGCTGCTTCCCGGCTGCCCTGGCTCGAGTTGAGTGGAGAAACGAGGCAACCGCGGCGAAGCCAGCCTGCGGCCGCTTTCCCTTCTAAAGAGTGGCCGGAGGGCCCGGTAGGCCCCTCGGGCAGCCGCCGCGCTTCTGCTAACCCCGGCCCCCTTCGGGCCTGGAAACTCGGCGTTTCGGAGCTCGGGGCCGACGGGGTCGCGGGCGGGGCGGCGTGGCTTCCCCTTTAAGGCCAGAGCCGCTCGTCGCCGCGAGTGTGAGGGTGTGTGAGTGTGCGGCGTGCGTGTCTCCTCCTCCCCGAGTGACACAGCAGTGAGAAATGCCTATCAGTAACTTAAACCCCCGAAACTCCACCTTCCGGGCGCGCGGCGCGGAGCCGGGCGGTGGGAATGGAGCGAGCAGATTGAGGCCGCCGCTGCAGCGCCGCCGGCATGAACTTGGCTGCGAGCTGAAGCGGCCGGAGGCGGGCGGGCGCGGGGGCACCGGCCGCTAGCCAGAGGTGATCTGCAATCGGGCCGGGCCGCTCGGCGGGCGCCGGAGGCCAGGCTGCCCGTGCCGGTGGCCGCCCGCCCCTCGGGCACTGCCCCCGCCGCCGCCGCGGGAGCTCCGCAGCACGGTAAGGCTGAGGGCGGGCGCGGGAGGTCCGAGTGCTCTGGGGGGCGCCGGGCTGCACTTGTGGCCCACACTTGTGGTCCCCGTCGCGGAGAAGTGGGGGCCCGGGGATACTGAGAGCCGAGGGACCCCGAAGTTTGCTCCGAGCACACGGCCCACCTGGCGCTGCGCGTGGTCGCCCCCTTCTCGGACTGGCTGGGCCGAGCTGAGCGCAGCTCGCATCGCCCGGGACTGTGGCCTGTGCCTGAACCCCGGCGCCCGCCGGGCGTCTGGAATCGGGCAGGGACAGTCGAGTACCGAGGAGGGAAGGCAGAGGGGCGCGGGCCACGAGGGATCCCCCGGCCGCGCCGGGCTACCGGGAGGCTCCCGCTCCGACCCGGCGCACCCCGGGCCGCTTGCAGCCCGGATGCCACCGGCGACGCTGCCTTCGCATACCGGCTCCCAGAGCTCGGGCCAGTCGGCAGTGGGCGCTGGGCGCAGGATTTCCCCCAACCCCACCCGTACCCAGTTTGCCGCCACCGAGCGGGAGTGTGGAGTGTGCGCGCGCCGAGCCCGCCGCCTTTCGCTCCCTCCCCTGCCAAATTCTCCTCTGGAGAGCAGCCCCGAGCAGAGCTGGCGGCTCGAGGCAGCCCCGACTGGGCTCCTGCCCGGAGCTCCCAGCGCCCCCGCGCCCCGAGCTTCCAGGCCTCGGAGCGGCAGCACAGCCCGGCGCCCGGCGCCAGCGAGGGCGGGCGGGAAGCACCCCGGAGCGCCGCCAAATACTTTTCACGGCCAGTTGGCTCGGCCAGGCTCCGTCCCGATGCAGCGTGTCCGAAGCCGCTTGGAAAGCTGGCCGGCCATACGGTCTGATTTTGATCCGTGATTAAATTCGGACTGAGCAGACACTAATAGGATTAGCTTGCAGAAAACTGCCCTGAAGTCGTCGGAACCTGAGCAAACAGACGCACTTCGGGCCGGGGGCTTCGCCCCGCCGCGCTTCTGCAGCTGGGTGCGGCCGAGCGGGACACCCCGAGTGTGGGTGGGTGTGCGCGGGCGGGAGCACAGGATGGCTGAGGGAGGTGGAGAGAAGCGACTCCACTTGCTGGGGTGGCTTGTCGTTTTTTGGCAGCAGGAGGAATCCCCCCCCCGCCCCAGGGCGCCGTCCCCATGGCGAACGTGCCCTTTGCGGGTAGCCAACCAAGGCCAGCTCCGGGACACTGTGAGGGCGAGCGAGCCGGGCGTACGAGAGGCGGCCGCGCTGGAACAAAGACGCAAAGTCTCCCCGAGCCTGAGCAATTTCGAAAGAGTTGGTTGGGAAGAGGGCCCGAGTCTCCCGGGGGAGACCCCCGCGAGGATCGCGCCGCCCCCGCCGGCCCGGGCCCCGCGGCCGGGCGATCCCGTTCCCAGGCTGCGGCAAGCCGGAGGGCAGCATCGCAGCGGGGCAGCCCAGCCCTCCGCAGGCGCGGGCCGCCTCCCGGGTGCCCACGGGCGGGTGGTGTCGGCCTCGCTCCCGCTGGGGCTTCCCGGCCGCCGCCGCCGCTTGGGGCTCCCGGAGGCCGCGCAGCTTCTTCCCTCACTCCACCTCTTCTTGTCTTTATAGATTCCCCCCTCCCTCCCACCCCCGCCGCCGTTGCTGCCGCCGACAATCCGCTTTATAAAAAGCCCCTTTGTTTCCCTGGAGGCTGGAGAGAGGGAAGGGGAAAGGGACGCAGAGGCAGGGGGCGGGGGCGAGCCGCCCGGGACAGGAGGGCAAGTGTAGGTGGTGGGGAGGAGACTGGGTCTCGAAGCCCCTCCGCAGGAACCCCAGAAGGCGTGGGGAGCCCCCGGCTCCTGGCGCCTGCAGCGCGCCCGGCAGCCGGGCGGTGGACAGCCGGGGCCCCCGCGGCCCGGACGGCTGGGCTGGCGGCTCGGCTAGCGGGTCGGCGCGGAGGCCAGAGGCGGCGCACGCTCGGCGGGTTGGGCAGACGACGCTCGCCGCTGCGCCCGCCGGGCGCGGACATAGGGGGCGCTCTTTCCTCGGTTTCGCTTTGCAGCCCGCGCCCCTCGCCGCCTAGACTCTGGGCGGCTGTCGCACCTGCCGGTGGCCAAGACGACGGCTAAGACGACGGCGGCGACTCTGAGGCTAACGCCACCCCGCGGCTGCGTTCCTCCCTCCTCCCGCGCCCGCGCTCCTCCCTCCTCCCGCGCCCTCCTGCCACCCCCAGCCCCCTACACAGGAGCTCAAACGCTCCGCGGGGCCTCTTTGTTTGCACGGAGGGGGGGCGTTGGAACTGCCACCTCCGAGGTTCGTGTAGCTCGGGCAGGCGGTAGGGACGAGGATGCACCTCCGGAACGTGCGTCAGCCTACCGCCTCTGACGGAGCCAAGGCCCTGCACTTAGGGGTGTCCAGGACCCACGGGTTCCCGGCATTAGCTGGAGTGAGGATTCAGTCGGCCCCTATCCCTTACACCTGCCCTGCCCCCCAAACTTGCGGGAACTCGGACTTGCGCGGAGGAATGTTAAACATAGTGTTTGGAGTAACCTTTAGCCAGCCTGTCGGCCTGGCCGGCCCCGCCCCCGACCCCCGGACCGGTCCGCCTCTCTACTTGTAAAGTTTGTTCGGAAGGGGAATACTGACAATAAGAAAAATTGACAAATAAGGAGGAGTGGGCGGGGCCCAAACTCGACTGGTAGGTCTCCTGAGCGAAGTCAAATTCCTCCCGATCTCTCGCCAGCTCCACCCCCTCTTCCCATTTAATCTCCCGGCGACGCAGTGTGTGTGCCTTTTCACATATCTTTCCCCTGCTCCGCTCTCCTCCGATCTCTGGAGGGTATTCGTAAGTGCTGGTCGAACATTTGTTCTCTGGTCTTTGGAACAGAAGGGGAAGCGTTAACTCCCCCCCACCCTCGAAGCACACACATCCCAACTGCATCTAAAACCACAAGAAAGTACTCAAAGGGTAAACTGTGGGCTCTACCTTCTCCTCCCCCTTTGTGCTTCCCTTCTGGAACAAGATCATTGGAAAATAAAGCTGCTGATGTGCGAGATGGAACATATGGTGCCTCCATAAGAGAGAAGCTGAAATGGCCTTGAACCTGCCGGACAGACCAGCTGTTTGCTGCCAGCCAGAGCAGCTAATCAGCGTCTTCCCCTTAAAGTAACAGCCCTCTCTTCTCTTGATGACCAGTTTGCATATTAAATAGGATATTCTCCAGAGGAGAAACGTGATGGGCTCCTATATTGCTTTGTGCTTTGGTAGTTCTCCAAAGCTGGTTCCCTGCCCTGAGGGCTGCCTTGGCCTCACCCCACTCGTGCCTCCCGCGTTTGAGTGTGTTTCCTTCCACATTGATGTACGAATGTTGCCCAAAGTGGAACTTGGGAAGGAGGCGGGAAAAGGGAAAGAGAGCCAGGCTGAGAGATTCCCAGATGCCCAGGAGGAAGTCTCTGTTTTGTTGGTACTGGCTTTAGAAAAACTAGCAGTTCTCTCCCCACCCCTTAAAAATATCACAAAGAGCTGCAGCTCTTCCTTATAAGATCTCCTTAAAAATCATCCTCTTCCGGCTGTGACCATTTTCAGTTTTCCTTCAGTACAGTGTGTTTGAGAAGGGGGAAAAAAAAACAGTTTGGCATTGGAAGAAGAAAGGCTTGAGGAGATACGAGGAAATTCCATGTTAGGAAATCATTAGCAAAGGGTGACTTCGTCTGTTTTCCTGCCACTGACGCTGACAGTGACACAGATGTGTGGGTTGAAACAGGAACGTCATTGAATTTTTAAACTCAACCAGAAAATAGCCTGTTGCTTGGGTGGGAGCGGGGCCATACATTCACTGCATCTTAAGGTAGGAGATTTACTGTTGTTGATTCTTTTCACTAAGGAAAGGGATTTTGTCAAGCTTGGCCAGCACATTTAATATCATTTTTTTCCCTTTTAAGTGGATCACCTAAAGGCTTAAAATGCACCTGTTAATAGATCATCCCTAGGAAACTCAGTTGCTGTTTCGGCTTCTCAAATGGGCAGAAACTGATCTTAGGCAAGTGGTCCTTCTGACAGTAGAACCACTCTCCTCCTTTAAGGGGGCTTCCTACCTGCAGTAGACTTTTTTACGATTCTGATGTTTTCTTTCTGCAGCGCTGCATTGGAGAGATAATTAGCCTAGGAGCTGGGAAACTTGTGTTCTAGAACAGTCTCCCAACTAATTAGCACAGTGGTCTTGGGCAAGTCAGTCCTCCCTCCTTGTCCCCCTACCACCGCGACGTCGGAGTCCGAGTCCCTTCCAGCTCTAACATATACTGTGATTTGTGAATGAAATAGTCATTTTCTGGGAAACTGAAATGCTGTCGGGGAAAGCAGCTACATAGATAAAGAAATGGGACTGAGATTTTGAGGGGCAGCGAGAAGAGGGAGGAGGACAAAAGGACAGAAGGCCCAAATCCAGACAACATAGAAGTCGGAATTGTTCCCTCTCTGTATCTTTCACCCATGTGAACATCTAACCCAGAAGCCTGGATGGTGGAGGCTGGGAAGCAACCCTGAGGGCTTCCTGTCCGGTACCCTTAATCCTGTGGTCTCAGGACCTACTGACGGCAGGCCTTCTCATCATTGGGTTGGTTTCCAGATAACGGGATCCAAACTCTCTGAAATTAGACTGGCATGTTTCCAAAGGACTCATCTAATATAGAACAGATTTGCTGCTTTGCAGTTATTCAGCAAAGGTTTCAAGGACAAAAAGGCCTTCCCTCTCCACACATGTGCCCCACTGGAGTATATGGGCTCTGAACTCACTGCTGAACCTTCCTAGTCCACCTGCGTATTTTTTAAAAACCACATTACCAACTTGGAGGACACAGCAGCCATGCAAGAATCTGCCACTGTCCTGCTTGATGTTAATATTGATTTTTTTTAACGGATGGGGGGGTAGACATTATGAAGGAGGACCTTTTATCCTCTGAGCTCTTTAGCAATTATCTTGCTGCCATAAATGTTGATACACATATAATGGATGTAACTAAAAAATCTCCTTATCCAAGCAGAAAAGGCTGAGTGTTTGTTGGAGCAGATAGAATGCTGAGAGTGTGAATAGACCGACCCAGATGTGCTGGGGAGGGAGATAAATGATGGGGGAACAGGAGTCAGTTACTATGGATCAGCACAATAAACCAATTCCCATCATACACCTCTCACAACGCCAGCCACCGAGGTAACCTAGGCAGCAGCAGTCAACTGTACGGCAGGAAAGCAGCGTCACGAAGCTCAGTTGGAACAGTCTGATTTTTCAGACACTGAGTCCTGAAACATCTTCCAGACTTTGAGGAGACAAACTTCATAAATCTGTATGAACCTGATGGGGTTTTATGACAGTGCTTATTACTTGTTTCTGTCATCACTGTGTCATCATTTCATCTGCAAATGTAGCAAAGGAGGAACAGCGGAGAGCCCTCGGGCAGGGAGTCTGGGGCGGGTCCCTGTGGGGATGAGGGGCGTGGCTTGTGTTAACACTGTTAACCTGGGAGGATTTTGATGCACAGTCCCAGTGGGGCGGGTCCCTGTGGGGATGAGGGGCGTGGCTTGTGTTAACACTGTTTACCTGGGAGGATTTCGATGCACAGTCCCAGTGGGGTCCTGCTCACAAATGACCAGCCTGGGCAACTGAAGCCGCAGGAGCATTTTCTGCAGGGGGAGAGGATGGAAGCAAAAAGAGTTGGGTTCCCTCCCTCCCCCACCCCATTGCTTTCTTTTTTCTCCCCATTCACAGAACCTCTCCAGTTTCCTTAGGGCCTCAATTCCCCCCACCTAAAATCTGACCTCTTCATAATTTCCAAAGCAATCAGATTTGTCACAGCCCAGAAAGTTCCCCCGGAGTGAGGCATAGCAAGGGGCTTTGCTGACTGTGGGCTCTGCAGAGTGAAGCCTTCCAGAGACAGGGCTTAAGTCCCGCCCCAGCTGCCCTCTGGCCCTGGCGCACACAGTGCCCCTTTACATACAGCCCAGTCCCAGCCTCAAAGTGGGGTCCCAGCCACCTTCCCCTCCCGGTGTGCCCTGCTGCTGGCTCTGCCCAGTAAATAACCATTAAGTGCGGTTTGGGAAATGCCACTTTCTTAAGGCTGAGAATTGTTCCACGAGGCCCAGAGGAGGATGGGGCCGATCGTGGGATTTCATCACGTGCTTCCCCCTTTCCTCCACCTGTGGAAGTACCTGGACTCGAGGCCACAGGGACACATTTCTGCTGATTCTAGAAGAAGCCACTGGACGCCGCGGGGCCTGAGACAGTGAATGGCATCTGTGTCAGAAGGGCCTGGTGGCCCTGGCTGGTGCCTTCCCTCTTTGGAGGGGAAGTGTGGGCCTCTGGGAATTGAAGACAGGACAAAAACCAAGTCAAGTCACCCTGAATGCTTCGGACAATCTCAGGTCCTCTGTCCAGTTGTCCCGAGTCCCCCTCCCCCATCCTTAACAGTGCTTTTCTGTTTTGCCCAGCGTTTGAACCTGAAACCCCCATGTGACATGGAAGGCGAGGGGGAGAGGATCCAGCTTTGACTTCCTTTTTGCGGGCCCAGTAGCCAGCAGACCCGAGTTCCTGCACATAGTGGGCACAGATGAACCACGGCACCTACATACTCAGATGCTGAAAGAATTTTCAAGCTGCAGGAGTAAAGCCCTGTGACTTTACAAGAGAAAAAAGTAGGGCCCAGAGAGGGGGCCTGACTTCCCTGAGGAGACACAGTGAGGGGAGCCCTAAGCAGATAGAACTCCAGTCTCCTGCCCTCAGTCAAGTACTTGGGTCCGGAATGCCCACTTGGCACCCATGCTGTGGGCACACGGGCTTCCCTTTTTGAGGAAGAGCAGATATGACAGGAGATGCAGTGCATGGAGAAGGACCATGTTTAATTGTGGGGTAACGTGATTTGCCCTGGATCAGTGTGTGCTTTGCTTCGCATTGTTAGGATGGCGGAGGGGCATGCTGGCATCAGAAGCCAAAGCTTAGAACCAGTCGAAATCGGAGGTTGTAAATGAAGGATCAGACTGGGGCCCAGGCTTTGGTGCCTCCGAAAGGCGTGTGTCATGTCTTGTTTTCAAGTTGCTGACAGAGAGTTGGGCCGCCAGCCCCTTGGAGGGCTTGGCTGGGTGGGCTCTGTTGGCAGTGGCGGCGGTTGTTTGGGTTTTGCTCTTAATGAGATCTCAGTGTCAAGATCTGTCTCTGGAAGTTGCAGCGCCGACCTCGGAATTTTAAGTGGGAGAGTAGTTTCGGTGCAGTTGCCAGCGTCACATGCTTTGCGTGTCTAATTCTCAAAGACTGGCGTGCGTTCTGCTGGGTTTGGGGCGGAGGGAGTTTCTAAGCCGCTTGTCTGTCAAGGATTAATTTAACCTCTAATTACTACATTTTCTTCGCAGTTTGCTGCACAAACATGTTGTAACAAAAGCTCAAAGAAGTATGCCATTTCGTTTTGCCGCCGCTCTCAGATTCGTCTGGGGGGATACGGAGTCAAATCGGACACACTTGGTGTTAAAATAATGGTGCTGACATTCAAATGAAAGTGAACAATCTGGTTGTTTCTAGTGATCCCCCAGCGATGGGGTACAGAGTATTATGGTTATATGCTATGATTGTATATTATTATCGTGGTCCTCGCAGCCCTCAACATGAGCCCTGAAAATATGGGAGAGTGTCACCACATCAATCCCCCTGGGGCGGCCAGTGCTCCCGACACATGGCCCGTGTGTTGCCTTTGGAGCGTGACTAATGCCCTGCACGGGAGGGCAGCCTGGAAGCGCTTCCTGCCCGCTAATAGGGCAAGGTGGCGAGGTCTGGACCCTCGGTAGAGGTGAGGCCATTATCAAATTGGAGCCTCCCAAGGGCCTGCTCCCGAGGCAGAACCTGTTCAGAGCGCAGCGACAGTGAACTTGCAAGATTAAGCTACAGGGATTCTCCAAGCAGGCTGCTCTCCCTCCTCCTCCCTGCGCCCCACCCCCGCCGGAGCAGCAGCCCTCCCCAAACAGCGGCAGCGACTGTGGCAGTCAGAGGCCCGTTCCCCACCCCGGGGTGGCTGGAAAGTCTGGCTTTGAAGACCCGGGGCAGGAGGCCTTCGCGCATCCTTTGCTTCCTCTTTCCAAGTGCATGGAAATAGACTTGTGGGATGAGAGTGCCGAGCGGGTGAGCCAGTTGTGGGGCTTTGCCTCCCGGCCCGGCAGTCATGGAGAGCCAGACTCGTACACTCTCACACACACACCCCTATCTCAGGAGCCGAGAAGCATGATCGCTCTTCATTTCCTCCCAGAAAGGAGAGGCACTTTGCCTTTTAGAGCGCGTTTTGTCCCAGGAGTGGAGAACAAGATGCTGACATTGTTTCTCTTAGTATCCTCAGCCCATCCTTTCTGGAAGGCGGGACCCAGATAGAAAGGGCTAGGTCTGCAGCCCTTGTTCCCCCCCATGGCTGAGGACAGGCTGCCTGGCCTTTTCAGTCATGCCTTGGGGTTGGCCCTTTGCAAAATTGTGAGCAAACTCGTTTGGGTTCAGTCCCCCCATTTTTCCCTTCCTGGGTCCTAGACCTGTCCCCTCGCCCTTAGCTACAAAGGCACCATCCTCAGCCCTGTGTGCCTTAACGTGACTCCCTTACTTGGGAGAATCTGGAACCTCTGACTTGAATTATGGTATGTAAGGGTTGCCATGCCTTGGAGAGCATGTACTCTTCAGTGCTCAGGTAGGAGGGGTTCAAGGGTTAGGGAGGGCCTCTGGGCACCCCCCCCCCCAAGTGGCATCATGCCCACGTCAAGCTGGTTCTGTCCATGAGATTGGAACACAGCCAGGATCACCTGGCTGCCAAGCCTCTTCTGAGCTTGATTTCGGGGAAGCCGACCTTAGCTGGTCTCCTGAGCCCCAGATCATAACAAAACTGATTCCTGTCTCTCTGGAGCAGGGGCAGCTCTTTGCCTTTTGTGGGTCACGGACTTCTTTGCGAATTATATGCAATGTTGTGTCTAATTGCAGGGGCTCATAGACCCTTCTAGAAGCCCATTCATGGTTCCCTCAGGGATCCTTTGAGACAGGTTAAGAACACCTCAGCATGGTGGCTTGGGCTGTGCCAGATTGCGGGGTCACCGCTGGTTACCACACAGGCAGAAACGCTGTGCTGTGGTGGGAAGAACAGTGTGCTTTGCCATTGGTGCCTGGCGTTGACCAGCTGCGGGATTTTAATCAAGTCCATGAATCTGCCCTCAGTGTCCTCACTTGTTGGATGGGAATATGAGGAGGCTGTCCCCGCCCAGTGCAGTGGCATCATGGGAGATTCCAACTAGATGGTGTTGGAGAGACCGTCTTGCAAATGGCAAGCTCGGCCACACTCTTGGGTTGCTGACTTGCCACTTGGCCTGAGAAATTAAACAAAAGAAAGGCAGGTGTCTTTTGACGTGAACAGTCCTTTTGTCCCTTCTTTGACCTTACGTAAGCTACACCCAAGCAAACTAGTATAAAAGAGTTTCTGGCTTGGGAGGGCCCTGCAAGGGCATGTGTGTCTTGGGATCTAGACCGTTACCGAGGCCACACCTGGTTAGGGGTCCTGCTTGCCCAGCCCTCCTTGGCTCTGGAGTGGGGCTAGGGGGTGTGTCCCCGGCCCGGCGCCCTGGAGAAGCTCTGCGTCTGCCTGCCACGGAAGTTAGCAAGTGGGATCTGAGAAGGCAAATGGTTGGGTTCAGTCTTCCACAGTCCAGTACTCTCACACCTGGAGGCCAAAGTGGTTCCTTGACTCTCCCCGCCAAATCACCAAAAAAGTCTGGCCAGCTCCTGGTGAAAGCTAGGTAGTGGGCCTGCCTGGGATCTGTCCAGGGCCATGTCCCGAGGGAGAAGAGCATCGTGTTCTCCTTGGAGAGAAGCCTCAGGAGGAGCCTGCAGGCTCTTAAGCAGGATCTGCCTCGCAAGGCCAGGAAGGCCCGTAAATCACAGATGGCAAAACTGAGGCCCTGGGAGGGCTCAGTGCTTGCCCAAGGTCACATGACAAGTCAGGGGCCAGCCAAGAAGACATGTCGTTCATGGGGTGCTTATTACAAAAGCTGCCCAGCTCAACCCCACACGGCCACCAGCTCTGGGAGTTTTCCTCTTGGTCCCGGCCCAACCACCTCTTGTCTGGGCCAGGCCACCACCCCCTCTGTCCTGGAATAGGACCAGTGTGGGGATGCAGAGTCCGGGAGACCCTGGTCTGGGAGGGAGGCAGCCTGGGTGCCAGGCTCAGCTCTGCTGCCTCACTGTGTGGCCTTAGATGAGTCCCTTTCCCTCTCTGGGCCCCGTGGTTCCCTTGGCTACAATGAGGGGCTGGCTAGAGGGATAGTGGGCTCTCTGAGATTTTCCTCTTATTGGATTGGATTGTTCTATTTGGAGAATGTGATTTGACCAGTGGAGTATATGACCTTTAAATCTTTTCTAGTGGTAAAATTCAGTGATTGTCTGAAAGAGGAAGGGAGACAAGTCCAAAAAAAAAAAGGAAATGCTCTGGCACTTTTAAGTATATGTGCTTTTCTGCCCACATAGTTCCTGATGGCTGTCTGCCTTTTGGAAAAATGTATCTATTCCCTCCCCCTCACACAGATTAAAGAGTTTTGGCCTTGAAATCAAAGCAAAAAGGGAGGTCGGAAAGGAGGGCAGTACCCAAGACCCTTCTCTCTCCTGTGGACCTTCTCAGGTGGGCGGGGGGGAGGGCGTATGGGGCTGCCTCTCCTCTGCCACTTGAACAGCAGGAAAGGTGGGGTCAGGATGAAACTGGAACTTGGATGCTGGTCAATTCAGGAACTGGTCAGAAGTCATTCTGAAAAATTGATTCAGCAAAGATTGTGTGTGTGTGTCTACTATGTGCCAGGCACTGTTGGAAAATGGATGGATGGGGATAGATGGGTGGACAGATGGATGGAAGGAAGAATAAGCAGATACATGAGAGTTAAGATGTAAAAGGCTACTAAATACCCAAGGTGGGGCTTCCCTGGTGGCACAGTAGTTGGGAGTCCGCCTGCCGACGCAGGGGACACGGGTTCGATCCCTGGCCCGGGAAGATCCCACATGCTGCGAAGCAGCTAAGCCCGTGCACCACAGCTACCGAGCCTGCGCTCTAGAGCCCGTGAACCACAACAGCTGAAGCCTGTGCACCTGGAGCCCGTGCTCTGCGGCAGGAGAGGCCACGACAATGAGAAGCCCGTGCACTGCTTGCTGCAACTAGAGAAGGCCTGTGCACAGCAGCGAAGACCCAACACAGCCAAAAATAAAAACAAATAAATAAATAAGTTGAAAAAAAATACCCAAGGTGAAAGAACTTATGCCAATTAATGATGTGTCATGGATACAAAAGTGAACAAAACAGAAAAAAAACCCTCAAGGATGATAGTCTAGTGAGGGAGACCAACAATAGGCAAGATTAATAAGTAAAGACTATAGTATGTTTGAGGTGATGTGTCTTGAAGCAAAGTAAATCAGGGAAGGGAGTTGGGGAATGTCATGTAAGGGCGCACATTTTTTTTTTCTCCTTAGAAGGTACTTTATTTTTTTTCTATTAAAGTATAGTTGATTTACAATGTTGTGTTAGTTTCTGGTGTACAGCAACTGTTCTTTTTCCGAGTCTTTTCCACTGTAGTTTATTACAAGATATTGAAGATAGTTCTCTGCGCTATACAGTAGAACCTTGTTGCTTGTCTATTTTATATATGTTAGTTTATCTGCTAATCCCATACTCCTAATTTATCCTTCCCCCACCCTTTTCCCATTTGGTAACCATAAGTTTGTTTTCTATGTCTGTGAGTCTGTTTCTGCTTTGCAAATAAGTTCATCTGTATCATTTTTCTAGATTCCACATATAAGTGATATCACATGATATTTGTCTTTCTGTCTGACTTATTTAGTATGATAAGCTCTAGGTCCACGCATGTTGCTACAAATGGCAATATTTCATTCTTTTTTCAATGGCTGAGTAATATTCCATTGTGTATATATACCACATCTTTATTTATTCATCTGTCAGTGGGCACTTAGGTTCTTTCCATGTCTTGACTATTGTAAACAGTGCTGCTGTGAACATTGGGGTGCATGTATCTTTTCAATTAGAGTTCTTGTCTTTTCCGGATATATGCCCAGGAGTGAGATTGCTGGATCCTATGGCAACTCTATTTTTAGTTTTTTAATGAACCTCCATAGTGTTCTCCATAGTGGCTACACCAATTTACATTCCCACCAACAGTATAGGAGGGTTCCCTTTTCTCCACACCTTCTCCAACATTTATTATTTGTAGATTTTTTGATCATGGCTATTCTAGCCGGTGTGAGGTGATACCCCATTGTACTCTTGATTTGCATTTCTCCAGTAATTAGCAATAGTGAGCATCTTTTCATGTGCCTGTTTGCCATCTGTGTGTCTTCTTTGGAGAGATGCCTATTTAGGTCTTCTGTCCATTTTTTGATTGGGTTTTTTTTTGATACTGAGCTGTATGAGCTGTTTGTATATTTTGGAGATTAATCCCTTGTTGGTCACATTGCTTGCAAATATTTTCTCCCATTCCAATTCATTTTGTTTGTAGTTTGCTGTGCAAAAGCTTCTAAGTTTAATTAAGTCCCATTTGTTTATTTTTGCTTTTATTTCCATTACTCTAGGAGACAGATCCAAAAAAATATTGTTGCGATTTATGTCAGAGAGTGTTCTGCCTATGTTCTCTTCTAGGAGTTTTATAGTGTCATGTCTTATATTTAAGTTTTTAAGCTATTTTGAGAGTTTCTTTTAGTGTATGGTGTGAGGGTGTGTTCTAACTTCATTGATTTACATGCAGCTATCCAGTTTTCCCAACACCACTTGCTGAAAAGACTGTCTTTTCTCCATTGCATAGTCTTGCCTCCTTTGTCTAAAATTAATTGACCATAGGTGTGTGGGTTTATTTCTGGGCTCTATTCTGTTCCATTGATCTATGTGTTTGTTTTTGTGCCAATACCACACTGTTTTGATTACTGTAGCTTTGTAGTATTGTCTGAAGTCTGGGAGGGTTATGCCTCCAGCTTTGTTCTTTTTCCTCATGATTGATTTGTCAATTCTGGGTCTTTTGCAGTTCCATATAAATTTTAGGATTGTGTGTTCCAGTTCTGTGAGAAATGTCATGGGTAATTTGATAGGGATGGCATTAAGTCTGTAGATTGCTTTGGGTAGTATGGCCATTTTAACAATGTTAATTCTTCTAATCCAGGAGCACAGGATATCTTTCAATTTCTTTGAATCATCTTCAATTTCATTTATCAATGTTCTATAGTTCTCAGAGTATAATTCTTTTACCTCAAGCGTACACTTTTAAAAAATAGGGTGGCCAGCAAGGACATTGAAGAGAAGGTAAGATCTGAGCAAAAACTTGCAAAACCATTTATCAACTAGGCCAGTTCTGCCCACTAGAAATATAATGCAAGCCATAAATACGAGCCACACATATACAATTTTAAATTTTCTAGTGGCCACATTAAAAAAGTAAAAAAGAAACATGAAATTAACTTGAATAATATGTTTTATTTAACCCAATCTATCTAAAATTATGATTTCAGCACGTAATCAGTCCAAAAATTACTGAGATATTGTACACAGTTTTTGTTTTATGATGCTAAGTCCTCACATTCCAGTGTATAGTTTGCACTTACGGCACATCTCAGTTCAGACTAACCACATTGCAAGTGCTCAGCAGCCACATGTGGTTAGTGGCTACCATATTGGTAAGCACACAACTAGACTATTCAAGTTAAACGTTCTCATTTTAGCAGGTCACTGATGAACTGTACTTTATAGAGTGCTTTCTTTGCTGACTGGGATGAAACTATTTAAAACAACTAATATTGCTAATCATCATTAACTTACATAAGTTTTTTCACCATGGGTATTTAGTAGCCTTTTATATCTTAAGTCTCATATGTCTACTGTCCATCCATCCATCCATCCATTCTCCAAATTGGCTCTACCGGAAAGGAGCCCTCCGATTCTCAGTTTCTCTGCCTCATGGTCTGGGTTCTGAATGCGGACCTAGAGGGAGTTCAGTGGACCAGCTGGTGTCCGCCACACTAAGCCGGGTTTGAGGGTCATTGGAGACAGGTCGTTTGTCGGGAAGAGGCTCCAGTTTTGACCTGAAATTTATCAAAAGATCAGTTAGCATTCCCGGAATGTCTGTGTGTACCTGAGACTCCTGTCCCATTGCCTCTTGTAAACCCATGCATCAACTGTGAATGTTTTCTAACGGTTGGCCCTCAGGCCTCTAGTCTACACCATCTCTCTGGTGGGTTAATTGATCACTTCTAAGCTTTTTAAATTTAAGTTTTAGCTTGACATAAATTCAGTCTTCAAGAAAAGTTGGGACTTCCCTGGTGGTGCAGTGGTTAAGAATCCACCTGCCAATGCAGGGGACACGGGTTCGAGCCCTGGTCTGGGAAGATCCCACATGCCGCAGAGCAACTAAGCCCGCATGCCACAACTACAGAAGCCCACGTGCCACAACTACTGAAGCCCATGCACCTAGAGCCCATGCTCCGCAACAAGAAAAGCCACCTCGATGAGAAGCCCGTGCACTGCAACGAAGAGTAGCCCCCGCTCACCGCAACTAGAGAAAGCCTGCACAGAGCAGCGAAGACCCAATGCAGACAAAAATAAATAAATAAATAAGTAAATTTAAAAAAACAACAACAAAAAAGAAACGCTGTAAGAATAATACAAATAATTTCTTTTTTTCTTATTTTTTGAATTTTATTTTTTTATACAGCAGGTTCTTATTAGTTATCTACTTTATACATATTAGTGTATATATGTCAACCCCAATCTCCCAATTCATCCCACCACCACCACCCACACCCCTGCTTTCCCCCACTTGGTGTCCATACATTTGTTCTCTACATCTGTGTCTCTATTTCTGTCTTGCATACCGGTTGATCTGTACCATTTTTCTAGATGAGTTCAAATAATTTCTGAATATCTTTCTACTCAATTCCACAAATATTAACATTTTACCACATTTTCTCTGTTTATCTACTCCCCCCTCTACACATACACACACGCATGCACACACACACACACGCACATACATTTCTTTTTCTAAATTGTGTGATAATACATTGCAGACACAATGCACTTTTTTTTTTTTTTTTGCGGTACGCGGGCCTCTCACTGTTGTGGCCTCTCCCGTTGTGGAGCACAGGCTCCGGATGCGCAGGCTCAGCGGCCATGGCTCATGGGCCCGCCGCTCCGCAGCATGTGGGATCATCCCAGACCGGGGCACGAACCCGCATCCCCTGCATTGGCAGGCGGACTCTCAACCACTGTGCCACCAGGGAAGCCCCCACAATGCACTTTTATCTCAAAACACTTGAATGTATATTTCCTAAGAATAAGACATTCTCTTGCATAAGTACAGAACGTTGATCAAAATCAGGAAGCTAACATTGGTACCAATCTATTCTAAAGACCTTCGGATTTTAGTGATTGTCACAATAATGTCCTTTATCACAAAAGAAAATTCAGGATCATATGGTGCATTTGGTCATTATGTCTCTTACGTCTTCTTTAAACTGGGACAGTTCTTCAGTTTATCTTTGTATCATTGATATTTGTGAAGAGTACAGGCCAGTCATTTTGCAGAATGTCCCTTATTTGGGGTTTGTCTGATGTTTTCTCATGATGACATTCAGGTTCTGCACTTGCTTAATGTGGTCGTCGACCATGTTTCTCCACGATCATATTACTATTTTTTCCTTGGGAATTAATAAGGATCTTATGGGAATATATTTTGAAAATATGTTGATAAATTGTTACTCTGCAAAGTTTCACTCCCTAGCTTAGCATCCATCAATGATCCTTGCCTGAGGCAAGTTTATCATTCTGGTTGCCAAATAATGAATTTCTAATTCCATTATCCCTTCTATATTTGGCTTTCTACTGGAAGAGAGTGTTCTTTCTGCCATCATTTATTTACTTATGTCTTTATTTATATCAGGTGAACTCATGGATTATGATTTTATTCAGTGAGTTATAATCCTTGACTATTGTTATTTATTTTGATATTCAAATTGTCCCAGGTTTGGCCAGTGGGAGCCCCTTTATGTTAACTCTTAGGTCTTTTTGACATGTCCCTAATCATTCTCTGAGCATGGTGTTAATTTCTGGCACAACAAGATGCTCCAGGCTCATCTGTACATTTTCTGCTCCAGCCCTAAAAATCAGCCATTTTCCCAAGGAGCCTTAGTTTCTTTTGGTGGAGAATAGTATTTAGAAATCAAAGTGTGGGAACTAAATGTGTGCTCACTTCTACAGGAGTGCTATTGCTAGTAGACCCTCTCAGTCCACAAAGCTGGGAAATTAAGTAATTAATTATCTCCATCAACATTTCATTTTATTTTATTATTTTATTCATTTTTATTATTGTGGTAATCTATCACTTACCTACCTATCTATAAACCATGAGTTCACACTGTTACCTCAAAATTCCAGTCCAACACCAGAGTTCATTCTGTCTTTCCCCTTTCCATATTTGTAAACCCTTCCATGACAGAAATCTCTCAGTTATTATCCCTCATAGATTTACTTACTTACTGAATTCTAGAATACACAGAAAGGAGTTTCAGAATTGCTAATCCATAAGTCTATGAAAAGAAGCCTACTAACTAGAGTAAAATATTTGTTTAGAATTCTTTTTGTGTTTAGCTTAAGGGTGTGTCGCCCGAAGACTGTTACCAAAATCACCTGGGCTATTTCTTCATCACCCCCCCTTGCCTCCATGTGCTCATTTGAATATGGTTCAGTTCACCTGTTTCTGTTTCGATTCCTTTGAGGATTTTTATTTCCCCATCTTTGTTCATTTTAATTTTTTTAGCATGTGAAATAACATAATTCCAAAGGTTAAAACCGTGCCTTCCATTCGTGCCCTCTAAATAACCAACCTCGTTCTTTTTCCTGGGTTTCTTTTTGCACAAATGAGCAGGTATCTGTGTATTTTCCTATACCCCTTTCATTCTTACATGAAGGTAGTGTACTATAGATACTCTTTTGGGCTTTGCTTAATGTGACAGTACGTCCTAGCAATCACTCCATATCAATTCATAGAGATCTTCCTCATGCATTTATTACAGCTGCATAGTGTGGCATTGTGTTGATGGACTATAGCTAATTTGACCATGTTTGAGCATGTATGTTGTTTGAGCATGTATGTTGTTTCCAGTATTTAGTGATTACATGCTGTAAGGCAACCGCATGCAGATGTATTTTTCATTTTGTTAGAGGTGCATCTTCAGGGTAGATTCCTAGAAGTGAAATTTGTGTGTCAAAAAGTAAACACGTAGGTAGTTTTCTTAGGTATTGCCTAATTCCCCTTCTGAAAGGTTGTATCAGTTTGTATCCCTATCAGCAATGCATGAGAGTGCCTTTTCCCCTAAAGCTTCGCCAACAAAATGTTTGCTATACTTTTTAATTTTTTGTAAATCTGATAGGTGAGAAATGATATCTCAGTAATTTTAATTAGCATTTTTCTAATTATGAGTGACTTGGAACATCTTTTTTTTTTTTTACATACTTGTCCATTGTCTGATATGTTATTTGAAAATATTTTCTTCCAGTCCGTAGCTTGTCCTTTCATTCTTTTAACAGGTTCTTTCGCAGGGAACTTGTTTTATGGACCATACTTTTGTTGTTGAGTCTCAGAATTCTTCATAAAGCCCTACATCACCAAGATTTTCTCATTTTTGAAAAAGTTTTATAGCCGTACATTTTACATTTAAGACTGTGATCTATTTCAAGTTAATTTTTGTATAAGGTGTGAGATTTAGATTGAGGTTCATTTTTTTTTTGCCCATGGATGGCCAGTTGTTCCAACACCATTTGTTGAAAAGGCTGTCCCTCTATTGAATTACTTTTGCATCTTTGTCAAAAATTAATGGGGCACATCTGCGCGGGTCTATTTCTGCTCCATTAATCTATGTGCCTATTCTTCTGCCAATATCACAAACTCTTTTTTTTTTTTTTTTTTAGATCTTTTCTTTTTTTTTTTTTATTTTACAAATTTAATCAGTTATACATATACATATGTTCCCATATCCCCTCCCTTTTGCGTCTCCCTCCCACCCTCCCTATCCCACCCCTCCAGGCAGTCACAAAGAACTGAGCTGATCTCCCTGTGCTATGCGGCTGCTTCCCACTAGCCATCTACCTTACGTTTGGTAGTGTATATATGTCCATGCCGCTCTTTTACTTTGTCACAGCTTACCCTTCCCCCTCCCCATATCCTCAAGTCAATGCTCTAGTAGGTCTGTGTCTTTATTCCTGTCTTACCCCTATGTTCTTGATGACATTTTTTTCTTAAATTCCATATATATGTGTCAGCATACAGTATTTGTCTTTCTCTTTCTGACTTACTTCACTCTGTATGACAGACTCTAGGTCCATCCACCTCATTACAAATAGCTCAATTTCATTTCTTTTTATGGCTGAGTAAAATTCCATTGTATATATGTGCCACATCTTCTTTATCCATTCATCCGATGATGGACACTTAGGTTGTTTCCATCTCCGGGCTATTGTAAATAGGGCTGCTATGAACATTTTGGTACATGTCTCTTTTTGAATTATGGTTTTCTCAGGGTATATGCCCAGTAGTGGGATTGCTGGGTCATATGGTAGTTCTATTTGTAGTTTTTTAAGGAACCTCCATACCGTTCTCCATAGTGGCTGTACCAATTCACATTCCCACCAGCAGTGCAAGAGTGTTCCCTTTTTTCCACACCCTCTCCAGCATTTATTGTTTCTAGATTTTTTGATGATGGCCATTCTGACTGGTGTGAGATGATATCTCATTGTAGTTTTGATTTGCATTTCTCTAATGAGTAAAGATGTTGAGCATCCTTTCATGTGTTTGTTGGCAGTCTGTATATCTTCTGTGGAGAAATGCCTATTTAAGTCTTCTGCCCATTTTTGGATTGGGTTGTTTGTTTTTTTGCTATTGAGCTGCATGAGCTGCTTATAAATTTTGGAGATTAATCCTTTGTCAGTTGCTTCATTTGCAAATATTTTCTCCCATTCTGAGGGTTGTCTTTTGGTCTTCTTTATGGTTTCCTTTGCTGTGCAAAAGCTTTGAAGTTTCATTAGGTCCCATGTGTTTATTTTTGTCTTTATTTCCATTTCTCTAGGAGGTGGGTCAAAAAGGATCTTGCTGTGATTTATGTCATAGAGTGTTCTGCCTATGTTTTCCTCTAGGAGTTTGATAGTGTCTGGCCTTACATTTAGGTCTTTAATCCATTTTGAGCTAATTTTTGTGTATGGTGTTAGGGACTGATCTAATCTCATACTTTTACATGTCCCTGTCCAGTTTTCCCAGCACCACTTATTGAAGAGACTGTCCTTTCTCCACTGTACATTCCTGCCTCCTTTATCAAAGATAAGGTGACCATATGTCCGTGGGTTTATCTCTGGGCTTTCTATCCTGTTCCATTGATCTATCTTTCTGTTTTTGTGCCAGTACCATACTGTCTTGATTACTGTAGCTTTGTAGTATAGTCTGAAGTCAGGGAGCCTGATTCCTCCAGCTCCGTTTTTCGTTCTCAAGATTGCTTTGGCTATTCGGGGTCTTTTGTGTTTCCATACAAATTGTGAAATTTTTTGTTCTAGTTCTGTGAAAAATGCCATTGGTAGTTTGATAGGTATTGCATTGAATCTGTAGATTGCTTTGGGTAGTAGAGTCATTTTCACAATGTTGATTCTTCCGATCCAAGAACATGGTACATCTCTCCATCTATTTGTATCATCTTTAATTTCTTTCATCAGTGTCTTATAATTTTCTGCATACAGGTCTTTTGTCTCCTTAGGTAGGTTTATTCCTAGATATTTTATTCTTTTTGTTGCAATGGTAAATGGGAGTGTTTCCTTGATTTCACTTTCAGATTTTTCATCATTAGTATATAGGAATGCCAGAGATTTCTGTGCATTAATTTTGTATCCTGCAACTTTACCAAATTCATTGATTAGCTCTAGTAGTTTTCTGGTGGCATCTTTAGGATTCTCTATGTATAGTATCATGTCATCTGCAAACAGTGACAGCTTTACTTCTTCTTTTCCCATTTGGATTCCTTTTATTTCCTTTTCTTCTCTGATTGCTGTGGCTAAAACTTCCAAAACTATGTTGAATAAGAGTGGTGAGAGTGGGCAACCTTGTCTTGTTCCTGATCTTAGTGGAAATGGTTTCAGTTTTTCACCATTGAGGACGATGCTGGCTGTGGGTTTGTCATATATGGCCTTTATTATGTTGAGGAAAGTTCCCTCTATGCCTACTTTCTGCAGGGTTTTTATCATAAATGGGTGTTGAATTTTGTCAAAAGCTTTCTCTGCATCTATTGAGATGATCATATGGTTTTTCTCCTTCAGTTTGTTAATATGGTGTATCACATTGATTGATTTCCGTATATTGAAGAATCCTTGCATTCCTGGAATAAACCCCACTTGATCATGGTGTATGATCCTTTTAATGTGCTGTTGGATTCTGTTTGCTAGTATTTTGTTGAGGATTTTTGCATCTATGTTCATCAGTGATATTGGCCTGTGGTTTTCTTTCTTTGTGACATCCTTGTCTGGTTTTGGTATCAAGGTGATGGTGGCCTCATAGAATGAGTTTGGGAGTGTTCCTCCCTCTGCTATATTTTGGAAGAGTTTGAGAAGGATAGGTGTTAGCTCTTCTCTAAATGCTTGATAGAATTCGCCTGTGAAGCCATCTGGTCCTGGGCTTTTGTTTGTTGGAAGATTTTTAATCACAGTTTCAATTTCAGTGCTTGTGATTGGTCTGTTCATATTTTCTATTTCTTCCTGATTCAGTCTTGGCAGGTTGTGCATTTCTAAGAATTTGTCCATTTCTTCCAGGTTGTCCATTTTATTGGCATAGAGTTGCTTATAGTAATCTCTCATGATCTTTTGTATTTCTGCAGTGTCAGTTGTTACTTCTCCTTTTTCATTTCTAATTCTATTGATTTGAGTCTTCTCCCTTTTTTTCTTGATGAGTCTGGCTAATGGTTTATCAATTTTGTTTATCTTCTCAAAGAACCAGCTTTTAGTTTTATTGATCTTTGCTATCGTTTCCTTCATTTCTTTTTCATTTATTTCTGATCTGATTTTTATGATTTCTTTCCTTCTGCTAACTTTGGGATGTTTTTGTTCTTCTTTCTCTAATTGCTTTAGGTGCAAGGTTAGGTTGTTTATTCGTGATATTTCCTGTTTCTTAAGGTGGGATTGTATTGCCATAAACTTCCCTCTTAGAACTGCTTTTGCTGCATCCCATAGGTTTTGGGTCGTCATGTCTCCATTGTCATTTGTTTCTAGGTATTTTTTAATTTCCTCTTTGATTTCTTCAGTGATCACTTCGTTATTAAGTAGTGTATTGTTTAGCCTCCATGTGTTTGTATGTTTTACAGCTCTTTTCCTGTAATTGATATCTAGTCTCATAGCATTGTGGTCGGAAAAGATACTTGATACAATTTCAATTTTCTTAAATTTACCAAGGCTTGATTTGTGACCCAAGATATGATCTATCCTGGAGAATGTTCCATGAGCACTTGAGAAAAATGTGTATTCTGTTGTTTTTGGATGGAATGTCCTATAAATATCAATTAAGTCCATCTTGTTTAATGTATCATTTAAAGCTTGTGTTTCCTTATTTATTTTCATTTTGGATGACCTGTCCATTGGTGAAAGTGGGGTGTTAAAGTCCCCTACTATGATTGTGTTACTGTCGATTTCTCCTTTTATGGCTGTTAATATTTCCCTTATGTATTGAGGTGCTCCTATGTTTGGTGCATAAATATTTATAATTGTTATATCTTCTTCTTGGATTGATCCCTTGATCATTATGTAGTGTCCTTCTTTGTCTCTTCTAGTAGTCTTTATTTTAAAGTCTATTTTGTCTGATATGAGAATTGCTACACCAGCTTTCTTTTGGTTTCCATTTGCATGGAATATCTTTTTCCATCCCCTTACTTTCAGTCTGTATGTGTCTCTAGGTCTGAAGTGGGTCTCTTGTAGACAGCATATATATGGGTCTTGTTTTTGTATCCATTCAGCCAGTCTGTGTCTTTTGGTGGGAGCATTTAGTCCATTTACATTTAAGGTAATTATTGATATGTATGTTCCTATTCCATTTTCTTAATTGTTTTGGGTTCGTTATTGTAGTTCTTTTCCTTCTGTTGTGTTTCTTGCCTAGAGAAGTTCCTTTAGCATTTGTTGTAAAGCTGGTTTGGTGGTGCTGAACTCTCTCAGCTTTTGCTTGTCTGTAAACGTTTTAATTTCTCCATCAAATCTGAATGAGATCCTTGCTGGGTAGAGTAATCTTGGTTGCAGGTTTTTCTCCTTCATCACTTTAAGTATGTCCTGCCACTCCCTTCTGGCTTGTAGAGTTTCTGCTGAGAGATCAGCTGTTATCCTGATGGGGATTCCCTTGTGTGTTATTTGTTGTTTTTGCCTTGCTGCTTTTAATATGATTTCTTTGTGTTTAATTTTTGACAGTTTGATTAATATGTGTCTTGGTGTATTTCTCCTTGGATTTATTCTGTATGGGACTCTCTGTGCCTCCTGGACTTGATTCACTATTTCCTTTCCCATATTAGGGAAGTTTTCAACTATAATCTCTTCAAATATTTTCTCAGTCCCTTTCTTTTTCTCTTCTTCTTCTGGAACCCCTATAATTCGATGTTGATGCGTTTAATGTTGTCCCAGAGGTCTCTGAGACTGTCCTCTGTTCTTTTCATTCTTTTTTCTTTATTTTGCTGTGCAGCAGTTATTTCCACTATTTTATCTTCCACCTCACTTATCCGTTCTTCTGCCTCAGTTATTCTGCTATTGATCCCATCTAGAGTATTTTTTATTTCATTTATTGTGTTTTTAATCGATGCTTGATTCGTCTTTAGTTCTTCTAGGTCCTTGTTAACTGTTTCTTGCATTTTGTCTATTCTATTTCCAAGATTTTGGATCATCTTTACCATCATTATTCTGAATTCTTTTTCAGATAGACTGCCTATTACCTCTTCATTTGTTAGGTCTGGTGGGTTTTTATCTTGCTCCTTCTCCTGCTGTGTGTTTTTCTGTCTTCTCATTTTGCTTATGTTACTGTGTTTGGGGTCTCCTTTTTGCAGGCTGCAGGTTCGTAGTTCCCGTTGTTTTTGGTGTCTGTCCCCAGTGGCTAAGGTTGGTTTAGTGGGTTGTGTAGGCTTCTTGGTGGAGGGGACTACTGCCTGTGTTCTGGTGGATGAGGCTGGATCTTGTCTTTCTGGTGGGCAGGTCCACGTCTGGTGGTGTGTTTTGGGGTGTTTGCGGACTTTTTATGATTTGAGGCAGCCTCTCTGCTAATGGGTGGCGTTGTGTTCCTGTCTTGCTAGTTGTTTGGCATAGGGTGACCAGCACTGTAGCTTGCTGGTCGTTGAGTGAAGCTGGGTGCTGGTGTTGAGATGGAGATCTCTGGAAGATTTTCACCGTTTGATATTATGTGGAGCTGGGAGGTCTCTTGTGGACCAGTGTCCTGAAGTTGGCTCTCCCACCTCAGAGGCACAGCACTGACTCCTGGCTCCTCAATTTGGGATGATTTGTTGTCTATTCATGTATTCCACAGATTCAGGGTACATGAAGTTGATTGTGGAGCTTTAATCCGCTGCTTCTGAGGCTGCTGGGAGAGGTTTCCCTTTCTCTTCTTTGTTCTCACAGCTCCTGGGTCTCAGCTTTGGATTTGGCCCCGCCTCTGCGTGTAGGTCGCCGGAGGGCGTCTGTTCTTCGCTCAGACAGGACAGGGTTAAAGGAGCAGCCTCTTCGGGGACTCTGGCTCACTCAGGCCGGGCGGGAGCGAGGGGCACGGAGTGCCGGGCGAGCCTGCAGCGGCAGAGGTCGGCGTGACGTTGCACCAGCCCGAGGCGCGCCGTGCGTTCTCCCAGGGAAGCCGCCCCTGGATCCCGGGACCCCAGCAGTGGCAGGCTGCACAGGCTCCCGGAAGGGCGGTGTGGACAGTGACCTGCGCTCGCACACAGGCTTCTTGGCGGCGGCAGCAGCAGCCCCAGCGTCCCACGCCCGTCTCTGGGCTCCGCGCTTTCAGCCGCGACTCGCGCCCTTCTCTGGAGCTCCTTTACGCAGCGCTCTTAATCCCCTCTCCTCGCGCACCAGGAAACCAAGAGGGAAGAAAAAGTCTCCTGCCTCTTCGGCAGCTCCAGAGTTTTCCCGGACTCCCTCCCGGCTAGCTGTGGCACATTAGCCCCCTTTAGGCTGAGTTCTCGCCGCCAGCCCCAGTCCTCTCCCTGTGCTCTGACCGAAGCCCGAGCCTCAGCTCCAGCGCCGCCCGCCCCGGCGGGGGAGCAGACAAGCCTCTCGGGCTGGTGAGTGCCGCTCGGCACCGCTCCTCTGTGTGGGAATCTCTCTGCTTTGCCCTACCCAGGTATGTGGGGAGTTTCTTGCCTTTTGGGAGGTCTGGGGTCTTCTGCCAGCGTTCAGTAGGTGTTCTGTAGGACAAACTCTTGATTAATGTTTTTTATATCATAAACATTGATGTCAGGTACAGTGACTCCTATTTTATTCTTGTTTTTCAAAATTGTTTTATTCTGGGACCTGAACCCTTCTGTATAAGTTTTAGAATAAGCTTGTCTTGGCTACAAAAAAAAAAAAAAAATCTTGCTGAGATTTTTATGGGAATTGCATTAAAATTGTAGATCAATTTGAGGACAATTGAAATATTTACTATGTTGAGTCTTCTAATCAATAAACACAGTGTGTCTCTTCATTATTTAGATCTTCATTTCTTTCATAAGCAGTTGGTAATATTCTGGATACAGATTCTGTGCACATTTTCTTAGATTTACTTTGCATTTTCTTTGGAGCAATTGTAAATGGTATTGTGTTTTTTGAACACAGCTTTATTGATATAGTTCACATACCACAAAATTCATTTAAAGTGTTCAATTCAGTGCTTTGTAGTATATTCACAGAGTTGTGCAACCATCACCACCACCTAATTTCAGAACATTTTAGTTACCCCCAAAAGAAACCACATCCCCATTAGCAGCCATTCCCCATTTCTCCTCACCCTCAGCCCTTAGCAACCAGTAATCTGTTTTAGATGTCTATGGGTCTGACTTTTCTGTACATTCCTATAAATGGAGCCATACAATAGGCAGCCTTTTGTGACTGATTCCTTTCCCTTAGCAAAATATTTTCAAGTTTCACCCATGTTTTAGCATGGATTACTACTTCGTTCTTTTTCATTGCCAAATAATCCATTGTATCATTCGCCAGTTGATTGAAGTGTGGATTGTTACCACTTTTTGACTATTATGAATAAAGGTGCTGTGAACATCTGTGTACAACTTTTTTGTGTAGGGATAGCTTTCATTTCTCTTGTGTAGATACCTAGGAGTGGAATTTCTGGATCATATGGTGGTACTATGTTTAACATTTTGAGGAACTGCCAGACTGTTTTGCAAAGTAGTTGTACCATTTTACAATCTCACCAACAATATATAAGGGTTTCAATTTTTCCACATCCTCACCAACACTTGTAATTTCCTGTCTTTTTCATTATAGCCACTGATGTCAATCCACTGTTCATGTGTTTTCTTGACCATTTGTATACCTTCTTTGGAGAAATATTTGTTCAGATCCTTTGCTCATTTTAAAATTGGAGTGTTTGTCTTTCTATTGTTGATTTTTAAGGGTTCTTTATATATCCCAAATACTAAACCTATAACTATTATACGTTATACGAATTGCAAATCTTCTCTTCCACTCTCTGAGTCATTTTTCCACTTTCTTGATGGCATTATTTGTAGCACAAAAGTTTTAATTTTGACATAGTCTAATTTATCTATTTTTTTCTTTTATCACTTGTGCTTTTGATGCCAATATCCAAAAAAACCATTGCCTAATTCAAGATCACAAAGATTTACTCCTATGTTTCTTCTATGACTTTGATAGTTTTAGTTATTACATTTAGGTCTGTCTTCCATTTTGAGTTAATATTTGTGTATAGTGAAAAAAGGGTCTAACATCATTCTTTTGCGTGTGGATATTGAGTTGTCACAGCACCATTTATTGCAAAGACTATTATTTTGTCTCTGCACTCCTGTCAAAAATCAATTGAACATAAATGTAAGATTTGTTTCTTGACCCTCATTTCTTTTATCTATTTTTTAAATTTAACTATAGTTGATTTACAATATTGTGTTATTTCAGGTTACAGGTTATTACAAGATAATGAATATAGCTCCCTGTGCTATACAGTAAATCTTTGTTGTCTATCTATTTTATATATAGTGGTATGAGTCTGTTAATCCCATGCTCCTAATTTATCCCCCCTCCCCTTTCCCCTTTGGTAACCGTAAGTTCATTTTCTATGTTTGTGAGTCTGTTTCTGTTTTGTAAATAAGTTGATTTGTGTCATTTTTTTTAGATTCTACATGTAAATGATATCACAGAATATTTGTCTTTCTCTGCCTGACTTAGTAAGATAATCTCTAGGTCTGTCCATGTTGCTGCAAATGGCAATATTTCATTCTTTTTTATGGCTGAGTAATATTCCATCATATATATATATATATATATATATATATATATATATATATATATATATATATGAACACACACGCATACCACATCTATCCATCTGTAGGTGGACACTTAGGTTGCTTCCATGTCTTGGCTATTGTGAATAGTGCTGATGTGAACATTGGGTTGCATGTATCTTTTTGAACTAAGAGTTTTCTCTGAATACATGCCCACGAGTGGGATTGCTAGATCATATGGTAACTCTGTTTTTAGTTTTTCAAGGAACCTTCATTCTGTTTTCCATAGAGGCTGCACCAATTACATTCCCACCAACAGTGTAGGAGGGTTCCTTTTTCTTCACACCCTCTCCAGCATTTATTACTTGTAGACTTTTTGATGATGGCCATTCTGACAGGTATGAGGTGATAACCTCATTGTAGTTTTGACTTGCATTTCTCTAATAATTAGGGATGTTGCGCATCTTTTCATGTGCCCATTGGCCATCTGTATGTCTTCTTTGGAGAAATGTCTATTAAGGTCTTCTGCCCATTTTTTGATTAGGTTGTTTTTTTGATACTGAGTTGTATGAGCTTTCTGTATATTTTGGAAATTAACCCCTTGTTGGTTGCATCATTTGCAAAATATTTTCTCCCAGTCTGTAGATAGCCTCTTCATTTTGTTTATGGTTTCCTTTGCTGTGCAGAAGCTTATAAATTTGATTAGGTCTTGGCCCTCATTTCTATGTCATTGATCTATATACATCTATCCTTATGCCAGTAGAGTATTGTGTTTTTAATTTAAAAATTTTTAATTTGGAATCAAACATTTCCAAATGTTTGTTGTTAGAATATAAACATGTGATTGGGGCTCCCCTGGTGGCGCAGTGGTTGAGAGTCCGCCTACCGATGCAGGGGACACGAGTTCGTGCCCTGGTCCGGGAAGATCCCATATGCCACAGAGCGGCTGGGCCCGTAAGCCATGGCCGCTGAGCCTGTGCGTCTGGAGCCTGTGCTCCACAACGGGAGAGGCCACAACAGTGAGAGGCCCATGTACCACACAAAAAAAAATAAAAAATGTGATTGGTTTTTGTTTGTGGATCTTATATCCTGCAACCTTGCTGAACTCACGTATTAGTTCTAGGAGTTATTTTGTCAAGTCTTCGGAATTTTCCATATGGACAATCATGTCATCTGCAGATAGAGACATATGTAGTTCCTCCTTTCTGATTTGTATGGATTTTACTTCATTCTCGTAGCTTATTACTAGCTAGAACTACAGGTACTTTGTTGAATAGCAGTGGTGAGAGCAGACATCCTTGCCTTGTTTCTGATCATGGGGATAAAGCATCCGGTCTGTCTCCGTTAAGTATAATGTTAGCTGTAGAGTTTGTAGATGCTTTACATCAAGTTGACGAAGGTTCTTCTTTATTTAGTCTTACTTTTATGAGAGTTCTTTTTTTATTGTGACTGGGCGTTGAATTTGTCAAATACTTTTTCCACATCATTGATATAATCATGTGGTTTTTCTTTTTTAGCCTGTTGATATTGTGGATAACATGGATTAATTTTTTTCTTATTTCATTGTTATTTTTAAACTAAAGTATAGTTGATTTACAATATTGTGTTAGTTTCAGATGTACAGCAAAGTGACTTGATGTATATTTATATATTCTTTTTTTCAGTTCTTTTCCATTATAGGTTCTTATAAGATATTGAATATAGTTCCCTGTGCTATACAGTAAATCCTTGTTGTTTATCTAACTTATATATAGTAGTGTGTATCTGTTAATCTCATACTCCTAATTTATCCCTTCCCCTTTCCCTGTTGGTAACCATAAGTCTTTTCTATGTCTGTGAGTCTGTTTCTGTATTATAAATAAGTTCATTTGTACTATTTTTTTAGATTCCACATACAAGTGATATCACATATTTGTCTTTCTCTGGATTAGTTTTTTTTAAGTGAAACAGCCTTGGAATCCTGGGATAGACCTCACTTAGTCACTGTGTATTATTCCTTTTATATATTCCTGGATTTGATTTGCTAATTTTTTTAAATTCAAGTCTTTTAAATTGGCTTGTAATTTTCTTTTTCTGTGCTGTGATTGACTGGTTTTGGTATCAAAGTCATAAAATGAAATGGGGAGTTTTCCTGCCTTTTCTATTTTCTGAAAGAGATTGTGTAAAAGCAGTACTGATTCTTCTTTAAACATCTGGTAAAATTCTCCCATGAAACCACCTAGGTTTGGAGATTTCCTTTCTGAGGATTTTTAAACTACAAATTAATCTCCTTAATAGTTATAGGGTGACTTGGGTTCTATAATTCATATTGTGTGAATTGTGGTAGTTTGCTAATAATTTCTTGAGGATTTTTGCATCTATGTTCATAATGGGCCTTGGCCTCTAGTTTTCTTTTTTTGTACTGTCTTTATCTGGTTTTTATATCAGGGTAATACTAATCTCATGAAATGAATTGGAAAGTCTTCCCTTTAGTTTCTGGAAGAGAATGTATAGAATTGGTATTAATTTATCTTTAATGTTTGGTAGAATTCTATAATGAAACCATCTGGATCTGGTGTCTTGGGGGAAAGTTTTTAAACTATGAATTCATTTTCCTTAAGAGTGATAGTGATGGGGCTATTCAAATAATCTAGTTTGGTAGTTTGTGGTTTGCAAGGAATTGGTCCATTTCATCTAAGTTGTGAAATTTATGTGTATAGAGTTTTTTGTAATATTCCCTTATTATCCTTTTGATGTCTGCCAGGTCTTGTAAATGTTATCCCCTTAATTTCTGATACTGGTCATTTTTCTCTTCTTTATTTTCAGTCTTGCTAGAGGTCAATTTTACTGATCTTTTCAAAGAACTGGCTTTTTGTACATGGATTTTTCTCTATTGTTTTTCTGTTTCCAGTTTCATTGTTTGTTTTTTTTTTTATCCTATCTTTATTTCTTACCTTCTGCTGCTTTGGGTTTACTTTGCACTTCTTTTCCAAGGTTCTTGAGGTGTAAGCTTAGATTATTGATTTAGGTTAGTTACTAAATGTTATGCTACTTCCTTCTACACCCCATGGTTCCTGAAAAGAAATCCCCTGTCATTTGACTTGATAGCTCTCCATGCATAATGTGTCATTACTGGCTGGTCGTTCTCCAGATTTTTTCTTTGTCTTTTAGTTTTCAGAAGTTTCATTCTGAAGTGTTTTGGCATGGATTTCTTTGGATTTTTCCTGTTTGGGATTATCTTGGATTCTGGAGTCTGTGGGTTTATGGTTTTGTCAAATTTTGAAAATTTTCAGCCGTTATTTCTTTGACTAATTTTTCAGTCTTTCTCCTCTTCTTCTGGGCCTCCAATGATGCAAATGTTTGAACTTTTGTCACCCCATTTCCCTGAGGGCTACCTCCTCCTCCTTCTCCCTTTTTAGTTTATTTTCTCTCTGTCGTTCAGATTGGCCAAATTCTATTGCTATGTCCTCAAGTTCACCAGTTCTGTCTTCTCTCATCTCCACTCTAAGTCCATTCAGTGGGTTACTTTATTTTTTTATTTTATTTTTCAGTTCTATAATTTCCACTTGGTTCTTTTTTATAACTTTTATTTATTTGCTGAGATTTTCTATTTTGTTAATTTGACTCAAGAGTATTTGTAATTTCTTGTTGAGCATTTTTATGATAATTGCTTTAAAATTCTTGGTGAATAATTCCAAAATTTGAATAATGTTGGTGTTGGCATTTGTTGATCATCGTTTGTCATTCACACTGTGATTGTTCTGGTTCTTGTTATGATGAGTGATTTTTTAAAAAATCATATCCTAGACATTTTGCATACTATATTATGAGACCTTGGATGGTATTCCATCTCACTTTTAGGCAGGCAGTCCCCCTGTTGAGGTGTAATGTGAGGGCTTACTGGGTATGTATGTTTAATTTCTTGCTGGGCCCCGCTAACACCACCCTGGCAAAAGTAGAGAGCTGAACTGACAAAGCCTTATTGCTGATGGCTGGAGTAGATGTTTAGTTACCCCTGGGCTGTGCCGATACCTTCCTTGGCAAAGTGGAGTGTGGACTTGCCTTGCCTTGCCTCACCTAGCCTCTGAGTGGGGTGTAAGCTCAGCTCCCCACTAGTTCCTGCTGGGGAGGGGGGACGTGGAGGCCTGACCCACACTGTCATTTTGCTGCAAGGTGAGAGCAGAATCTCAGATCCCTGCTGGGTCCAGCTGACATCAGGCCAGGACAGGGGACAAGAGGGCAGTGTCGGCCTGCCTCACTCTGCTTTATTCAGTCTTGTTGTTGCAGGTGAGGGTGTGGAGGTTCAGTTCCTCACTGGTCCTTTTTAGCTCACACCAGTGGTCAGGTGGAAAGTGGAGTCCTGTCCAGCCCCGACTTGCAAGACCTTGTTTAGTTTCATCAGTGCTGGGGGTGGACGTTAAGCTTCCCATATGATCTCACTGACACCTGGGGAGGGGAGGACTTGGTCAAGTCTAGTGCTGATGAGCTGCAACTCACAACACCTCCTTCAGCCTGCCAGGTGGATGTGGAGGCTCAGCTCCCCTCTGGACCTTGCTGACACTACCCGGGTGAGGGATTGGGAGCATGCTTAGACCCCTGACACCTGTGGGTGGAGGAATCAGAGTGGCACAACCTGCTTACATGAGGGTGGGGCTGGGGTGTGGTGGAACCCACTTTGCCTGGCGGAAACCACAGGATGGGGATGGCTTTTCTGTTGGTATTGGCTAGAGCAGTGTGAGTATGTTCAAGAAAGTTTCTGTCATGTAGGCTACCTTCTTCACAGTCCTTTGACTGAGGGGAAAGGCTTTTACTAGAGAGAGAGAGAGTGTGTGTGTGCGTGTGTGTGTGTGTGTGTGTGCGTGCGCGCGCGCACCCACGTGCACGTGTGCCTGTACCCGTTGGTGGTTCCACGTTGGAGGCTTCTGCAGCAATTTGTCCAGGATGTGTGACAGTCAACGGGGCAACCCAGGAAACTCCCTGCTGTCCTGTTCCTCAAGTCTCTAGGTCCTTCGATTGACTGCCTTTTCTTTTTACCTCCTGGAATCTGCCTATGCTTGTTTGTTATATTATGTCCAGGTTTTGCTTGTTTGTCTCTGCAATTTGCTTTTGAAAACATTTCTAATTGTGGTAAAATACACATAACATGAAATTTATCATCTTAACCATTTGCAAGTGTACAGTTCAATATTATTAAGTATATTCATGTTGTTAGACAATGTGCAAGGTTTTTTTTTAATTATAGAGGGAGGATCTGGGAGGAACAGGGCTACTCCATCTTGGTCAGAACCAGAAGAGTCCTATAGTATGTTTCCTGGCTATTCTTGTATGTTTGCTTTTTTCGTATGAAATTTAGTATCAACTTGTCTAGCAGCGTTAAAAAGCGTGTTGGTATTTTTATTGGGATTGCATTTGATATTTATAAACTAAGTAAGTGAGAACTGACATCTTTATGATGTTGAGTCACCCTATTCAAAAGCAAAAAGTGTCTTTCCATTTGTTCAGGTCTCCTTTCAAGTCTTTCCAGAGTGTTTTAGCATTTCCTTCAGAGAGGTTTTGTACATGCTTGTTATGTTTCTTCCTGAGGGTGCCATTTTCTTTGTTGTTTTTGTAAATGGGGTTTCCTTTCCTATCATGTGTGTCTCCTCCCTAAGGTTAGTTGGGTATAGGAAGTAAGCCTGTAACTCTCACGTCTGGATCTTCAGCCTGTCGTGTGAGCTCAAGACCCAGATTTGTCACAGTCCATTCCACTTGCTTACCTGGTGGCTCTGTTACACCCTCAGCTCCCTGTGTGCAAGGATCAACTTCTCTTCCTCCCTGCTCACCCTCACCCTCACTCCAGTAATAGTATACACTCACCAGAAACTGGGGCATTACTTCCAACTCATCGTTTTACACCCCCTCACTAGCTAATTGGTCACGAAGTCCTGATTCTCTAGCATTTTAGAATCTGTGATCATGTAATCTCCGAGCCAGACAGGATCATAAAGTTTTCTAGCCTAACCACACTTCTGATGCCTAAATTCTCTATTCAGTGTCTCCATTCAGTGGTTTCCTGGCATACGCTTGAACATACATTTCAAGGGGCAGGAATGTCACTCCTTTATGTGGCAGTCCATTTTATTTCTGGCCGTGTCTGACTCCACATACATATATATTTCAAATTCATCACCTTCTTTCTAAAATCATCCCCCGTGTGCTTGTTCAGCACCCTCCCCATGCCCATGCCCCTTGCCTGACCTGCTGCTCTGGCACACAGTGGTTCTCCTACCAAATGGTTCTGGCCATGGCTCTGCCAGGCCCCAGGACACACAGACTGAAGGGCGAATTTCCTTAGCTATCATCCAGACCGCTTTCTGACCCCAGCCTTCCTCTCCCACATCATTTCCAACTACTCTGAGGTTGCGGGAAGGGAGAGGGAGAGGAAGAGAAGAAAGAGGAGAAGGAGGAAGGATCGAGAAAACATTAGCCTTCCAAAGGCCCTTATCGACAGTGGTTGCGGATATTCCTTGTTTCTTCCTCTATCCGTGGAGCTGGAGAGAATGGGCAGCATCGGCCTCTTTAGTAGCAAGACAGTCAGTGATAGTTACACCGCGGCATTCATTTTATTGATGTATAGTTGATTTACAAGGTTGTGTTAGTTTCTGCTGTACAGCAAAGTGATTCGGTTATACATATACATGCATTCTTTTTCGTATTCTTTTCCATGATGGTTTATCCCAGGATACTGAATAGAGTTCCCTGCACTGTACAGTAGGACCTTGTTGTTTATCCATCCTCTATATGTAATAGTTTGAATCTGCTAATCCCAAACTCCCACTCCCTCCCTCCCCACCCCCTCCCCTTTGGTGACCACAAGTCTGTTCTCTGTGTCTGTGAGTCTGTTTCTGTTTCATAGATAAGTTCATTTGTGTCATATTTTAGGTTCCACATATAAGTGACATCATATGGTATTTGTCTTTCTCTGCCTGGCTTACTTCACTTCTTAGTATGATGATCTCTAGTTGCATCCATGTTGCTGCAAATACACTGGGGCATTTTCGACGTGGACTCAATAATGGATGTTCAGCAGCCATTTCCTACTCCCTTGACACAGTTGGAGTGTGCAACACACATATGCTGCCATCAGGAAGCTTCCAAGCTAGTGGAAGAGACAGGCCAATAAATAAATGTATCAGTTGCCATAGTACAAACCAAACTATAGAAGTCGGCCTCCTCTGTGGACCCCAATAGCATAGTTCTTTCTTCGGAAGGCATTGGTTATTTGCAGGCTTGTAGTGGAATTATTTCTAGAAGGTTAGTTCCTTTAGGGCAGGGACTGTCTTGGCTCCACCTCTGGATCTTCCACTGTCTCTTTCTCCAGCAGAATCCCATTCACTCGTTAGGGTCTCACTCATACGTCACTTCTTCTGGAAAGCTCTCTGTCACCTCCTTTGTCAGAATTCATTCCACAGCATTTCCTGAGCATGTGCTCTGGACCCCCCTGAATATGAGATGCTGGGGATGGATGCTTTCTGCCATGGAGGAGCTTACCATCAGGCCGGGTTTTGTCACCCTCATGGCCTTCAATTTTGGTTTCCAGCACCATCTGATGTGTGTCATAGGTCAACCTCTCCCACTGAGCCCAATGCCCAGCCCAGAGTAAGCTCTCAGGGGGTCAGATGGATGGATGCTAGAAAGGCCCAAACCAAGTATTCACATTCAGGGAAAGGAGGGGGACATACGGCTCAGAGGCCATGCGCAATGAGTAGCAGGTCATGCCGGGCAGAAGGCATCCCCCAAGCAGGTTGGCCTTTGCTTAGGCTCTCAGGTGGCAAATTCGGGACCAGCAGGGGGTCCAGAGGCCCGAAGGCAGGCCAGGGAGGGGCCGTGCTTTGGAATTTTCCCCAGAGGGAGTGTGGAGCCACCCAGATTTTTGAGCCGGGAAGGTGGTCAGATCAGTGTTTGGGAAAGATTGCTCTGACTGCAGCGTAGACGACAAAGCGGGAAGCAGAGACTGGAGGCAGGAGAGATTCCCTGGGAGGAGTGTGGCAGGGTTCCAGGGGAAAGATGATGAGGCTAACCCAGGACAGTGGAAGCAGAGAGACCAGACAGATGCTTAAGAGGGACAATCAACAGATGGCTATCACTCCAAAGACAGGCTTCACGGATGTTTCACCCGTACAGAGATGTGGGCTAGAATCTGCGATAGAACTACCATTGTCAACAACTCAGAGACTTGAATGGTGTCATGGGTTGAATTGTGTTCCCCCCAAAAGATATGTTCTGAAGTCCTAACCTCCACAACCTAAGCATGGGAAATAAGGTCTTTGAAGATGTAATCAAGTCAAGATAAGGTCATTAGAATGGGCCCTAAGCCAGTATGACTGGTGTCCTTCTAAGAAGAGGGAAAGTTGGACACGGACACACAGAGAGAAGAAGGCCCCGTGAAGACGGAGACAGACATACAGTGATGTATCTAGAAGCCAAGGAACACCAAAGGCTGCTGGCAGCACCAGAAGCTGGAAGAGAGACCTGGACCAGACTCTCCCTCATCACCTCCAGAAGGAACCAACCCTGTTGACACACTGATTTCTGACTTCTGGCTTCCCAAACTGTGAAAGGATCAATTTCTGTTGTTTTCAAGCCACCTGGTTTGTGGTGATTTGTTATGGCAGCCACAGAAAACTAATATGAATGGTATGAAAGAACAATTGAATGGGCTCTCAGGGACTCTTGAGGGGGTTTAGGAGGAGATATTCATGGTGTAGAAATCTGGCAGCGATTATATTGGCGGCTTGGGAGGAGATCGTCTTATATTTGTAACCCAGCTTTCCCCATTGCTCTCTAAAGAGATGCTCATTAGAACAAAAAAATACTGGGTGTTGCTTAGAACTTGTCCAGTGCTATTGTCAGAGACACAGAATGGTAACCTAAGAGATCTACAAATTCCTTCTGCCCTGTTGCTTAAGTGGTAACCTCCTGGGCACAGACCGGAAGTTCCCTGAGAAGGTTAGTAATCACAGTCCATACACTGGAACATAACTCAGAAAAGGAGTGACATACTGAGCCATGCTACGTGGATGGGCCTCCACAACATGATGCCAAGGACCAGAAGCCAGACACTGATGATCACATATTGTATGACCCCATTATAGGAAATGTCCAAGAGAGCCAGAAAGCAAATTAATGGCTGCCAGGGGTGAGGACTGGGGGATGGGGAGCAACAGCTCATGGGTACAGGGTTTCCTTTTGGGCTCAGGAAGATACCTGGGGACCAGATAGACGTGATGGCTGTGCAGCATTGTGAATGCCACTGAATTGTACACTTTAAAATGGCTAACTTGACAGGGAGATCAGCTCTGTGCTTTGTGACCACCTAGAGGGGTGAGATAGGGAGGGTGGGAGGGAGGGAGATGCAAGAGGGAGGGGATATGGGGATATATGTATATGTATAACTGATTCACTTTGTCATACAGCAGAAACTAATACACCATTGTAAAGCAACTATACTCCAATAAATATGTTAAAAAATAAATAAATAAATGGCCAACTTGGTTTTGTGATTTTTACCCCAATAAACAAAATTATTGCAGTCTTGAAACCAACCATATTTTATTATTTGATTTCTGAAAATTTGGAGATCAGTAATCCTGTCTGTGGCCCTGAGGAGGGCCGGGCAGCCCAGAGGGCCCGAGTCAGCGGACACTGGCTCTCATTTGGAATGAAGGGCAAGGTCACCCGAGCCTCCTGGGCATCACTTCTGGGTGGATAGAGTGCCCCCTGTGGTGGACAGGGGTTAGAATGGCAGTGGAAAGAGGCCAGGCCCAACGCATTCGTGCGATCGCTTGCTGGGAGCCCTCCACAAAGTCCAAGTGAAATTCTACAGGAGACTCACCCAGAAAGCTGGGGAAGCACAGGCTGAGCAAAGTGCATTGACACACCCTATGAAAGGCCAGACATCGCGCACACTCCCATACTCTGAGGCTCTGGAAATTGAGCTGCTGGTGGGATGGTGTCAGCGCTTTGTTGAGGTGTAATTGACAAACAATTACTTTACATATTTGAAGCACCATTGGATTAGTTCTGTCACATGTATACATCACCACAGTCGATAATGAAGATACTCATCACCTCCCACGGTTTCCTTATGCCCGTTGGTAAGCCCTCCCTCTTGCGCCTCTCCACCACCTCCAGGCAACCAGTGATCTGTTTTCTGTCAATCCTGAGTAGCTTGCATTTTCTGGAGTTTTGTATAAATGGAATCAGAGAATAGGGATTCTTTTTTGGGGTCTGGCTTCTTTCATTCAGCTTAATGACTGAGATCCAACTCATGTTGTGATGTTGTGTGTATCCACTGTTCATTCTTTTTTTTTTTTTTTTTTTTTTTTGCTGAGGATTCTTCTGTTGTATGGATTGTGCCACGGTTTATTTATCCATTCACCTGTTGATGGGTATTTGGGTTTTTTCCAGTTTGGGGCGACCATCAATACAGTGGCTGTCAACATAAGCATACAAGTGTTTGCATGGACATACTCTTTCGTTTCTCTTAGGTTAAATACCCAGTAGTAGGATGCTTGGGTCATAAGGTGTATTTCTTAACTTTTGAGGACATTCCCAGGTTTTTTCGAAGTAGTTGTACCATATCACATTCCACGCTGGTGTGATTTTTTAAATCCATGGCTTTCTGTGGGGTTGGCAGAAGTCCGTGGCTTTTCACAGGTTCTGCAGCAAATTAGACATTGGGTTTGATCCAGAAATAACCTTTGGTCTATATTATGAAACAAGATGGGAAGGAGGGGCAAGTGGTAAAGGGAAAACTGGATGAGGGAGTCAGAGGTTTCGGGAATGGAGGGGCCTGCGAAGTGCTCAGAGCCTTGCTCTAGCTGCCTGCTGAAGAAACGGAAAGTTTCTGGAGAATGAATGGACAGTTTTCCTGGGCGCCCACTTCTAGGCCCTGGAGCCCATCTGTATGGCCATGTTATTGCCTGCTTTTGGGAACCCATTGCAACGGGGCGGCATACACTTGCCCTCTAACTTGGAATGAGTTCCTTAGAAAGAGGACAGTTGTGCCGTTACCTGTTTTCCACCCTTGGAGCGTTGACTGTTTTGTAAACCCTTCTTTTTCCTGTTATCTCTTTAAAGGCTGACTGGAGAGAGGCAAGGTGGAGAGGGGGCTTGGGTGACCCCACGCCTTCTCCTAGAAGTCCCCTTCTGGAGGGACAGAGACCTTTGTGCCAGGCATTGCTCTGTGGCTCTCATGGGTTGCATTCGGTACTTGACTCCAAGGAGTAGAACTTGAGTCCAGTTCCAGGGCCCCATCCTAGCCCTTGACTTGCAGAAAGGAGTGTGTTGCAGACATTTCATATCAAAGCTCGCATCTCTGCATCTCTGAAATTTACACGACCAGCACCTACCGGGGTCTTTCCCACCCTGGCGTAGTACCGTCTCCTCTGGCCACCCTCGGGTTGAAAGTGATGGGATGAGGAGGAAGAGAAAGGTCTGAACATGTACTGGGCCTGCCCTTTAGCCAAGCATGTGTGCTGGGTGCCTTTCCCATCATGCTAAGAAGAGCAATGACAGCAGTTGATCCTCTGGAGCAGACCTGCTCCTAGGGTGGCTTTAAAAGAGCACCTGATGGGTAGATTCTATTATTATTGCCGTTTACAAAGGAGGGCGCTGAGGCACGGAAAGGGTCAAGTCTTTGATCCCTGTCACATGGCCAGGGAGTGGCAGAGCTGTTCAGAAGAAAAAGAATTCGTGCAAGGACCTCCTTTTCCAGCAAGATGAAATCCAAACATGCAAGTCAGGAAGGAAAGGCACGCTGCCCTCGGACCTCCATTACCTCGCAGAGCCTGGGGAAAAATGAGCAAAAACAAGCACCGCCCAAACTGAACTGCTCCAAAAATCCCAAACTGCAGCTTTGCTTCCTTAGTCTGTTAAAATACAGGTGCCCCGGGGTCCTCTGGGTGCCGATGGGATCCCTTGATCCTCAGCCAAGAGGAGCTGTGTCCCATTATTGCCGGGATGACCCACCCTGTTCATATTTTTCCACTAAAATAGTAACACACTCGTTCTAGAATTTCTCTGTGGCAGACATTGGCTGGGTTTGGGCCCCCACCAAGGGGATGCAGGCAGAGGAGCAGGGCTTGCCTCAGCCTCTCCCCGGCCTCTCCCTCAGCGCCCTCTCCACTCCAGTTTTCATCTCGGAAAGCTGCTTCTCAGCTATTTCCCAGGAAGGACTGACTCATGATCCCAAGCTGTCTCACTCGGGAAGAATGTTGGAGTGCCCGTCGATGATCCCAGGCCATGGGCACAGCCTGTGTCCGAATGGGCTCAGCCATTCTAAATAAACAAGTAGGCCTGTTTCTGGAAACCAGACATGGAGCTCTCAGGAGAACCTCTAACTAGCCATCAAAAGGCTCATTATACCTGGGCATGGGGCACGGAGGGCTGTAGGTCATAGGATCCTTACAGGAATTGTGATGGGTGGTTTCTGAGCTCACTGGGGCCAAGCTGGTTCTCAAACCTGGAAGGGAAGATGCTTAGTACTGGGTGCTGCTGAAATTCCTCTCAAAGGCTGGGATTCTTAACTCTTTTTGTGCTATGGTTGCCCTTGGCTTTCCGGTGAAACTTATGGACCTTTGTCAAAAATAAATAAATAAATGTCTTTAAGTGCACGAAAGAAAACAATGCTGTCACAAAGGATAGCAGTCAGGTCAAAATAGTATCAAAATAGTTATTAACAAAACAAATTTGCGACATTTATAGACGTGTTTCTTAACACAGTAAATAAGATCTAGCAGTAGGTCTCATAATTACTGTGACTTCAAATTGTGATATTTGGAGATCCCTGCTATGACTGTAATGTGAAATAAAAATATCTGTGATTTCTCTTGGCGACACAGTCACAGGTTCTGTAAATATTACTGTGGTTTGTTGCCAGCATTCATAATGGAAGGAAATGCTAAATTTCTGTTAGAAGTTAATGAAAATAGAAATGTAATTTTTTTCCTCATTCGAGTTAGAGACTTGCTGGATTCTGTTCATGAGCCCTAGGTTAAGAGTCCCCTGCTAAGGCAACACTGAAACCTCTTTAATTAGGTGGGATTTTTTTCCCCCTGATTCCTCAGCTGAGTGAAACTGTCGACCTTACACCTTTCTCTTGTACTGCCCTTTCCTCTTAACTGCCAAAGCACAAGCAGGGAACTTAGATTCCAGTCCTAGCTCCCCCACTTATGAGCTGTGTGACTTTGGGTGGGTTGCTGAACCTCTCTGAACATCAGTCTTCTCCTCTGCAAAACAGGGATGATAACAGGACCTATCTCCTAGTGTTGACACAAGAATTAAATGAGATAATACTTGTCAAACGTCCTGGCACTGTGTTGGTCCTTCATAAAGGTCAGCTATAATAATTATTTTTATGGAAAGAATTTATCAACCAAAAGGCAGCACGTGTGGACCATTATAGCAATCTGCCTTATTCTTTGGTGATTTATGTCTGCTGTCTCCATGATCCCAGAATAGAATGCATAGGATACACAGACAGCGGAGGGAGCAGTGGTACAGTGGAGTTGGCTCCTACTGGCTCCCCAAAGCCAATTGTTTTCAGGAAATTTACCAGCTGGTTGATATCATGTTGGTAGCTCGAAATCAGCCACAGTAAGAATATGAGAATAGTTTCAATAGAAGTCATCAAGTGCTGTGATAGAGCTCTGGTTTTTCTTTGTTTTTTTTTTAATTGGGGTATCCTTGTTTTACAATGTTGTGTTAGTTTCTATGTACAGCGAAGTGGAGTTCCCTGTGCTATACAGCAGATTCTTACTAGTTATCTATTTTATACATATTAGTGTATATATGTGTGACAGAGCTTTTAATCAGAGCTTTTTTTCCCCTGGAAAGCTACTTGTTCAACATTTACCCGCACGCCGCTTGGTGGTGGTGGGGGCGATGGGAGGCCACTCTTATCACAGTGATGGTGGGACAACCTCTACTGTGTCTGGGAAAAACGTAAAACATCAGCTGGGTTTGGGGGGAGAAAACTAAATGTTTCTTGTGGTCCAAGCTAATTTCATTTTCAGTCTATTGCTTCTTCCATCTACACAGTTTTAGATCAAGGAAAGAACAGGTTTTTCTCAACGAATGTTCTCAGTTCTTGATAATTACTTCCATTTCAGCAATTCTGTAAAAGGATCTGTTCTCAGATGAGGAAAAAAGAAATCTCTGTTGTCTTTATCTGCAGAGTGCAATTTTTTTTTTAACTTACAATCCAGTATTTCCAGGTACTGGTCAACTCTTATATGTAAGATTCCAGTGCGTCCTTCCCAGAGAGTTTTGTAAAGGCACACAGCAGAAAAGTGACTTGGCTGATTATGCAGCCCTGTTAGCGTTCCTTGAGTTCAAATGTTGGCTTAGACGGTGTTTTCGGAACTCGTAAGTGGATGTTTATGTCTGCGAATGGCAGCGCAGCATGAGCTGTTTTCAGATGCTTCTCTGCTAGCTTGCCGCGGTCTATAAGCCACTTGTATATGCTGCTCTCCACTTGTGAAATGTGCTAACACATGATGGAGAAAGGAAATACGATGGGGATGGCAAGCAAGAGAACTTAAAACTATGGAGCCGTAGAATCCGGCAGAGGAGGAGGGTGATAGAGTCGTCAGCTCCCTCCCGTCCTGGCAAAGACCAGGCAGCCTCTCTTGTGGGGATGCCATGGGGTGCTCCAAAAGGGAAGGTGTACCCGTTTTCCAAAATGTCTTTTTTAAGTGTAAGTTTTACATTTAGGAATCGGGGGGAAGGGAAATGAGCATTTTATAAAGTAAGCCAGAGAAATTGGCTGCTAGAGTTGACATAGAAATGGTGCGTGGATGTGGCTGTCAGAAATTGAGCCTGACCTTGAACTTGACAGGAGTGAGCCTGAGCCTCGGAACTGGGTGTGTCCCTTCCCCTCTTGTTTGGCTAGTGCCCTGTGTGTTCTGGGCCCTGATGGGAAAGGAACTTCCTGGAGGGCGCAGAGCAGGGGCCCAGCTTACATTGTTTGTCATCCAGAGACGACACTGAGGCCCAGAAAGGGCCAGGGACTGCCGAAGCCCCACAGCGAGGGAGCAGCAAAACGTTTCAAAGCCCGGCCTCCTGACTCCTAGGCCGGCTCGTAGTCCTGTCCCAGTAGATTGTCTACAGCCTGCATTGGTCTCTTTTGCTCTCTGTCACCCAAAAGTGTTTGCAGCCGAGTAATTTTTGAATGTTGAGACCCTTTTCAGGGTCATCCGCTGCAAGGGGGGATTCCCGGCCCCTGCTCATCACTGGTCACTGTGTACCTGCCCCATGCCCGGCTCTCTTCTAGGGACTGGCAGATAGCATGGGCTCGTATTCTAGTCAGGAGAGACTGGACAGAAAAAGAATCAATGTGGCTGTCTGCGCCATGACAACATTTCACCCCACCCAACAGCTATGGCCACTGTGGCCAGGTTCCCCTCTGCCAGGACCTGGAGGGGGGTCTAGAGGAAGAAAGTGCTACTAGTTAATGTTTGGTGGGGCTTACCACACGTCAGCAACTGTTTAAAGCACATTACAGATACCGTGCCTTTGATCTTCACCACAACCTTACCGGGCATATGCTATTACTATCATCTCTTTTACTGATAAGGAAACAGACGCACAGAGAGTTTGAGTAATTTCCCCAAAGCCACACAGCTAATGAGCAGCAGAGCTGAGATTCAAACCCAGGCCATTGGGCGCCAGAGTCCATGCTTTAACTGCTCGGCTACTACACTCTCAGGATGGGACAGAATCTGAAGTCACCACGTTCAAGGAAGGCCCAGGCCAGGGTCCAGCCCTAGGTCCTCCCTACTAAGGGTGAGTACCTTCACCCTGGAAGGAGCTCTGAGACAGCCAGGTGCTAGCTGGGTGTCACCAGGCCTGGCCAGTGCCCCGTTCCCCTTTCTCAGCCCAAACACCTCCTCCGGGGAAGGAAGCCCAGCCCTGTTTGCTTCACAGAATCACGATGAGGCTCTGAGACGCCAGCCCTGATCACACCAGCTCCCCACCCAAACGTGTATTAGCACTGACTACCCTCCACCATCACTCTGGGTTCCAAGCTGGGACACCAGGTTTTGTAGAGAGTGGGAGACCGTTGCCATGCCAGGCGACCTGCTTACCACCACTGCCTGTACCAAGGAGCAGTCTTGCCAGCTGCAAGGCCATTTCAGCCTTTGGTGTGCATGGTGCCTCTTGGGTTTGGCCTCCAAGCCAGGTGGGGAGGCTCTAGCCAAGGCCGCTGTGGCATCGTGAGCAACAAGTTGGACCAGAGGCTTCCTAGAGGCAGTTTGTCACTGTGTCTGGGAGGCTGTCACCACTTCCCACACTGCCCTGATCTCAAGCTTGCCCTACAGACCTGCCCAGTGGGACCCTTTGCTGCCAAGGTGGCTTTCTCTGGCCCATTTCCTTCTTTCCTGGGTCCCAGGAAGCCAGCTGTCACAAGCTGTCAGAGCTCTGGAAGCAGAAACTGCACTTCCTGACGGGAGAAGCAGGCGGGCCACAAGTGAACTGAGTCCACTTTGTATGACTGGCCTGTTTGCTTTGCACGTCACATTATTTCGAGTCAGATTTAGGAAATCAAAATGTAGTCATTAAAACCATATGATCGGGCTTCCCTGGTGGCACAGTGGTTAAGAATCCACCTGCCGGGCTTCCCTGGTAGTGCAGTGGTTGAGAGTCCACCTGCCAATGCGGGGGATACGGGTTCGTGCCCCAGTCCGGGAAGATCCCACATGCTGCGGAGCAGCTGGGCCCGTGAGCCATGGCAGCTGAGCCTGTGCATCCGGAGCCTGTGCTCCACAATGGTAGAGGCCACAACAGTGAGAGGCCCGCGTACCAAAAAAAAAAAAAAAAAAAAAAAAAAGAATCCAACTGGCAATGCAGGGGACACAGGTTCAAGCCCTGGTCCAGGAAGATCCCACATGCCACAGAGCAACTAAGCCCATGCGGCACAACTACTGAGCCTGTGCTCTAGAGCCCACGAGCCATAGCTACTGAGCCCATGTACCACAACTACTGAAGCCTGTGCACCTGGAGCCCGTGCTGCGCAACAAGAGAAGCCACCGCAAGGAGAAGCCCACGCACCGCAAGGAAGAGTAGCCCCCGCTCGCCACAGCTAGAGAAAGCCTGTGCGCAGCAACGAAGACCCAACACAGCCAAAAATAAATAAATAAAGTTAATCAATTAAAAAAACAAAAACATAAGATCTAGAACCATATTAAAAGTCAAGGATTGAAAATGACCACACAGAATGTTCAAAAGCTAATACGGTGTTAATGTGGTCATACCGATTTTCATAGAAGGAAATATAGTCACTCATAAGGAGGAGAAATTAGCAAATCAGCAGCCCTGGGATGCTATTTTGTGCGACCCTGAGGCCCATGACCCGACATCAGAACACCTCAGAACAATCCTGACTGTGAAGGAAAGAAAATCCTGTTATTCACTGGGGACCAGCATGTGAAGCTCTCCCCTATCCTAACACTGTGCCCTCAGCCGGCGCCCTGCCTCTTCCAGCCTCTGGCTGACTCAACCATCCCCCAGGACAGGGACCCGCTCCCCGCCTCGCAGGGCCACTTCCAGACTCAGCCTCTCCCCTTCCTGCATGCCTCAAGGTGTCCTGTCCTTCACAGCCAGCTCCCTGCCATTCTGCAGCCCTTTGTGTCCTGTGGCCAGTCCCTCCCCTGGTCCAACTATGCATCTTGTTGGCAACTAGAGCCCAGCCCAGTGGATGCAGCCTGGGTGGATGGGCTTTGCCTCTGGTCCATATGGAGCTGTGACAACCTCCACCACTAATTTGATCTCTCTGTCTCTCATAAATAGCCTGACAAGTTTGTTTTTAATCGAACTGAATACTATTCATTTTATTCCAATTGCTATACTCCTTTCACTACCTCAGGCATCACAAACCCAACTTTGGAATTTTTGAGGTATGCAGTTGCTGGTCCCTATCTTTCTTTCTTTTTAAATTCTTTTATTGAAGTATAGTTAATTCACAATGTTGTTTTAGTTTCTGGTGTATAGCAAAGTGACTGTTATACATATATATATATATATATATATATATATATTCTTTTTCATATTCTTTTACATTACACATTATTACAATATACTGAGTAGAGTTCCCTGTGTTATACAGTAGGTCCTTGTTGTTTATCTATTTTATATATAGTAGTGTGTATGTTAATCCCAGACTCCTAATTTATCCCTCCCACCACCTTTCCCCTTTGGTAACCATGTTTGTTTTCTATGTCTGTGAGTCTGTTTCTGTTTCATAGATAAGTTCATTTGTGTCATATTTTAGATTCCACATATAAGTGATATCATCTGATATTTGTCTTTCTCTGTCTGACTTGCTTCACTTAGTATGGTCATCTCTAGGTCCATCCATGTTGCTGTGAATGGCATTATTTCATTCTTTTTTATGGCTGAGTAATATTCCAGTGTATATATAGACCACATCTTCTTTCTAGTTACTGCAGATGATCAGATCACCTCTCCTACTTATTCAGGGATCTTGAGAAATCATCTGAGATGTCTTTTTGTTCCCTTGCTCCCGCTTGGCTTCTCTTGCACAGTATTTCTCAGATTCCCTCCCTTCTGTGTAAGCATCACGTGCTTCCTGTTTTGGAAATGCAGCGATTGACACTCACTGGGCGGCTTTGAGCCCAGGGCAAGTCATCATAAGGCTGCGCTGACCACTTTGGAGTTCGTTATGGAGGTGTGGCTCTCCTGTCCCCTGGTTACCCAAGAACACTGTCCTGAAGACAGAAGATAAAGTCAGGAAAGTGAAGAGAGGCATGAAACAGGGAAGACGAGAAGAAACCCTGTTCCATGAGCAAGAAACAACCAGTTGTAAGCTCAAAGCTCCAGACCATCTGGAGAGGCAGCAGCATCAGACAGAAGCAGCCGAGATGCATCTGAGTCAGAGGTGGAGCACAGGGCGAGTGTGACCTGAGACAGAGTAGAAGGTAAAGAGACCCCATACCCAGGGAGTCCCGGGCTGGTGAAGAGACTCATTCCCACAGAAGGAGAACCCAGGCTCTTGGGAGAAAAAACTTCAGGCTTCTTTGTAGAAGAGAATGCCCTTCAACCTGGCAGTGATAGATCAGCTGGTGAGATGGTTCAGCTAGACTAGAAGATGGTGATGGATGAAGGGGTTTGGGAGGCTGCCTGCTCACTGAGGGCCCGGGTGAATGACAGGCCTGGGCACAGAGGGAGGGAGAGCATTCTGGAATCATGCAGAACTGCCAAAAAGAACCATAAACCACCAGATGGACAGCTACTTCCGAATTTCCAGAAAAGAAATTCCTTAAACTGGATAGCTTATGTGGTTCTAGTTAGCTTGATGTGGCTCCCCAGGAAAATTGTAGAACACACTCCTAGAGCAATCATGAGGGAGTAGATAGTTAGACAAGAAGCCAGCCAAAAGTGGGTCCGAAATGAAAGCAGAAGGAGCAGGTCTCCCTCAGAGCCGCCACTGGCTCACGGGAGCAGTGCGTCAGGTTTGAATCTTCTTTTCTGTTGGAGGAGCCCCCTGGACAGGTAGGGCAGAGAAAAGCAGGCAAGTGTTTTTGGACCTCAGCAAAGCATTTGGCAGCGGCGGTTGTGAAATCCTCATTTACAGCCCAGTTATGTGATTGTGTAACCAATGAAAGGAATGAATCCAAAGGCCGTGGATCATGGATTCGTGTCCCCCCCTTAGAGAGGGAAGTCTCAAGGCAAGTGCCTCCTGGCCTGCTTCGCTTTTTCTCATTGCTCTTACCAGGTTTGGCCCTGACATAGTGCCAGAGGGTGATGAATTCTCTGTAGCAGGAAGTTAGAATCCAAAGAGATCTTGACGAGCTCAAGATTGACATGCGAGATTGAACATGGACAAGTGGCAAAAGGTCCTATATTGGGGTCCTGCATCCATCTGCCCAAGAATAGGATGGAGGAACTGGGGTTTGAGAACAAAACAGGGAGCTTCTAGTTGACCGTGATTGTGATTCAGCAGTGAGCTGGGCCTGCCGTCAGGGTGACCATGGCCTCAGGCTGCAGCGTCTGCCATGGCCCACTGGGTGTGAAGGTGCAGTAGCTGCCGTGGCCACCCCTGGAGCCTGGCGCTCTCCACTTCCCATCCAGCGATATACACAAGCAGAGGTCATCAAGCAGGGGAAAGACAGGGTGATGAGCAGGTTCCAAATTACAGGCAGTGTAACCAGTGACCTCCCCGAGCTGGGACTGGAACCCAGGGCTCCTGATTACAACTTCAGAGCTTTGTAGTGAGCGTCTGAGTACAACTCCGCGTCTGTCGCGTACCGAATAGCAAGCCTTGGGCTCATTTCGTTCTGATTCTTCTGAGTATATTGACAAATGTTTTGAGAGTTGGAAAACACTTTCATGGAAAGCAGAGACCCTCTCGGCCTCTAACTTCCAGTGCCCAAGGGAAACTCAGCAGAGATCCTCTCTCATAAAAAGCAATTTCTTATATGACTATGAAATGAATTTCATGAACCACCATAGGCTTCTTAACCATTAAAAAAAAAGCGTTATTACAGCGGTACCTTTTGGATGCACCAAGGTTATAGAGGTAACAGGGCTTTACTGAGCCTTAACTTCGCTGCAGTACAAAATGAAAAGTTTGTCTCTTTTCTTATACCTTCTCTACAACTCTCTCATACTTGCTTAGTATAAGGAAAAAGAGGAAGGATGAATCAGTATGACACAGGCAGCTTGACTGGATGAATAAATGGATGGCTGACGGGGTGAAAGAACTGCAAAGTCTTGGCACAGAAGTGTTTATTTGGAGCGTTTCTGAATTCCAAATCAACTCTGTGCACATTTGAGCATCAGGAATGGGTGATACTCCATCTGAGTCTTGAGCTCTGTGGGTCTGTAATGGTCTTAGGAATATGCCTTTTAAGCTTTAGCTGTTGGAACCCTTAAACCACAGAAATATACATTTGTATTTGACCCACAATGGAATTAGGTGGTCCTGATTTGGGTTTCGAAGAAATCAGTTTAGAAGAATACTGTGGATAAAATCAAGGAGAAACCAGAACTTCATGTTTCCTGGCTGCCTCCTCAGGTGCACAGAGCCTGAAGCAGGACTTGGTTCGTTTTCCCGAACCTTCTTCCTCCTGGTAAACTAGCACACTGCACAGGGCCCCTCCCCCCACCCCACCACACCCCCAGTTTTAAGCTCCAGCCAAGGGTATTGTTTTTTTTCTGACTCAGGGAAGACACTTTTGATCAAGCAAAAATGTCCTATTTGCCCTGGTATTAGCACTTGGGCTTCTGGGTTGGAACAGTTTTTGCTTGATAAATAGGCTAACTTTGCAAAGGCTGGCCAGAGACATCAACTTGTGTAGTTTGAACTGGGGAGATCCGTTCTTGCTCTCAACCCAAGTAGCCTACCAAAAGCGTTCCCGTCAGTGTTCCCCTCCAGCTCTTCTAGAAGCCAGAATCGGGCCGTGTGTTCAACATAGCTCTTGCCTATTTAATTGCATTTGTCTTTAATGCCTGCTTCTATGCATTTTGTTACCTGTGTTCTCGAAGGGAAGTGTCTGGGGACCATTACTGAAACGCACAGCCATTTCCCCACCTTCTTTAGTAACTGGACCCATTGTTGCCAACTTGCAATAGATAAATATCTTTGAAATTAGATTGTTTCCTCCAAAGCTGATGGTAGCAGCCTTGACTGTTTTCTTTCATTTATGAAATAATATCTAAAATATTTGCAGAGAAGGATTTCCAAGAATGGAGAGAATTTATTGCATCAGAGTAAGTACTGAAGGCACATTTCCTCCCATCAAATGGGATTTCACATGAAGTCTCTAAGTGCAACAGTAAGGTTTTTCTTATTATTGGAAATCCATCAGGAGAGTGGAATGTATTCAGGAAGGCAATTTTTAAATGTTTTTTGGCTGCGTTGGATCTTCGTTGCTGCACGCGGGCTTTTCTCTAGTTGCGGCGAGCGGGGGCTACTCTTCGTTGCACTGCGCGGGCTTCTCATTGCAGTGGCTTCTCTTGTTGTGGAGCACGGGCTCTAGGCACGTGGGCTTCGGTAGTTGTGGCACGTAGGCTCAGTAGTTGTGGCTCACGGGCTCTAGGGTGCAGGCTCAGGAGCTGTGGCTCACGGGCTTCATTGCTCCGCAGCATGCGGGATCCTCCCAGACCAGGGCTCAAACCCGTGTCTGCTGCATTGGCAGGCAGATTCTTAATCACTGCACCACCAGGGAAGTCCCCAGGAAGGCAATTTAAACATGAACTCTTCACAAATCTTTTCTAGCCTAATGCTGTTTTATCTCACTGCTCCTTAGGCCACTTGTTACGTACCCTCCCCTCCCCCGATACGCCTTCTTAGGTAATTTTCTCAGTTGGACCCGTCACAGTGTAGATGGAGACAGAAGGCTGGACCGTGGGTGCAGACCTCGGGGACACCTCCGTGCAATGCCCGGTGACAAGTGCCACATTTCGTAGCTGTGGCCTTCCTTGTTTCCTCCCACTTTCTTTTTAGAGTGCTCTGGACTCTGAGGTTGCTGAATTCTTGAGCCATGTCCTAATTCATGGGGCAGGGCTCTGATCCCCAGATGGCCTTGTTTAGAATCTGGGGGCGGGGGTCACACGAGTGTTTGGTTGAATGTGGAAAGAGGGGACCCCAAACTCTGCCCGGCCCCACTAGGAATCCGAAGGTAGCTGAGGGTCTTTCCAACAGCCGCTGAAAGGGAAGTCTGTACACTCTGCCTGGGGACTCATAGTAGGTGGATGTCCATTGAGGTGGCGCCAGCTGGCAGGGCTCATAGGGTCACCCAGGCCAGACTCTTTCGTCTGTTGAAGGAAAGTGAACCCCGGAGAGGTGAAGCGGCACACTCGTCGGCCTTGGCAGGGGGAGGCAGCAACCTCAGTGCTGCCGACACTTTGAAGAGAGGCGGGGTCACTGGACGGCCTGGGAGGCGGCCTCGGATATTTATTAGGCTTCTTGGGGCAGTACCTTTTGGAATGTGGACCAGAGGGAGCGTTAGATGGGGCGTCTGTGTCCAGCCCAGCGCACCGCAATCTCGGGAGTCAGTGAACCTGACATGTGGCGTCAACTCTCTCCCTGCCCATCGTTCCTCGCGATCCTCATCCAAGGATCTGCCTCATTCCAGTCTCTGCCTTGATTTCCCTCTCTGCTCAAGAAGAGGGTTACCTTACAATCTCTAGTTTGCCTCCCAAAGCTAAGATTCTAGGACTCTAACCAAGCGTCACTATAAAGGGACGGGGGGCAAAAGGGACTGCTCCCTTTTGTTCAGTTCATTTGCTCAGAGGTGCAGAAAGGGGCTGCCTTCCCCCAGAGCCTCTGTCACAGGGACTTTCAGGTTCAAGTTATCATCTGACCCTCACACGGTACACGTGAAAGGCTAAGAGCAGGGCATCAGCCCTGCTTTGCAGATGAGGAATCTGAGGGTCAGAGAGTCAATCATTTGTTTAAGATATAAGTGCAAGCCAGATCTCCTGGCTCTGGTGTTCTGCCCACAATTTCTCCTAGGTCACCAGCTACAAACATTTTGCAAACCTTCACTTGCCTGCTTCGGCCTGCTGTGATGGCTGGCATCAGGGCCCAAGTGGCACACGTTGATAAGTTGTTTCTACGTGCTGAAGCTATTGCGTGCCAAAATTGCCACAAAACCAAGCCACTTCCTCCCTAGCCCAGCATCTCCAGTTATTGTACGATAGGTCTAGGGACAGCATTGTTTAAAAAATCATTTCGAGGGGAAAAGAATCTTGCTTGCATATCTGCCTTCAGGGCCACAACTGAGGGGAGAGCAGGGGCGGGAAGGGAGGCGAACAACTTAGGTTCTCTCCCCTTTGCTGGTGGTGGCGGAGCCGCCTGAGGGCTGCTGAGCAGAAGCCCAGCTGGATGGCAAGGAAGAGGGGCCAGGCACCCACTGGGACTGATGGGGACATCCCCCACTTAGAAAGGGAGCCTTTCCCCCTGGGCCTCTAGTGCTTGGGTACTTTCTAGGACAGAGAGAGAGAGAGAGAAAGAGACAGAGAGAGAGAGAGAGAGAGAGAGAGAGAGAGAGTCTCTGTCTGTTTGTGCCTGTCTTTGTGCGTCTCTGTGTGTGTGTGCCCGTGTGTATCTGTCTGCATGCGTGTGTGTCTGTGTGTGCCTCTGTATTTGTATGTCTTTGTCTCTGTGTGCATGTCTATATCTGTGTGCACGTGTGTGTCTATTTGTATGTGCGTTTGTGTGTACTGTGTGACTGTGTGCATCTGTGTCTGTGTGCGTACCACCGTATGAGTGGCATGGTATGGCCCTGCAGAGGACACCGGGACAGTTTCCTGACGCCCACCCCCCTCAGGCCAACCGCAATCTTGGTGATCAGCTGTGGGGAAGCTTAGGGGAACTCAGCTTGTGGGCATTCAGCACACAGGAAAGCCAGCACCCAGAAGGGCCGTCTGGACTGTCACTTTAAATCCCAGGGCTCTTTCAATTTTCAAAGCACATGATGTCCGGAACAGAAAAAGATGATGCTGAACAAGTTCAGGGAGAAATGAGGTCTTGACGAAACTTGGCCTCACATCACCTTGAGGCTGTTTCTGCTGCAGTCGATCACGTGACAAGATCAACATTGTTATCCCTGCTGTAAGACTGTCTCGGTCTGCCCTCATTTCTGGGTGTCCGCAAGTTCCAGAAAACTCTGTTCTCTGCTTATTGTCATGGATGGACACTGTGTGCCACTCGGTCTTAGAGTTGAATCCGTTTCCAGGCAGGGCCAGCTGGAGACACAGTGATCCCAGCTGACTTGTTGGTTTGGGCAAGTCTTGTCTCCTTAAAGCAGGATTCTGCAGTCTGAGCCGACTGTATGGGATCGTAGAACGTTTGTACTTGCCAGGAAGCCCCGGCCCCAAGCTGATTCATCGCTGAGTGGCACGGGACGGTCAGGGGTGTGTGTGGTGGACAGGCATTTGTAACCTCAGTGGCATGACATCCCAAATCCAAAAGGAGGGGGACTTGGGAGGTCCCTGGCAGTGGCAGCAGCGATGTCAAAATTCAAGTCAACCAGATCTTGAGGTATTATTTCCAAACCAACTTTGTAAGTTGTTTATCTATGACGTGGGTCACTAGGGAAAGGTCGTGGCACCACGGTGTCATTAAGGGAAGAAAAGGCCTGTTGACACCCCATTTCAAAAGGAGCTAGTCCTGCTAAGAGTGCAGGATACAAACATTTTTTTTTCTCCCCAAACTTAAAAGATGTGGCTTCATCGTTTCTCTAAAAGGAACAACTTTCTAAAACCCCAAGTTAAGGAGTGATAATAATATGGGCTTTATTTAAAAAGTTTAATTAGTATCTAATTTACATACCATATAATTCACTCTTTAAAAGTATACAATTCAATGTGTTTCACTGTTTTGACTTGTCTATTCTGGACATTTCATATAAATGGAAGCATACATTGTGTGGTCTTTTGTGCCTGGCATCTTTAACTTGGCCTCATGTTGTCAGGGCTCATCCATGCTGTAACGTGTACCAGTACTTCATGACTTTTTATGGCTGCATAATACTCCACTGTATGAAGAGACCACATTTTGCTTATCCAGTCACCAGTTGATGGACATTTGGGTTGTTTCCACCTCTTGGCTATGATGAATAGTGCTTCTGTGAACAGTCATGTACAAGCTTTGGTGTAGACATGTTTTCATTTCTCTTGGATATACACCCAAGAGTGGAATTGCTGGGCCATATGGCTATTCTATGTTTAACTTATTCTGGAACTGCCAAACTGTTTTCCAGAATGGCTGCGCCATTTACATTCCCACCAGCAATATGTGACGGTTCCAATTTCTCCACGTCACTCTGGGCTTTTTCAAGTCAACTTTTACAAATGAAAAGTGCTGTATTTTAGAATATTGTTGTATTTATTAATACGAGGCTCTAATTATATGCCTTGTGGCTCTTAAATACTGTCAAGGCAGTCCTTTCAAACGCACAGAAATATTGAACAATGTGTTATGCCTTCCTAAGGACACATGGGCTCCAACCCAACGAGTCACCAAGGCTCTAGGCTGAGAGACTCCTTCAAATGGTTCTAGGGTAGCCACCACCCAAGCTTGAATCTGTTCACATGCAGTGGTAGCCGTTAGAGTTCTGTACAGAACTTAGTGTTTTACACATAAAGAAACTCACTCTTCAAGGTTAAGCAGCTTTCCCAGAGCCCCATAACTCATGACCTACAAGCCAGCCTTCCTGCTTCACGGCCTCTCCTTGGGCTCCGAGGCCCTGACTCTTCTAACATCTAGAAGCCCGGCCTTCTTCACTCTCAACCCGCCTGTCTCCAGCCTGGGCTCTGCCTGCCTCTCCCAGGACTGGCTCCCGCTGGACCGGGGCGTCTCACTTGACTCGTTACACCTTCACACCAAGATTGCTCATGGCAGATCGGAATTAGCAGCATCCAGTTCCTTTCGAGCGGGGTCAGGTGCTGCGATTACAGCCCAAAGTGCCCATGACTGACAGCAGTGAGTTTCTGGATCTGTTCCCCACGAGGCGTTCTCTGCTGGAGGTCTGGACGGTAGGAGTGGCCTTAGCCTCCTGGCCTGTATTCAGCCTGCCATCAAGCCGTGTGACCCTTCACTAGAGGTCCCTCCTTCCCATTGCTTCCTCTCGCTTTCCACATGGCCCTGCACCCCAGTTTTGTCTACAAAAGTTTGTGAGGCGTTTGCCATGAGCAGAGCTCTGTGCTGGGGGCTCCACTTCAGAGCTGCCTGGGATCAGATGATTCCTGGCTGCAGGTTCATGGGGCAGGCAGAGTTATAAGGGTCCAGAACAGGGCGTTCTCTAAGTGCCGAGAGCCAAAGACAGCCCTGGGCTCAGAACGCTCTAGCTCCTAGTCACCCAAACAAGAGAGGATCCTTCACACCAGAAGAGTAAAGAAGCCCCAAAGCTCCCGGAGGAGCTGGCACAGGCCAGCCCTCAGTGGCATCCACGCCTTTGCTATAGAAAGATTTTTATCCCCAGTGTATGAGTTTGCTAGGGCTGCCATGGGAAAGTTCCACAGACTGGGTGGCTTAAACCATAGACAAGAATTTTCTCACAGTCTTGGAAGGTAAAGTCTGAGATCAAGGTGTCAGGAGGACTGCACTCCCTCTGAAGGTGCCGAAGAAGGATCCAGTCCAGCTTTCTTTTAGTGCGTGCTAGTTCCTTGGCTTATGACAGCATAACTCCAGTCTTCACGTGGCCTTTGCCTGTGTGCGTGCCTCTGTGTCCAAATTTCCCCTTTTTATAAGGACACCCATCATACCGAATTAGGGGCCCACCCTACTCCAGTATGACCTCATCTTAACCAGTCACATCTGCAATGACCCTATTTCCAAATAAGGTCTAATTATGAAATACTGAAGGTTATGACGTCAACACATGAATGGGGAGGGGGAGAAACAATTCAACGTTAACACCAATGTACATGTCTGAAGACAGATTTGAATTATTTTGCCATTGACATTACCTTCACCCGACCAGATGTCTTCCATTCCTCTGTAAGCCCATTTGAAGTCCAGAGATCTTTTGGCTTTTTCTTTGGTTTGGAAGCTAAATTCCACCCTTGAAAAAATGAGGACTCTAATATCCAATGTCTTCCATCCTGACCAAAAATATGCCCAACAAGCCAGAGACCCAGGATGGGACATCATGGTCTCAGAGATTCCTTTGGGAGTGGCTGAGCAGAACCTGTCTCGTCACCTCATCCAGGGAGCGCAGAGGAAGAAGCAACTAAGATGGGGGATGCACTCGGGGATGTGGGGTGCACCCAACTTGGCTTCACAATGCAGCTCACCTTTATACCTTCCAGTCTGAAGCCTGAGGCTCTTTCTGCTGCTTAGTTCCTGGGGGGCAGGGGACTGGGACTCTTTTGCACTTGGAAAGGTTTCAGTCCTTCAGGGTTGCTCCATCCTCATGCTCGGCTTGCCTCCTTGCCAAGTGCCTCTGATTTGATTCTTTGTTTCCTTCCTCTGTCATGTCCAGACTCAGGGGGCAACAATGTAGATGTGACCCCAACTGGCACTTTGACGTGGACATCAGGCATCTGACAGAGTCCACAGGTCTGGGCAGCAAGAGGTCCAGTAGTAGAGGCCTTGGCTAAGATGGAGAGGGGTGAGCCAGTGATAACCCTGGGGGCCCTCGGGTGCCTTCAGAGCCCAGGCTGACGGGGAAAGAGAGACTGCCCTCAGACCTCTGCTCCGAACCTGAAGTGTGAGTACAGCCCTCACCCACATGAACAGGCTCCAGAGCCCCAGAGCAAAGCCTCTTCCTGGAGCATCAACTTACTTGATGATGGGTTGGGGGGGACATTATCTTTCTGTATTAAACCCGACACGGATATAGAAAACTGAATTCACATGGATTTCTGAGGGTGAAATCCAAAGTGTGTTTGGCAGATGATTTGGGGGTTCATCCACAGTCCTGGATTGTGCTTGGGGGAGAAACATTGCTGAGGATTGGTTTCTTTTTATGGGGGACATAGGCTTCCTGTACAGGTGTTCGTGGATGCTGCTGGGGGTGGGGGTGGGTAGGTAGCATACCCCTGCTGTGGCAGGAAGGTCTGCCCAAGGGCTGCTTCCCAGGCCCAGATTCATCTCCAGGGAAAGAGGAAACGATATCATGGCCACAGAGGCTGGCGTGCCGACGGCAGGAGACGCCTTCTGACTTGGACCAAACAAAGTCAATTTCCAGGCAAGGAACTCTCACCTGCGTTTCCTCTGTTGGCCACGCTCTCCAGCCCTGGTCCCAGCCGGTACCCAAACTCGGTGATGCGGTGCTGAGTCAGTAGGCTGCTCCTGCAGACCAGAGCATCAGGCCTTTATCCTCGGAGCTCTGGCCGCTACCTCTGCCTGTCCTCTCTACATTGGCTGCTGGGAACCACAAAGGGGTGGGTCAAGAAATCAGTAGAGTGGAGTCTTTAAGAACCACAGCGGCGTTTTCTTTTTTTAATTTTGCCTTTTTTTCCTTAGAGCTAAATGGGTAGCTTGTTTGGTATTGGTAGGTTTTGTGTTGCCAGTGCTAAAATGAGATCTGGGCCTCCATCCCTCACACAGGCTCGAGATGCTGGGCCAGGGAGTTAGTGATGCTTCAGCAGTAAATGAGATCTCCTTTTTCCATTTTTATTTGGGCGCACTGTATATTATATGACATTTTGTCCTCGTTAGGGTGTCTCTAGACCCTAGTATTTGAGTGTGGTCACAGCTGAGGCCTTGGGCTTGGCCCCTGAAACACTCAACAAAGATTTGAGTGGGACTTGTATTTTCAAGAATAAAAAGGTCTGCGCAAACTTCTGTACATTGCTTGAGAAAAGAATGCCACTTAGGGGCTTCCCTGGTGGCGCAGTGCTTAAGAATCCGCCTGCCAATGCAGGGGACACGGGTTCGAGCCCTGGTCCGGGAAGATCCCACATGCCGTGGAGCAACTAAGCCCATGCGTCACAACTACTGAGCCTATGCTTTAGAGCCCGAGAGCCACAACTACTGAAGCCCATGCACCTAGAACCCGTGCTCTGCCACAAAAGAAGACACCACAACAAGAAGCCCGTGCACCGCAACGAAGAGTACCCGCCACCCCTCTCCCCGCAACTAGGGAAAACCCACGCATCAACAAAGACCCAAGGCAGCCAAAAATAAATACATAAGTAACTTTAAAAAAAATGCTACCTTGGACGTGCCCCAGAAGCAATAAGAAGAATGTATCCCTGTGGGTCTGGACACTGAAATCCTTTTTGAATAGAAGTTAGCTTCTTTTATGAAATAATTATAGATTCACTGGAAGTTGCAAACAGGGTATAGAGAGGCCCTGGATGGTTACATCTTATAGAATAGTTGTACAGTATCAAAACCAGAAAATTGATATTGCTGCAGGTTTTTCTGAGGACATAAATTTTCATTTCTCTGGAATAAAGGCCCTAGAGTGCAAGTGCTGTGTCATCCTACAGCTGCATGGCTAGTTTTACATTTCCCACCAGCAGTGAGTGGTCCAGTTTCTCCACTTTCTGACCAGCTTTTGGTGTTCCCACTGCTGTTTATTTTAGCCATTCTGATAGGTAAGTAGTGGTATCTCATTGTGGCTTTAATTTGCAATCCTCTAATGGTTAATGATATTGGACATCTTTGTATGTGCTTATTTGCCTTCCGTAGAAACTCTTCAGTGGAATGTCTTTTCATGTCTTTCTCCCATTTTCTAATTGGGTAGTTTGTTTCCCTACTGTTGAGTTTTTGAGATTCTTTATATATTCTAGATACTAGTCCTTTATCAGATAGGAGGTTTGCAGATATTTTCTCCTAGTCGTGTTTTTCATCCTATTCACAGGGTCTTTCACAGAGCAAAAGATTTTACTTTTGATAAGGTCTAATTTATCAATATTTCCTTTTACGAGTCACGCTTTTGCTGTCAAGTCTAAGAAAGAACTTTTTGCCTAGCTCTACATCCTGAAGATTTTCTCCTACCTTTTTCTAAAACTTGTGTAATTTTATATCTTACATTTAACTATATGGTCCATTTAGAGTTAACTTTTGTGTAAGGTATGAGGTTGAGTTTGAAGTTCATTTTTTGCCTATAGATGTTCAGTTGTTCCAGAACCATATGTTGAAAATGCTACCATTCCTGTGCTGAATTGCTTTTGCATTTTTGTCAAAAATCAGTTGGGCATATTTGTGTGGGTCTATTTCTGGAATCTCTGTTCTGTTCCAGTAATCTATGTGTCTGTCCCTCTGCCAACACCACACTATCTTCTCTAATGCAGTCATATGATAAGTCTTGAAACCGGGTAGGTTGATTCCTTCCACTCGATTCTTCTTTGTCAAAATTGTTTCAGCTCTTCTACTTCCTTTGCAACTTCCATAAAAATTTTAGAATAATTTTGTCTATATCTGCAAAAAATTGTGCTGGGATTTTGATAGGAATTGGTTACAGCTCTATATCAATTTGAGAAAAATTGACACCTTTAGAATGTTGAGCCTTTCATTCTGTGAACATGGAGTATCCCTCCCTTCGTTTAGATCATCTTTGATCTTTCATGAGTGTTGCATAGATTTTAGCATGCAAGTTCTATGCATGTTTTGCTTGGTTTTCACCTAAGAAGTTTTTGAGCAATAGTAAGCGGCATTGTATTTTTAATTCCAGCGCCCATGCGTTAGTTACTGGTATTTATAAGTGCAATTGATTTTTTAAATTTATTTTGGCTGCACGCAGGTTTTCTCTAATTGCAGCAAGTGGGGGCTACTCTTCGTTGCAGTGCGCGGCTTCCCACTGCAGTGGCTTCTGTTGTTGTGGAGCACGGGCTCTAGGTGTGTGGGCTTCAGTAGTTGTGGCACACGGGCTTAGTTGCTCCACAGCATGTGGGATCTTCCTGGACCGGGGCACGAACCCGTGTCCCCTGCATCGGCAGGCGGACTCTCAACCACTGATCCACCAGGGAAGCCCGCAATTGATTTTTATATGTTGATCTTGTATCCTGAGAACTTCCTGGACTTAATTGTTAGTTCTAGGAGTTACTTTGTAAATTTGGTAAGATTTCCATGTAGACAATCATATCACCTATAAATATAGTTTTGCTTCTAATATGTATGCCTTTTGTTAGTTCTCTTGCCTTAATGAACTAGCTAGAACTTCCAGTACTGTGTTTTTGTTTTATTGAGATATATTTGACACACAACATGGTGTAAGTTTAAGATGTACAACATACCGATTTGATACAAGCAGTGAAGAGAGCAGATATCCTTGCCTTGTTACCAATCGTGGAGGGAAAGCATTCAGTCTTTAATCATTAAGTGTGGTGTTAGCTGTAGATATATTGTAGATGTTCTTTATCAGGTTGAGGAAGTTCCCCTCTAGTTCTGGTTTTCTGAGAGTTTTCATCATGAATGGGTGTCGAATTTTGTGAAGTCCGTTTTCTGCAGCACATAATACGGTCATATGATTTTTTGAATTTGTGGTTTTGCGATAATTGTAGATTCACATGCAGGTGTAAGAAATAATGCAAATAGGGCTTCCCTGGTGGTGCAGTGGTTGAGAATCTGCCTGCTAATGCAGGGAGCATGGGTTTGAGCCCTGGTCTGGGAGGATCCCACATGCCGTGGAGCAACTAGGCCCGTTAGCCACAACTACTGAGCTTGCGTGTCTGGAGCCTGTGCTCCGCAACAAGAGAGGCTGTGATAGTGAGAGGCCCGCGCACCACGATGAAGAGTGGCCCCCGCTTGCCACAACTAGAGAGCCCTCGCACAGAAACGAAGACCCAACACAGCAAAAATAAATACATTAATAAACTCCTACCCCCAACATATTCTTAAAAAAAAGAAATAATGCAAATAGATCCCATGTACCCTTTAGCCAGCTTCACCTAATGATAACATCTTGCAAAACTGTAGTATAATATCACAAGCAGGATGCTGACATGGGTACAGTCAAGGTACAGAACATTTCCATCTCTACATGAATCCCTCATTTTGCCCGTTTATGGACACATCCACTTCCTTCCCACACCAACCTCCTCCTTACCCTTTGGCAATGTCTAATCAGTCCATTTCTATAGTTTTGTCATTTTAAGAATTATATAAATGGAATCACACAGTATGTAAGTTTGGGGGTTGCCTTTTTTTTTCACTCAGCATAATTCTCTGCAGATTCATCCAAGTCATTATATATATATATATATATATATATATATATATATATCAACAGTCGTGTCCTTCTTTTGCTGAGGAGTGTACCATGGTATACAGGTACCAGTTTGTTTAATCCTTTGTTCATTGAAAGATTTCTGGGTTGTTTCCAGTTTGGGGCTATCTACTATAAACACTTGTTTACAAATTTTTGTATGACTACCAAGTTTTCATTCCTGTGGGATAAATATCCAGTAGTGCAATTGCTGGGTCATGTAGGAGCTGCATGTTCAGTTTTTAAGAAAGTGCCAGTTTTCATTCCCTCCAACAATGTATGAGTAATCCAGTTTCTCCCATTGTTGCCAGTATTTGCTGGTATTGATTTTTTTAAATAAAGGTGAAATTCACGTAACAATTCAGTGGCATCAGTACATTCACAATATACTAAGCCATCATGTATTACTTCAACTTTTTAAAAATTTTGTGGATTGTTTTATAGTCCAAAATATGTCTATCTTGGTATATATTTCTTGGATGCTTGAAAAGAATGTAAATTTTCCTGTTTCTTGGTGGAGTGGTCTATAAATGTCAATTAGATCCTATTAGATGGTGGTGGTGTTGAGTTCTTCTACATCTTGCTGATATTCTGTCTAATTGTTCTATCAACTATTGGGAGAGGACATTGAAGTCTCCACTATAAATGTAAATTTCTCCTTTCAGTTATGTTAATTTTTGCTCCATATATCATGTAGCTCTGTGGTTTGGTGCATACACATTTAGGATTACTTTTTCTTCTTGGTAGATTGACCCTTTTTCCATAATGTAATGCCCCTCTCTGTGCCTGGTAATTTTCTTTGTTCTGAAGTTACTTTATCTGGTATTACTAGAGCCACCCCTGCTCCTTTTTTAAAAAAAATTAACATTTGCATGTTTTCCATCCTTTTACTTTCTACTTGCCCATATCATTATATTTGCGGTGAGCATCTTGCAGACATCATATAGTTGGCTTATTTTTTTTATTGACTCTGTCAATTTATGTCTTTTAATAGGTGTATTTAGATCATTTCCACTTAATGTACTTATTGATGTTAGTGCTTAATTCTGCCAATTTATTTTTAATTTCTGTTTGCTCTCTATTTTTGTTTCTCTATTTTCTTTTTCCTGTCTTCCTGTGGGTGACTTGAATATTTTTTAGAATTCCATTTGATCATTCACGTACAGTGTTTTGCATGTTTCTTTTCATATACCATTTTTCTTGCTGGCTCTAGGTATTATATCATATATACATAACTTATAAGCGTCTACTGTTGTCAACATTTTACCAGTTCAAGTGAAGTATAGAAACCTTACCTCTCTTTCCACTGCTTTACCAACCTCCTCTGTTTATAAGGTAATCGTTAAATATTTCTCCCACATACATTTAGAACCACAGCATGCACTGTTATAATTGGTGCTTCAACCACCAAATATAATTTAGAAAACTTGAAAGGGAAAGGAAAGTCTATTCTATTTACCCATATTTTTTTCTCTTTCCATTGTTCTTTCTTCCTTGGTGATGTCCAAAATTTCTTCTTTTATCATTTCCTTTCCGTTCAGAGAACTTCCTTTAACCATTCTCTTAGGAGAGGTCTGTTGTTAACAAATTCTTTTAGTTTTCCTTTTTAGTTTTCCTTCATCTAAGAAGGTCTTGATTCCCCTTCCATACCTGAAGCATATTTTTCAGCACTTATTTAGATCTTCTGTTTTAGCTGACTTCCTCTGACAATGCTCTGGCAGGGAAAGGGGAGCACTCTCTCATTTCTGCCAGGTAGCTATAGAAATCCAGGCTCCCCACTTAGCCTTCATTGACACCGGGGAGGTCAGGGCTTCTCATTACTGCTGGGCAGTGGTGACAGTTCCAGCTCCCCACTGGGCTTCCACTAATGCCACCCTGGCTGGGATAGGTAGGAGTGCCTCATTACTGTTCCCCATGTGATCTCCCCTGACACTGGAAGGGATGGGATGTGGACCTGTTACCACTGTGCCAGGGGCAAAGGTCCTGGCTCTCTGTGAGGTCTCTTCTAACACCACCCTAGCAGGGACAGGGAGAGATGACTCATTACTGCTCTGTGGGAGTGGATTCTAGGCCCCCAGTTGGCCTTTACTGATGGGGCTGGGTGGGACCACCGTTTTTTCTATTAGCTGAATTAGAGTGGTTCTTGTATAAAAGTTTTCGGTCTTGGGAGGCTGCCCCTTTCCTGGTCCTTTGACTTTTGCTGGAGGCGTTTTGTCTGTGTTCATTGGCACTTTGGATTGTTGGCTTCTTCAGGCCCTGATCTGGGATCTATGAGGCAGAATGAAAACCCAGGGAGCTCGCCACTGCGTTGTTCCTTAGGTCCCAAGGTCCCTATCCAGCCTGTTTTCTTCTCTCCACCTCTCAGGGTCTTCTTATGTTTGTTTTATATGTAATGTCCAGAGGTTTCAGCTGTGCTCAGTGGGAGAATGGGGAAAGTACTTCTCCATTTTTCTAGAGCCAGGCATCTGGACATGGAAATTTTAGACCTGGTTTTGTACTGCCAAGTAGATCTATGGGAAGGAGAGCTTCCCTCTCATATGAATGTCTTAGCAGAGCTCTTATTCCACATCTACATTGCGAGAACAAAAAGAAATGAAACAAAACAAAACGAAAAAAATCCGCTGTACCTGTGTTTGCACGTGTCCACTCACCTGTCATGGAGGGCATAAATTGGGGCAGCCGTGATGGCAGCCAGCTCGGTTAGTTTTTTGTAAACCAGTTCACCAGGGTTTCATGAGCCCCTTCCAACATCCATTGCTTCTTTCCATTGACTGTCAGGTTATGACCTGTTAGTCAGCTCACTTGGCTGGGTGCTAACGGGCAGAGTGGGGAGTTGCTCCTTCTATGGGCCAAAGGCTTCAGTAGAGCTGAAGGGGCAATAAGCCATCACGTGATCCAACCACCATGGTTTTCATATTAAAAAAAAAAAAAACCCTGTGTCAGAAAACAGAAAAGCCTTTCCCCAGATCTCACTGCGAACCACACAAGCAAAGCCAGACCCAGGAGCCCCATTCCCTGCCTTTAAGCCCGCTGTTATTTAAGGTACATTGGGCTGCTTCTCCACCCATCCCTCAGCTCTCCAGTGAACTTCACTCTACCCCATGGCCAGGGACTGCGGTCTCATCCCAGCCAAGTGCCTCCCAGAGGTGCCCTTCTTCCCTGGAGGTGGGAGGGGCTCCATGAGGGTGGTGGGGTGGGAAGAGAGACAGGAAAACGAACGTGGCTGACTCCACCTAAACCTGTCCTCAGAATGCAAGTCTGTGATTCACGGGGTCAATGGTCTCATCTTCATATCTGAAAGACAGTGTACTTTTTGTCTCCCTAAGCCCTGTGTCTAGGTCGTTTGGGAAGCGCCTTGGAGAGTCAAGAATAAAATTGCAGGTCAAACAATGGATGACTGGAAAAGTCGGCTTGTAATCAAGAGCATGCTTCCCCATTTCGCCATGGTGGGAAATCGTCAGGAGCCCAGAAAGCTCCAGGAATCGGTCAGACAATGGGCTATCGGGGGGGAGGGGGGTTTTGAATGCTTCTAATCTTAAACTTGAACGTAAGATGTGTTATTGAAATTCTCTGTGCGAACTTGGTGGCGATCAACCAACCCAAAATGTAAGGAACTGAAATCTGACCTAGAAGGGATCTAGGAGATGAGCTGACCTTGCCCCTTGTGAGTTTTTGGAAGAACAGGAAATAGAGTCCAAGGTTCCATGTGGATTCCCAGTCCAGCTCTCTCTGCACTGCACCCGTTCAACTGGAAAGAGACGAAGGGTGAAAAGGGAAAAAGACCTACTTTTTCCCTTAATAGAAACCAGGAATGTGGGAATGACAGGCACTAGATATATTATATTAGCTTCCTAGTACCACTGAGAACAGGAAGCCGGTGAGTAGGGCACAGAAAGATATTCCCATTCGATCCTCTGGCCCTGATGTCCTTTCAAAAACTCATTTGACACATTTCTGCTTTCTTCCCTTGGAACTCAGATGGCATCCATGGGTCCGAAACTCAGGGTTAGGGATTCCAGAGAGCCATTGGTTGGTTGAATCTGACAATAAAAACCTGCAACCTCGCCAGTCTACCAGGGTTAGCTCAGTTAGTAGGAGGTGCCGCAAACACAATGGCTGTTATCTCAGTGTATTAGGTCCACAAAGGAGTGGCTCACTTAATCTCTGCAATTAATAGAGCAGAGAGGAAATGGCTCTTCTAGACCCGTGGGTCTGCTTCCTTCCTGTTCAGAGAACTGGGAGCTGGGGGCTCTGAGGTAATGTCATTTCACATAACTAGAGGGCCTGGCTTCTCCAATTTCAAGGGCAATCCACTTTCAGTAAGTCAGTTTTCTATTTAGTTGAGGATTCTGATCTGTGCACAAGTGTGCGGGTACATTGTTGAAATCCTGTTGCTCTTTTTTGCCCTGGTTGTCTACCACCAACAATGTACTGAAAATGTGGTATCCAGTTGAGACATTTACAAAACTTTGTTTACTGGAGTTCCAGCTCTCACAGAGATGGCAGAAAGATGGGATGGCAGAGAGGGAGCAATTACTTTGGCCTGTCCTCCAAATTGCCAGCCCTCCCATCAGGCATCTTTCCATGGCAATCTCTACCCTCCATCCTAATTACCCTTTTTAGTTCTTGCTTCTCTTTTATGGTCAAGAAATAAGTCAGTGAAGGAAAGCCTCTTGGTAATGTATCCAGAGTTCATGGTCAGCTTCAACGGGACTTGCAGTTTCTCCTTTGTTTCACGCTTGTTTCCATCCCTAGGGGAAAAAGTGGGTGAGTTGTAGGTGCAGGATCCTCTTCCCCTTCCCCCCATGTGCCCCACCAACACCCTTTTAAAAAGTAGTCGTAAGAAAGCACAGCACCCTCTCAGCATTTGTTCATTCATTCAGCAGCCTGATTGCTTAATGACTCGTGATCTGGAGTTTTACCTTTTGAACACTTGGGCATCCACCCAAGCTTAATAAGGCATCCAGTCTCTGCAGTGAGTGTATGGAGTTTTAACAGGAGGCAGAATGTTTGCTTCCTCCTTTTGAAGTTAAGATCTCCACTCCTCCCCCAGAACGGTGAGTGGATTGATTACTAGTGCACAAATCTCTAAAATACTAGCACTCCAGATGGGAGCGCTTCAGAGCCCACATGAAATTGGAACCCAGTCGTCTCCTTCTCAGTCTACACCCAAAGTTGCGAAGATTCCCCAGCTCTGAGCAGCCGCCTATTCCGTTCATAAGGCAGCTCCAGAGAACATGGAGGCATTGAGGGCATTAGACGTACAGTCGGAGAAGGAACGGGATGCTGCGCTCACGACACACCTTCTGTGTGTCGTCATGTGATGATAATGAATGGCTGACTCTATAGTTACCATGAGTTGGCATGCCCAGTCTTCCTTCCGACCTTCCCAGCCATTGCCCCTCTTTATGGATGAGGACGCCAAGATCCAAGAAATCCAGTGACTTGTAGTAAGATGCTCATGGCGAAGGTGGGGAGCTCTATCAAAGGTCCCCATCTGGGTGGCCCCAAGTGCAGCCTGCTTTCCACCTGCAGTATAACCTAAACCAACGGCTCACCCCTTCTTCTCCTTCTTGTCACCTCAAATGCAAATGGAGCTGAGGAGTCCTGTCTGTCCCTCTGCTTTAGGCTGGTGACCTTACATATGCCCAGTAGGAGGAGGGCCATTCACCAGCTGCCATGGCGTCTGATCAAGTTGGGGGTTTGTGCCCCTCATCCTCGGAAGCACACACTTTTCTTTGCAAAAAGTGCAGGGGACTCAGTAAGGAGACCTCAGATTTCATCCCAGGGCTCTAACTAGCACTTTGTGAGCCCTTGGGTAAGTCCCTTTGCTCCTGAGGTCAGAGGGCCTGCATATCTCAGGCCTCCTGCCACATTTCCAGGGTCCCTCCTGTGTGCCCAGCCCTGTGCTAGACCATGGGCTACAGCAGCTCCCAGTCAAGGGGTAGGTAGACTCCTCCCAGGCTTCCTGCACTGGGAACAGATATGTCCTACTCTGTAGTTCTGCCTGTCCTCCTCGGAAGCTGGGAGGAGAGGATGGCCAAGTGGCTCTCTTGTGCATGTTCCTTTGTAGACAATAACTCGTCAACTCCTATGACACAGGGACTAATATTTCCACTTCACCGGGGAGGAGACCGAGGGACTTTCCCAGTGTTGCGCGGGCAGTAGGTTGGAAATTCCGATCTCAAACCCAGGTGCCCTGACCAGCATCATCCAGCCTGTGAGCCGAGAGCCAGGCTAATTAAAACCCCACAGGGAGTAGGGACAGCCAGCCAGGACCTGGGCTGTGTTGTGTAAACAGCTCTCTTGGAAGCCTGGAGAGGCAGCCCAGTGTCCCCTGCTTTATGCCGGCTGTGGGCAGGGTGCACTGGCCCCAGGAGAGGGGAGAAGGGTGTATGGCCCCGGCTTCCAGGAGCCGGGGGGTCCAGGAATCAGCTCACTGGGGAGGTGGCTGTCCCCGGCAGTTACTGGGATCCTGCATGAGGCTGTGCCCTCTGCCCACGTCAGATGATGATGTACAAGGTGTGGATATGAACGCAGTGTAAACCACACAGGGTATTACCGCTGTGAGCACTTTTTTTTTTTTAATGATCAGAGATTGGCATTGGCTCAGAAAGGCGATGAGAGACAAGTGTCCTTGGAGCTCAGGTAGAGACACAGGGCCCCTGAGGATATCTCAGGCTCATCAACAGCCCCGCTGCCTGAGGAGCACTGGATTTATGGTGTAGCTCTGAGCATTCTGGGTCAAAGCCTGCAGTGCGTATGTGACTTTCTATTTGGGGATCCTCCCCACGGAGCACGCAGCTGTTCGCTCCTTTTCCTCCCGCCCCCTCCTCCTGCAGTGAGGGCCCGGCCCTGTTCCAGACACCCCGCCAGGCTGGGCCACCAGGCAGAGGCCTTGCCTTCAGCTCGGCTCTTCTGCGAAGGCTGCACGCTGCTCGGCTGGCCAGTCACCACTGGGCTCTGCATCCGGGTCCCACCTGGGTAGCCCCATCCAGCAAAGCGGTGACCTGAAAATCGCAGTCTGTTTGCAGGGGGGGCTGCCGGGAGGGGAGGTCTGTTTGGCAGCTGGCACCCACTGGCATCTGGGCGCTCGGCACTGCCTATTTCTGAACTTCTAGGAGCCCACGTTAGCTGTGTCTGCGTTCCTGCCTGGCCTCTACCCACAGCTTCCTTGACATCAGGCCCGAGGTGACAGGTGTCTGGAGCTTGAGCTGCCCGGGGGAGGGGGAGGGTGGACACTCTTGGACCCCAGATCAGGGTGTCAGGAGAGTCTGGCTGAGCTGACACTCAGGCACGACCCCCATCTAGGGTGTGTGCAAACCAGAGGGCGGCAGCCCTGGGGCGCAGACCCAGGGCTCCTCAAACTCTGGCTTGGCCTGTGTAGGCTGAGGCCCCTTGCTTTTGCTGAAAATCCCCAGCTGGAGAACTCAACGTGGCTCTGATTGCAGACAGATATTTGGGTCATAAGCTGCCCCTGGGGTACCCAGTTCTAGACCTCAGGTTGGGGAGGGGACAGGAAGCATGCACTTCTAAAGATTAGGCTACAGATGCTGATGTCTGCAGTTGACATAGAAGAATTGGTCGAAACCCTGCCTGCTGCCCCTTGGCCTTTCCTTTCTCCTCATCTACCACCTCCCCTGTCTCACCAGATCTCCAGCCCCGAAGTACCAAAGTTAGAAAGACGGGCAGGAGCCCAGGCCGGACTCGACCCCTGAGGGCCCAGACCCAAGGCCCAGGTGTGGCTGCTGCCACCCCTCCCTCCCTGCCCCCTCACCCCTCTCCCCCCAACCCCGTCCTTCCTCAGAAACCCCCTTTGTGTGCCTCCTTCTGGTGCTGCAGGGAGCGGCCCCTCTTCTGACTCCATCCAGAGCTGTTTCTCCAGGCTGGTCGCCCCCCTCCAAGGCTGTCAGCTGGCACACAGGCACTCTCGTGACCCAGAGTAAATGCTCGGTGGACAGTGGTTGCCTTTCCTCTTGGCCAGAAGGTCCCTTAGAAATCGTTCAGGTCACCTCCGTTGTTGACCACAAGAGGCCCAGACACACGAAGGAGAAGGCGTGTCCTTCATGGGGCCAGTTAGTGAATTCATCACAATTTCTGAAAAGCGATTGCCTCTGGGCCTTGTGCTGGGAATGGAAGAGAACAGGATCGTTTGTAGGAAACCTTCTGCTCCAGGGCTTAATTCACATCTGCAGATGCCAGCTGAGCCCTGTCACGACACTAGGTGCTCTGGGGGTACAGAGATGAGGAGGAAACAGCCCCAGTCTTCTGAGAGCTACGTTGTGGAGGCCTGGGGTGGAAGGGGTGGGACTCGAGGCCGAGTTATCCTAGAGACCCTTGAAGGCCCGAGGGAGGAGGGTGTGCTTTCATATGCTGGACAAGGTGCAAATTGTTGACGAGGATACAAAGGCTGGAAGAGCAAGCAGACGGCCAGGCATTCTGGAGGAGGCGGTGTTCTCTTTCATGCAACCCGTGGAGCACCCAACAGATGGGCAGTAATAATAACCATTGTTAGTGCAGGTTAAACGTGGCCTTTGAGGCTGCTACATGCCTCACCCATTCAGGAATGCTCACCTAACTTGTACGATGGTAGAAATCTTGAAGCTTTTCAGCTCCGAAATGCTGGCTGCCACTGTCTTGTGAACAGTAGGCCTACATGGCCCCCTGCAGTGTGAGGAGGGCAATTTGGAAGTAACCTCTGTGCCTTGGGGAAGATGCTCAGCCTGTGCTGTAGGTCAGGGCTTGGCACACTCCCACCCGCGGGCTAAATCCAGCCTGCAGCCTGTTCTTGTAAATAAAGTTTTATTAGCACAAGCCACACCTAGTCATTAACATATCGTCTGGAGTTGCAACAGGGACCACTTGGTCTGCAAAGCCTAAGATAGTTACTCTTTGGGCCTTTACAGAAAGTTTACGAGGCCCCGATCTAGGTCACTGGGTTTCTTATCATATTTTCTGAGGCCGTAGTTTCCTCCCATAAGTGGGTGCTCAGCTCTGTGCCACTTAAGGGACAATCACATATCCTGGCACCTCTCCAGGCATTCTGCTTCCTCTCCTGTGCCACAGCTGGCCTGACCGCCCTCTGGACCTATCCCTTTCTCTCTCCCATCAGCATCCAGGCAGACCTTTTACAAACAGATGGAGCCGACCACTCCTCGGTATAACCCCCGGCCCGGTGGTTTCCCACCACAGACACCTGACAGTCCACCCGCTTCCCCGGGCTGCAGGTCCCTCTGTGAGCCATGGCTGTCCCCCTGGCTCGCTGTGCACCAAGCACAGTGGCCACGGCCACCTGCCCGTCCTTGGAGCGCGCCGAGAGCTTTTCCCCAGGGCCTCTCCCTTCTGCCATCCTGCCTGGAGCGCTCTGCCCCCAGTCCTTCTCCTGGCCACTGTCACATCACTGCTCCTTCACTCTGTTCTTATTCTTGCTGTCTTCATACCGTCTGTTCCGCTAGAACTCCAGCTCCGTCTCATTCTGGTTCCCCACTCCTCCCCCGGCATGTGCTCATTCTGAGGGGATCTCTGTTCTGGGCCCCGTAGACAGCCCTGCTTTGTACAGTTAGAGGCCTCCATCTGAACAGGTGCTCAGTGCCACTCGCTAGCTGCCTCTTTTTCTAAAATAAACTTGAGGCAATAAGGTTGTCTAGTGTTAGGGCTGTCTGTGTGACGCTGTCAGAAAATCTCAACATTTTCTTGCCTCTTTTTCTCCTTTAAGTCAAGCCTTTGGGCTTTAGAACAATGAACTTGGCTGATATAAAATACCTCCAGGAAGTCAGCCCCCAAACACCAACATCCAACATCTGCTTGCTGAATATATGGCTTCAAAGAGCTAAGTGTACGGTAGCTAAGTGCTGTCCATCCTATGTTTTTAAGCCACATGACAGCCAAGGAACTTAGAAATGCCTTGCCCTTTCCTGTAGTTAAATCTGACATAAAATTACTTTATTGGCAGCATTTTAACAAACAAAAATCTCCTGTGTTTTCACCGGTAATTCAGCTTCAATTTTCCAAGTGAGAAAAAAGTAATTACGAATGATGGCAAGGAGACAGTTTTGAGGTCTCTGTTAATAACACATTCAGGGCAAGCTTCTTTCTCCGGCCCACTCAGGGCAGCTTCCTACAGTGAGGTGGAGCAAGAAGGAATCACTCTGTAGGAATAGCCCCTTGACTGTCAGCACTCCGGCCACTACCAATACCAGCATCACTACCCCTCCACGTCCACCACCAACCACCTCCACCACCAGCATCACCACCTCCACCACCAACCCCATCTCCTACACCAACATCATCTCCACCATCACCACCTCCACCACCAACACCATCACCACCAACCACCTCCCCCACCAGCATCATCACCTCCACCATCAACACCATCTCCTACACCAGCACCATCTCCACCAGCACCATCTCCACCACCTCCACCACCAACACCATCTTCTATAGCAACACCATCTCCACCACTAACACCTCCACCACCAACACCATCACCACCGACCACCTCCCCCACCAGCATCATCACCTCCACCATCAACACCATCTCCTACACCAGCACCATCTCCACCAGCACCATCTCCACCACCTCCACCACCAACACCATCACCACCATCTCCACCACCAACACCTCCACCACCAACACCATCACCACCGACCACCTCCACCACCAGCATCACCACCTCCACCACCAACGCCACCTCCTACACCAACACCATCTCTACCACCACCACCTCCACCACCAACACCATCTCCTACACCACCACCATCTCCACCACCACCATCACCACCAACACCATCACACACACACAGACACACACACACGGGAAATTTTTCAGGTTCTATGACATGCTCCCTGGTGTAATCGCAGACACCTTCAACACACAATGAAAGAAAGAAATATTTTAAGGTTTTCATTATTTTCATTATGTAATCTACTCTTGTTGCTGTGGGATTTGGGACTATGGAACATCAGCATGTGTTTGTGGCCAAAATTAAACTAGGATTCATTACAAGAAAGGCTAATATCTCCGAGTACTACACCTTTAAGACAGATAAGTTTGGATGAGAGATCTTAACTTCATAAAAGGATTTACTGAGGATTTCCTTTCAATGGCAGATTCTTGTTGCATTTTATTATGATTTGGTTGACAAAAGTTAGCCTTGCACACAGCTGTTCAGGAATGCAGCCAATGAGTAAAGGCAGATCTGCCTTGAATGGCAAATGCTGCTGAGTAACTATGTTACAGGCTATTTTAGGACCACCAAGAATGTGTTTGCATTTTCAAGAGTGGAAAGAGACTATTTGGTATGAACACCATGCCAGGCACTACGCTCACTTTCCACCTCTAAGCTCATGTGATTCTGATAACAAATTTGTGAGGTGGCCTCAACTCTCCCCATCTTGGTTGCACAGCACTGTGAATGTACCAAAGGCCACTGAATTGTACACTTGCAAAAGCTTAATTTCATGCTCTGCGAATTTTGCCTCCATTTCAAAAAAAGAGGACCTAAGTCATTTCACAGTGTATACACATGTTAAATCATCACGTTGCACACTTTTCAAAAAATCACATTGTACAACTTCAATACGTATAATTTTTAGCTGTCGATCATACCTCAGTCAGGCTGGAAAAAAGAGAGGACCTAGACCATGGGAGGGTCTCTGCACTGACCTGAAGCTCCTTAGCCCATGTCCCCTCCCAGCCTCTGCTTCTGTGGCATCAGAGCTCAAACAGCCTGACTCAAAGATCTACTAACTAGGGTGTGTACATTTGCAGGCCATTAGTATATTTTAGAGCCAGAAGTTGGCACCTAGCCACTAAAATGTGCTTATTCAGTAAGCATGTGACCTCCAGAATACACCGGCCTAACCAAGTGTCTCTGGATTCTTCCCCCACCTACACAGCTGTTGGGTTTCTCATGCAGGGAACTTCCTGCCATGGTCTAAAGCCTGTCGCCATTTTATTTAGCCCGTTGTTGGGACACAGGCAGAAGCAAAGTCCCCTTCTGCTTAAGCTTCAGGACTGGCCTCTGAACCTTACAAAGCCTGGGACGTAATTTTGTTCTCTGAACCTTATATCCCCTTTCATAAAGCTGGTGCCTTGCATTGTATAAGCTTCAATCCCCACGAAGCAGAGGGCATGGAGAGCTATTTGGGGAAGATCATAATTTGACCCCAGCTGGTCTGGGGCAAGCTGTGCTTTCTTTAACATGGTCTGGAATTGGAGGTGATGTACACCTCCTGCACATGGCATGGACACTTGTGAACCACGAGGCTCTCCTTGGCCTATCTGCACCCCAGGGAGAGAGGCCCTCTTAGGTGGGGGAGAAGAGCATTCATCTTTTCTCTGCAGGAGCAGTCCAGAAAGAAAGTCATAGCATCAGCTTACCAAAGCTGGGACCCATTCACTTTGTGGGTGGGGAAACTGAGGCTCAGAGTGGGGTAGGGACCTATGAGAGGTCACACCACAAGGTATCAATACTTAGAAGCAGAGCCCTGGGAGAAGTGAGAAAGTTGGGCTTAAATGAACTCCGAGGGCCCTTCTGCCCTCTTCACATATAGAAACCCAGGTCTGCCCAGTGGCCCTGGTGGTCTCCAACCTCGGCTCTGCCTTCGCTTTTCCTCTTCCCTGCATGTTTCCGGGTGCATTAGCCTAAATCAGGTGAAACACAGATGACGCTTGTTAACCTGAGTCCTGCACAGACAGACCCATCTGGGCTGAGACAATGCCCTTGCCTTTGACCTTCAGCTTCTAGTCTGGCTCCACAGGCAGTACCTGCTTGACCTCTAGGTCAACCTCATCAAATCCAGGTGCTTGAAACCAACTCCATCTTTCTCTTCTCCCCCCAAGTGGTCATGTTTATCCAACTAATGATGCTACATGGGAAGGTCTTTGGAGGAAACCGGGGCAGGGTTTCTTCCAGTGGAAAGAGGCCAACCTGGCAGTCAGAGAAACTGGCCCACGGGCACATCTCTTCCTGGCTCTCAGCCTCATGAGCCCTCATGTGAATGGGAGGGACCGGCCTGTCACTAAGGGCCTGGCAGTTCTGACAGCCTAGGAGTGCAAGGCTCGCACTCAAGAAACGCCTGGTCAATGACGCAATACTTGGAGGCGTCTCAGGGGACGGTAGCGCTGAATTATGAGCCCATTAAATCCACACGCATCTATCTGTTTGGGGCCATTCTTAGAGTTGCCAGTTCTTCCAGCTGCTATGTCTACACTATGGAAAGGGAGAACACAGTTCTCAAAAAACCCCAGGTCTGATCGTTTCTATATTTGTTGGGGCCGCTCTGGTTGAAGCTTGTTGAAGCCACAGCCCTCATGTTGGGAAGCCTGAAGGTGCAGACAGTGTGGTGGAGCCCAGAGCGGTGGGCGACGGCGAGCAGCAGAAGGTGGAATTTTACAGGCAGCGCCGCTGGCCGTCAGGTCGGTGCCATCAGTGCCAGGCTGCTCGTCTCCCTCCACTCTCACCCCATGTCCCGATTCTAGAGCATGTGTCCTTATTTGCCAGAGAGCAAGCCGAGGCCCACACTGGAGGGCCCTGGGGCAGCCTGGGGACCCAGGGCCTGGAGAGTGACATCAGTGACAGTGACTGCTTCTGATGTGCACTCCTCAAAGATGCTGTGAGGCACCCAGGGCAGGCCGAGGACTCATTTTACAGAAGAAAAATTGAGGCTCAGAGAGGGGGAGTGACCTGCCCACAGTCACACAGCAAATGGAGGAGCTAGGACTTCCATCAGGTCTTTTGGTGCCTACTCCAATGCTCCTCCCTCCAGCCCAGCCCGCCTCTGCCTGCAGAGCGTGCAGCCTCTGTCACTTCGGGGCAAGCCCAGGGCGCCAATATATCCCCTCTTTCTAGGGTGAGATTCTTGCTCCAAACCACCTGTTAGCAGAGAGTCATTCCTGAGACAAACCGACTCCTCTTGAAGCTAGTCAGGATTCCCTGCAGTTCCCATCCACCCTGGGATTCTCCAGAGCCTCGGGTCTTGCAATTCTGGACATGCTGAAAGTCCTGTTTGCTCTACAGAAAGATCAGTTTGTGGGGACATCGTTCTGAAAAACAACCATGCAAATGATACACCAGCTCAAGTACAGGCAGTTATGGGTGCTCATCTGATCCCATGTCTCCACGCAGGCAGATTCCCTCTCTCTCCCTCCTTCCCTCCTTGTCTCTCTTCCTGCAAACCCAGTCCTGCTGCCTCATGTCTTATCTATTCTCCTTTCTTCTGAGCAAGTCTACTGGGGAACACTCCTGTCTCAGAGGGCTTGAGATCCAAGCTAGCTGGCCAGCGTGAGGTTCTTGGAAACTCCCAGGGAGCATGTGTAGCAGTACTGAGGAAAGGTGTTGATGGAGCAGGGGTGGACTCGCGTGAGAGACACTGAGAGAAGCAGAAGCAGGAGCAGATTGGCCGGGGCTGCACCGCAGGAGGCGCTACTGACAGAGGAAGGGAGACTAAATACACCACAGGCGATTTCCAGCTTTTTGACAATCTTGCCCCGGGCTCCCTGGAGGGAAAAACAAGGAGCCCTGAGCCAGTCTCTCCTGCACACCTTGGGCTTCCTGCATTCTTACCCAGGAGGGACTGTGCATATTTTTGCTGGCCTTTTGTAGATGTCTGTGTTAAACCTCCAGCTAGAGTGTTCAAAATCAAGTGTTTATAGCAACCTGCCAGACTTCTTTGGAAAGAGTTTTATATATATTATATATATTGTATATATTGTATATATATTATATATGTATAATATATATATTATATATATAATATATTTATATATATAATATATATATTATATATATAATATATTTATATATATATTATATATATATATATATATGTTCTTCTCCTTATGCCCATTTTCTGAGCCTGGACTGTACTCTTATAATCTAGACCCTTTCCCAAGAAATCTTTGCCCTTTTTGCCATTCTGGACTAAAAAAATGTAGAAAGGGAAGAATTGCCATATGTCATTGTTCAGACAGAACCAGAAATAATGTTGACTTCAGAGCTGAACTTGGCCTCTATCAGAAGGGTTGCCTTTGTTTTCTCATTATTTAGGGGGTGGGGAAGGCATCACATGCTTTGAAATGCATTTTAATGAATGTTTATAAGGTCGTGGGGATCACATTGGTGGCTTTGTCTGCCCGATTATGAAATGGGACTCCGCCGGCACTGGTGGATGGAGATAAAGTCATTCCTCTCTAAAAGACACCAGGACACCGTCCCTCACTCCCCTTCCCCGCCCTACCACTGCCCGGACCTGTGAGGGCTGGGCCTCCTGGGGTCTAGTGTTGGTGTTGGCCCCTAACTAACCGTGGGACCACAAGCAAATCACCACCCATTCTGTTTTCTGTAAAAAGTGAAGGTTGACATGTATTGTCTAGCAATCCTGCTAGTGGCTACTGATTCACTTATGGTAAAAAAATTTTTTTAAAAAGTTCTCCCAGTGAGTGGGCAGGGTCGCGTGCAGTACAAGGCCTGAAGGAAGTAGGGGCTGGCTGGGAGCTGGGACCCATAGCTTGCTGTACAGAGTCCACAGAGACTGGAAAATGGCACATAGGTAAAGCTGTTTAGAAGGGTCTGGAAGTTTGGTGGGGACCTGCCACCCCCAACGTGACGCTGAGAGGGGAAGTCATTCTGGGGTAGCAAGCTCTCTGCTGCACTTGATCTAGAAGGGTGGCCACGGGGTTCAGTCAAGCCCAACAGCCCAGACAGGCTGACCTCGGTGGTGGCAGCAGCCTGGGTCTAGGGGCGAAATTAACTCGTAGTAGATGTCAACACAGCCGCCTCCCCTCAGCTTGTTTAGGCTTGGCTGGGGATCTGGCCATCCGGCCAAGGTGCTTTAGGCAATCTGTTGAAAGCTCTCCCCGTAAAATCCGAAATGCAGAGCTGCAGCCTCTAGCAAAGTGGAGTCTCGTTTAGTCCATTGAGAAAGGAAAGCTGGGAAGAGGCTCCTGCCTGTCCCACCGCTGAGACTGCGGCGTCAACCAGCGCCCCCCATTGCACCCCCAGGGACAGCAAGGCCAGCCTGCCCGCCGACTAGGGAGCCTCCCAAAGCATTCAGGAAAGCTAGCACCAGTGGCGTCCGGCTTCAGGTTTGGCACAACAGGGGCATCCTGGGGTCCCGCTGTGGGGTTGAGGGCCTGAAAAGTGGGGGGCACACACACTCTCACTTCAGAGAGCTGGAGACTCCTTTCCTTCGCCAGTGGTTCCCAGTATTGACTTTAGCATCTGGTGGTCATGTCCCACCTTCCCCACCTCCTGCCACCTTAGTCCCAACAGGATAATGGCAGACCAACAATTAAATGAAAGCCCTAGTATCTGCCAGGGAGTCCAGGCCGTTCCAACTCACAGCTCTTGCCCTCCCTCCTTTCCCTCCCATCCCCCAAGCCCATCCTTCCCCCGCCTGGTCCTATGCAGACTTCACTGGCATTAAACTCGCCTTGAGTCCAAGACATCATGAACAGTGCATTGGGCACAGCCATCGCCCGCTCGGACTCCCAGCAGGGGATCCTATGTAAAACCCACACTGAGTCGTTCCTTACTGATCCAGTTTAGACATTTCTGTTTTCAATATATTGGATTTGTTTTAAGTCTTTGGGAAAATGTAGAGGAGACCGAATTTCAGCCTGAAATGCAGTGACTTCTCTGTGGCCCATAATTGATTGACTGAACGGCCAGGAAAACACGGGGCGGAGCTCGCTGGGTGCTGAGTCATTTGTGTTCATTGGTCCATGGATTCATTCAGCTTCTGTTTACTGAGCACCAGCCGTGGGCCAAATACTTAGTGAGCACTCCTGGGTGGGAGAGTGGAGCGGATGACTGGAGAGGCCTCTTCCTGTGCCTACTCTGCCTCACCCCCCAGCCCCTTCCTGCCTGCCCCGTGGTACTCAGGCCTCAGATGAATCTGGTGGCAGACCTGCCCCTCAACGTGCCCTTGGCCGGGTGGTGGACATCTCAAAAGGAACGGCAGAGAAGTAGGCAAGTCCCCTCGCTAAGAGAGGGGGAGCCCTTTCTGCGGGGATGGGGCGGTCAGTGTCCAGCCATCGGTGGGGGAGGATGGAGGCTACGGGTCGGGGAACAGCTGAGTGATGGTGGCAGGCCCCTGTATCTGCCCCCGGGCCCTGGGGCCCTCTAGCTGAGCCGCTCGGGGCAAGTCTTGCCCATCCCAGGGTCTCAGGGTCCCTCCCTGTCTTTAAAGGCCAGGGTTGGACTCCCAGAGCACTTCCAGATCTGCCCTCCGTAATGCCAGCTACTAGTTAATGAGGGTCCACTAGGTGCCATGGAATCTGTTCCATTTCACATAATAGTCCAAGCAGCATCATGAGATGAGAACTAAAATGACGCTCATTTTACAAATGAAGATACAACTCAAGAGATTCTGTGTGGAGGCCAATACGTAGTGGTTGTGTGTGCCTTGGGACCAGGGCCCTAGGCCATCCTACCTCCACCCATGCTCTCAACCTGGCAGTCCGCTGAGAGCCAGCCAGGGAGCTGTAACAAACCTTGGGGTCCTGGGCCCTGCCCCGAAGGAGACTGAAGCAGTTCAGCTGTGGTAGGAGAGCCTGGGAATCTGGGGGTTTCTAAGCACATCTGATGGGTGCCAGGGCTCCAGATGTGCAGCCCTAGGGGATCTCTTTTGACGTTCACTCTGCTTTAAGAGTCATGACCACTGTCGTGCTAGTAGGTGGCCCTCACGCCCGCCTTGACCCTCCAGTGAGCCAAACGTAAGGGGACGTCAGAGGATCAAAACTGGGTGTCCCAGTAAGACTTCAAAGCTGGAAAGAGGCTTCTTCGTGCAAAAGTGCTTCAGGGGAAATGTATCTGGTAGAGCGTTGGCCTTTAGGTGATTTCCAAGCCCATCTCTTCCCACACATAATCCTCTGATCCACTCCCTTCCCCTTCACTGCAGGTCATGGTCATTTACGAGACAGCCACGGATGACTGTATGAAGCCTTGAAAGAGTAGGAAATACGGCATTAGTAACTTCTTTGATTTGTTCCCAAAGGCTAGGCTTTTATAAATGGCGGGCAGTTCCCCCAAGTGCAGATCACAGATCGGGGCCTTTTCCTGTTGTTTCCTATCTCCCCAACCTGAGGATGCATCTGCACAGAGGCATTTCTTAATTAGATAGCTTTATACTTTTTTGGTGGAGGATTGTAAGTCATTCCATTAAAAACAAGCAATAGAAAAATACAGAGAATAGAAAGTGAGTTTCCAGTCACCCCCAAAAGATGACTACTCCAAAGAGTTGCATATACTTTCTTCCAAGGCGTTTTCATGCACTCATAGCAATGTGTATGTATGTGCATGTGCACGTGTGTGTCTGTGTGTGTACAGATAAATGGAACCATGCTATAGCGACTGTTATGCAGTTGTGTTACACTCCAAACAGTGTCTCTCAGACAGCTGCCCAAAAGAACACGCCAGATCTACTTCACTCCTCCAAAGCCTCTGCTTCATCCCATTTTCTCACTAGAGCCTGATGCATTTAACCAAGACATGGAAGCAACCTAAAAGTTCAATGTCTACGTCACGCTTTTCCTTTTTAAAAATCAGGTTACCAGTAGACAGGTGGGAATTGCAAGTTTCTTAGCGATTCTCCTTTGCCCTCCAATGTCTGCCCGCAGCCCAGGGCACTCCGTGCCTCCTGCACAGTTTCGCTGAAAGCTCCTTTAAGTGGGCAGAGAATATCCTTCGCGTGACTTTCTGTAGTGTTTGGTGTAGAGACAGCATAATGCTTTATTTGAACTGTAACACGACAGTCTAAATGAAAGACAGCAACAAAAAAACAAGCATCATGGTTCTAAAAATAGGCTGTATTGTATAGTTTTGACAACTCTTTCTAAGTCTTGAAACTGAGAGATCTGTTTTATCTTGCAAGTTTCCTGTTCAATAGCTTTAATGTGCCAAGCCTTTATAAACATTCCTCTGCCTCCCCCCTTCCCTCTCCCTCCCTCCCTCTCTCCCCCCTCCCTCCCTCCCTCCCTCCCCACCCCTCTTTTCTCTTCCAGCCACAGGGAACCATTAAGAGGAGACAGGAAGAAGAAACTTTCCAGCTTTCAGGCATGGCCGAAGGAGGTTACCCTAATAAAATTAAGAGACCATGCCTTGAAGATGTCACCCTTTCGATGGGCCCCGGCGCCCATCCCAGCACAGCCTGTGCAGAGCTGCAGGTTCCTGCGTTACCCATGAACCCTAGCCCTGCAGCGATGGGAGCAGCTGGCCATTCATTACTACTCGAAAATAACCCCATGAACGGCAGCGTAATGGGCTCACCGTTTGGGGTGCCACCAACTGCGGAAATGGGACTGAAAGGCCCCCCTCTTTCTTACTATGACAAGACCAACACTGTGCCTGCTGTGGACCAGGAACTTCAAGATCTGCTGGAGGAGCTAACAAAAATCCAAGAACCTTCTCCGAGTGAGCTCGACCTGGAAAAAATCCTGGGGAGCAAGCCAGAAGAACCGCTGGTCTTAGATCACCCCCCGGCAACCCTAGGCGTGACTCCCAAGCCTGCGGTTCAGATGCCACACTTGGAGAGCCTTGGTTCCAGCAAGGACTTCGCTTCCAGTTGCAGCCAGGCCCCTGGGGTGTCGCTTCAAATCCCGCCCTCCTCCGCAGGGATCAGCTACGTCATTCCCTCCACCAGTAAGCAGATGGTCTCCCCCAGTTCTTCAACAGCGCAGGCCAAGAGCCAGGTCCAGGCGCCGCTCCCCGCGGCTGCCTTGCCACCGCTCCCAGTGCCTCAGTGGCATCACGCCCACCAGCTGAAGGCGCTGGCGGCCAGCAAGCAGGGCTCTAGCACGAAGCAGCAGGGCCCCGCTCCCAGTTGGTCTGGCCTGCCTCTTCCCGGCCTCTCCCCGCCTTACCGCCCACTGCCCTCACCACAGCCGCTGCAGCCGTTCAGCCCTCAGGGCCTCATGGTGTCCTGCATGTCATCGAGCAGCCTGCCGGCGAGCGCTCTGCAGGGCTCTCCCAATGCCTTATTGTCCAGCGCGGCGCCCAGCAGCGGCGCTGCCCTGGGGCCGGCCATGACCTATGCCCCCGAGAAACTCCCCAGCCCCGCGCTCCAGCAGCAGCCGCAGTTCAGCCCGCAGCCCTCCATCCTTGCCAACCTGGTGTCCTCCACCATCAAACAGCCTCAAGGGCACCTGATATCCACTCTGCCCACCAGCAACCCGGGGCCCTCCACTCCCTACCGCCCAGAGAAGCTGTCCAGCCCCGGCCTGCCACAGCAGTCCTTCACCCCACAGTGCCCCCTGATCCGGAGCCTCACTCCCACCAGCAATCCGCTCGGCCCGCAGCAGCCGCAGCTGCAGCTGCCGCCGCCTCCGCCTCCGCCAGCCAGTGCCATCCTCAAGCCCATGGCCACCAGCTCACCCAGAACCCTGAGCCTGATCATGCAGCAGGGGCTGGCCGCCCCCAGCCCGGGAGCCCCGGAGCCTTTTACTTTCGGCCACACCAAGCCCTTGTCACATTTTGTCTCTGAGCCGGGCCCCCCGAAGATGCCCTCGGTGCCCGCTGCGTCTCGGCAACCTGCCCTGCTCCACTACCTGCAGCAGCCGACGCTGACGCCGGCCTCTTCTGCCACGGCCTCGTCCACGGCCACAACCAGCTTGCAGCTGCAGCAGCAGCCGGACGCTGCTTCGTTCCTTCTGCAGCACGTGACGCAGCAGCCGCAGCGTGTTCAGCGGTCGGTGGCCTCGGATTCCATGCCTTCTCTGCCCAGACAGGTAAGCCGATCTCATCTCTGGTTGAGTCCCTTGGTTTTGGAAATAAGAACCATGTTTCATGGTATTGAGAGCCGCCTTTGGAGGCAGATCCAGGCGGTAGTCCTCTTTGAGAGTGGACTTCACTCTGGAAAAGTCTGTTGAAGCCAATTTATTCTGCGCAGTCAAAGCGCAGTATCCATGAGGTCAAGGTTGTGGTTTCAGTTCCTGTGCAGGTTGCTTAGCTTCCCTGGAAGAAAAGTTCACCCACAAGGTGCCGCCAGGGGAAGGAACCAGGGCAGACGAGTCAGAATCACACAGAACTGGGCCGTGAGGCACGTTCCCTCACCCAGGACCAGTGAAGCCTTCATAGGATACAAGGAAATTGCACTGAAGCATTTAAATTTTCTCCCTGCTGGCATAAGGCTGCACACGGAGCCTTCTAGAAGTGTCACAGCAAACGTCTGGTGGGCAGCGGCAGCGTGCCATTCACCCCTGCACCAGGTGCTGAGGCAGGTCCTAAATGAAAATGTCAGAGACGTGTCAGGTAGTTACTCTTACCATCCCCATTTTACAGACGAAGTAACTGAGGCTCAGAGTGTTGAAATGACTCGCCCAGAGTCACACAGTTAGTGAGAGGCCCAGCAGCAACTTGAAGGCAGGCGGGCTTGCTCCAGAGCCCGTGCTCTTCTCAAAATCCCCATGATGTCTCTCTCATCTCCTACAGTCTTGTCAATCACTCAGTTCAGCTACTTCTCCCTGGGCAGTGTCTATCATAGTTCCCACTTTTCATTTGTTCTGACCCCTGCCTGTATTAGTTACCTATGGCCGCGTAACAAATTAGCCCGTAACTACTGCTTAAAACAAGATACATACATAACTTCACAGTTTCTGGAGGCTGGGAATCCTGGCACAGCTTAGCAGGGCCTTCTCGGCCCAGGTCTCTCACAAGGTTGCAGTCATCTTAAGGCTCAACTGGGAAGGACTGGCTTCCAGACTCACTGCTGTGGTTGTTGGCAGGAAGCAGTTCCTTGTGGGTTGTTGGACTGAGGTCTCGGTCCCTCATGAGCTGTTGGCCAGAGGCCTCCCTTGGTTCCTTGCCACGTGGATCTCTTCATAGAGCCTCTCACAACATGACAGCCAGCTTCATCAGAGCAAGCAAGAGAGAATGTGCCAGCAAGAGAGGCAGGGGGAGTGCCAGCAAGTCAGAAGTCACAGTCTGTATAACCTAGTTTGGGAAGTGACATTGCATCACGTGTGCGGTATTCTGTTCATTAGACGCGAGCATGAAGATGTGAATACCAGCAGGGGATTACAGGCTGGGGAGGGTACCAGGAGGCAGGAATCCCTGGGAACCACGTCAGATGTCTCCCTGCCCCGAATACCGTCTTTCGTGCTTCCTCTTTTCCATTGCTGTCAGGCCTGCCCAAGTTCAGGCCCTCTTGATTCTTCATCCGAACTCATACAGTTGACTCTTAAACTGGTTGCTCCAATAAACCATCCGTTTCTCTGAGAATTACCTTGCTATAACACAGACCTGATCGTGTTCACACTTGCTCGGAAGATTCTGGAGGCCCAAAAGCTCCATCTACCTCCTTAGACTCAGTGTCCATCGGGCCCCAAAGTGCTTGCCACTCCCGGCCCACTCTGTGTTCTTGGCCTTGACTCCCACTGTTGCCTGTGTCTGACCTTCCCTGCCCACCTTTGCTCTCCTGTCCCACTCTTACAGGTCCTAAGGCTCAGTCACTATCCCCCCCCTGCCCCCCAGGAAGCTTTTCCCCAACTGTCCTCTGGACTTCCGTCTCCGACTCTGCCTCCTTCTTCTGTAGAGAAGCCAAGGAGTAGGTGGCCGTAAAGTGCTTGTCTGGGAATGTGTCCCAAGGGAAGCTCCTGGTGGGGGCTGACCTCTTTGATGAGGGCCCTGGATGACCATGGCTGTGGCAGTCCCTAGAGGAGAGAGACCGTGTCTTTTTCATCCAGGTCTCATGAAGCCTCACCAAGCAGAGTGCTCCACACAAGGGATCGGTCCTTCAATGGGAGCACCCGTGGGGGTGGCCAGGGTGAGCGGCCAGCCCTTGTCCACAGTTCAGGAGCACTTTGGTTTGATTTTGTTATAGGCCTGTTGCCAGCTGTTTTCGTGGACTTCTGCAGCTGGCTTGGGGGAGTGCCAGCATCCGCACTGGAGCCCTTATCCTAGCAGGCAAGATCCTCAGCCTGGAGCCGTGTCACCATCTAACACTGTGAGCCTTTTTGGTTTCTTTTGTGTTCAGTGGGGAACATGTGTAGCCTGACTGTGTTGCCTCGGAGCCAGACCAGCTGGCTCACAGAGAGAATCCTTAATGATGAGGGTCGTAAAAATCACATCCGACTGATTCCCTAGGTGGGGCTGGAGGAAGTGTCCGGGAGAAAGCGCATGCAGCCAAGCTCCCCAGGCCAGGAGGGGCTCAGGTGACCTCTGCCAACAGAGGCAAGAGGCTGGGCTCCCCGATGGGATGCTTCTTGCTGCCAAGAGCTACCTTCCCAGCCAGCACTGGCCAGTGCCCAGGGGCTGAGCGTGCTACCTGGTACTTCACCTGCCTTTTCTCGTCTTAGTCCTCAGAGGTAGGGGCTGTTATCATTCTCTTTAAAGCTGAGAAGTCCCCAGAGTTGCCCACAGTCACACAGCAAGTCGGGGCCAGAGCAGGGAGTCTGGCTAGAGAGCTCACACTTGTAACCCCACACACGGGGCCCTGCCTCCAGAGCCCTCTGTTCCTGCCTTGACCTCCTAACTGTTGCCTCTTCTACAAAGTGGGTGTGATGGTAGGTTGTTTGAGGATTAGAAGCGTCGATTCTGTGCATCTGAAGCACTCCAAACAGAGCCTGGCGCAAAACCTGCCAACGAAAGCCTGACTCCTCGTCCTGAGTCTCCAGATCTGTTTCCCGGGGGCTAAGGTGGTTCTCAAACCTGGGGCTGTGTCGGGACAGCATATGAGCAGTGCTCTCTCCAGACCCCATGCCTGCCAGTGAGATGGACAGCAGTGGTGGGGCTCACTAGCTTCGTGGGCTCTTCTTGTCCTAGGCCCCGCCCTGCCTAGACCACCGCAGGCCCGCTGGGTGAGGGGAAGGAGCCGCCTTCGTGCTTTCACGCTGGCTCCGCCCCACTTCCCAGCACCCTGCTCTGTGCACGGCATTCTTTTAGCCAAAATGCACTGACGAGGCCTCCAAACGGGCACATCAGCAGCTCCGCTGTTCCTTCTCATGGCCTTTCCACATTCAGTTTAAGGCCTAAGAACCGAGCTCTGGTCACCTGGCCAGGAGAAGGTGGAAGAAAGGAAGAGGCGAGTGTTTGAGGCCCCCGTGGTGAGGAAGTACATGCTTCTTGCTCCCAGCAGGGAGAACTTGCCGTGTTTTACTGATGGCCAAGTTGAGCCTCAGGAAACACTCGTTACCCCCTGGATGGCGTTGACTAGCTCGTTGCACCTCTGTGGATGGTAGTGGTTACCACAGAAGGACTGGGCATTCATCTTAAAGCAGAAATGCCAAATCCAGGTGTCGCAAGGAGCTCATTCTTATTTTCAGGCTAATCTTTCTCAGCTTGGGGGATTTCACTTTACCAGTTACGTGAGCGATCCAATTTCAGTGACCCGCTTGCTTGCACTGAAGGTAAAAGGTAAATGCCATCTGGCATCAGGGCAGCAGTTCAGCATGGCAAGGGCACTGGAGGCAGACAGACTGGGGTTCAAGTCCGGACACCAACTCTAATTGGGCATTGTGCCAGGAGCAGTGTCACTTAAGCCCCCTGAGCCTCAGCTGTACCTGGGGAAAGGGGTGGGCCCCACCTCGTAGGGCCTTGAAAGACAGGAGATGCTGAACCAATACCGCTCAGACCCCTGCCCGGCCCACACTCCACGCCCAGGTATGGCACGTGTGGGCTCCCGGACTTGGATCTGGAACCCCTGAGGTCAGACGCGTTTCCAAATTCAGAACTTTGGGGACTTTAGAAAACTAATATGGTGCATATACCAAATATGACACAACCCTCTGGTGGAATCTGGGGCACATTTTATTATTTTTGCAGAGAAATATGAATATTTAACTAAGCCCAGGTCGAGTTTTGTTCCCAAATAAATTTTGGCACCAAATTTATAAAAATAAAATAGGCTCTCAGAGCTTTTGGCCTTGAAATTACAGATAAGGGATGTGGACCTAGAATTATTAAGGAAGGGACTATGGAGTTGTGACACCCAGCCCTGGCGTGTTGACTTTCAAGGCCCCCAAATCTCCTCACGGTATTCCCCACCCTACTCCCAAGGCTGGGTGACTTCTCTCTGTTTTTAATTGAAGTGAGGCAAAATGAATTTTGTTTCCATAATGGTCGCTGAAAACCATTGAGGATACCTTAAGGTATTGTGAACATCAGGGTTAGGACTTCAATTTGACTGTCAGCCACTGGCAGAGGAACTGACATTTACTCAAAGGCAGAAGCAGTTCTGTCCAGGAGATGAGACTTGTGCTCTGGAAGAGTCGGGGAAGCAAGAGGCAGCACGAGCGCCCTGGGTGCACGTGCGATTGCAGAGCTGGGAGTGTAGCATGGCGGGGAGGAGGAACGAGGACGGTGGCCAGTTGGAATAAGAACAAAAAAGCCTGAAATCTGATCCTTGAGGCAGGCTGGAGGGGGGTGGGTGGCGGGTGGGCAGCTGCAGAGAAATAGACCAAAGAGGCGCGTGATATGGTTTGGAGAGATTTTGAGAGGGGCGAGAGAGGGGACCTGCCTCTGGGAAGGCTGGATGAGCCCTCGCCTGCGTCTGCCCCGTTTTCTGCCTTTAATGCCAGCCGCCCGTCTCCCATGCTTAGGCAGCAGTGAGCACCCAGCAATGGCGGAGGCATGGGCTCATTAGGAGAACTTGCCATCCACCCTCCTGGAGGGCTGGGCCTAGGAGGGGGATCTGGGCACCTCAGTCTGAAGTGGGACCGTGAGGAAGCCCTCTTGTCACCCTCACCCGTGGGTGCCTCTTGTCCCTGGGGACTGAGCCTCTGAAGCACAGCACTCCCAGCACCCAGGGCCTGGAGGGAGACGGCACAGAGCCAGGGGCAGCGGGGCCTTGGCCCTTGGTTCCTGGCAGGGTGCGGGCCCCGGGACTGGGCTTGAGGCTTGGATCACTGAGGTCTAAATCCCGGCTCTGCCACTTTTTCATTTGGCACGCTCCTTCCTCTCTCTGTGCCTCAGTCTCTCCATCTGCAAAATGGAGATGCTAGTATACCTATCAAATGGGGCTGCTGAGAGGATTCAACGAGATGAGGTAAAAGTGCCTGGCCCAGGGCCTGGCACACAATCATGCTGCACCGATGTTAGCTCTGCTGTTTCGAGAAAGCTCTTGAAACTCGGTGCTCAGTGAAATGCGTTTAGACTGCCAGGCTCGTCTCTGGCTCCCAGAGTTGGATGGTGGCTTGCAGAGGAGGGGTGGGGGAGTGCCCTCCAGCCTTGGGGTGTCAGGGAGGCCAAGTGGCAGACACAGACTGGGGACCCCCAAAGGGAGCAGAGCAGCCAGGCCTGGCTGCAGCTTCCCGAGCGCCCTGGCCAGTGGGGAGGGAACAGTGCTGGCCATTCTCCCTCCAAGCACAGACGGCAGAGGTGCTGGGAGCCATGCAGGGGGCTGCACCATCCCACGTGTGTGCTGAGTAAGAAACGGCAGTAACAAATGCTGCCTGCATTCAGCTGGGCCCCAACCCCGCCGCTTGCAACTGGCCGAGGGCTGCCTGGGTTTCTAGATCCAGAGGGACTTCTGCTGATGGGCGGAGAGAAAGGATGGAGGGCAAGTGAGGGCCAGCCTTGCCGGCCACCCGGCGCCAACGCCACCAGGAACACTGGTTCATCGTGGTCACTTGGTTTGGACTTCCAAGGTTGGACTCGACTGCTCGGTAGAGCAGAACCTTGAATTACTGCTGTCTTGATTAACACTGCAAATTAAAATCTTTCCCTTCACACCGTGACCTCCCATTGAAAACCAAAATGATAAAACCAGGTTAGTTAGACCGAGAGAATTCCCTATTCTTGTCGAAGTTACGCCGGCTCCATTTTCCACTGGAGGAAGAGAGTCGGGAGAAACGGTAGCGTGTAAGTCTGCTCCTAGCCTCAACATCGTTCATGACCCTTTAAAAGCAAGTGACCACTATCTTGCCAGAATACTAGACCCCCTTGGAATCAGATATACCACACATTGTCAAGAAAGGGCCTGTGACCTTGGACTTGAAACTCCTTTCACCAGCTTCCCTTAATTCTTCTGCTGTTTTGAGGCTAAGAGGCAGGGCAGGGCGGCACTGCTCCCCGTGTAATGAGGAAAGTTTCTTCGCCTCTGTCTTTTACAAATTCTGGTGAGAAGCATCACAGATTTCATTTCAAAGGGTAGTACTGCTGAAATGCAAGAGCAGAGGCGTCTGGGGGAAGCTCTGGGCTGCACTAAGGAAGAAGCGGGGCAGGAAAGTCCGATTTCAAAGAGCCCATGTGTCCAAGCTCCAGCCTCGCCTTGTACACGTCTTCTCTACCAGACACGAGGACATTTTCCTGAATAAGCATCTTTATTTTGTTTTTTGTTTTTAAATTATTATTGTTTTTAAATTTTATTTATTTATTCATTTTTGGCTGTGTTGGGTCTTAGTTGTGGCACACGGGCTTCTCTCTAGTTGTGGCGCTCAGGCTCAGTAGTTGTGGTGCGTGGGCTTAGCTGCCCTGCGGCACGTTGGGATCCCTAACCAGGGATCGAACCGGTGTCCCCTGCATTGCAAGATGGATTCTCAACCACTGGACCACCAAGGAAGTCCCTAAGCATCTTTATTTTGTATTTAAGCACGATTGTACATACAAGCTTAGTTTTTCCTTTCTTTTTTTAAATTGGGCAGCAAAGAACTATTTAGTTTGGGGAAACATTTTTTAGCTGCTTTGGGAGGAAATATAATTAGACAAAGTTTACAATAAGTCCCCTACATACTAACCTCCAAGTTGTGAGCTTTCAAACATGCGCACGTGCCCCTGTATGCCAGCTGTTGTACTGTACTACAGTACTGTTCAGCGTACTGTACTGTAAGATTAAAAATGTTTTCTTGGGACTTGCCTGGTGGCACATTGGTTAAGAATCCGCCTGCCAGGACTTCCCTGGTAGTTCTGTGGTTAAGAATCCGCCTGCCAATGTGGAGGATATGGGTTGGAGCTCTGGTCCAGGGAGATCCCACATGCCACGGAGCAATTAAGCCCGCATGCCACAACTACTGAGCCTGCGCCCTAGAGCCCGTGCTCCGCACAAGAGAAGCCACTGCAATGAGAAGCCTGCGCATCTCAACGAAGAGTAGCCCCTGCTCGCCACAACTAGAAAAAGCCCACATGCAGCAACGAAAACCCAACGCAGCCAAAAATAAATAAATTAATTAATTTAAAAAAATCCGCCTGCCAATGCAGGGGACACAGGTTCGATCCCTGGTCCGAGAAGATCCCACATGCCACGGAGCAACTAAGCCCGTGCTCCACAACTACTGAGCCTGCACTCTAGAGCCCGTGAGCCACAACTACTGAAGCCTTAATGGTGATCACTAGCTTTAATTTTTAATTGCTTGACAATTGACTCATGAAAGCTGGAAAGGCAACCATTTTCAGAAACCTCCTGTGAAGTTTTTGTTTGGTTTTTTGTTTGTTCCTTTTGTCTTTACATACCTGAAAAGGAACACGAAACTTTGCTGAAGTTGGGGTGCCCCAAATGAGACTTTTAAAAATGAAGTATGTAAATTATTTTATACTAAGGTCATTGAAACAAGCTGCATATTTGTCACTGTAAAGCAAGGAAAGGAATCTGATTTCAGTTTTCAAAGAGTCAAAGAGGACAGAAATAAATCATTGTGTTATGTTCCTTTAAACTTAACTGCTTATGAATATCTACAAACCCAAAATGTAGACTACCTCAAGGAGAGGCCGTCCACTTCCACATGTAAAACAGGTTTGAAAGTGAAGTGGTCAGCTACTGTTGTGACCCCAAGTGAAAAGTTAGCAAAATAGAAAAAATGTCTAGGGCTGATGGAGGGTCACAGTGGATTTGTACCGTTCCGCTGTGACCCTAACACCTACAGCCAGCATTGTCGCTGAGTGCAGGATGGTGCCAGAGGAGCAATGCAGGTCAGAGATGTGACCCTTGGGGTAAGCAAGGGATGTGTCCTAAGGGGGCTCCACTGCATCCTTGCCCCTCCTTCCTGCACCCTCCCCAGCTTCCCTCTCTCAAATCCATTCATGGTCCCATAGCACAAATTTATGGAAACCTCTCCTGAGCCCGTTTGTACTTTCAGCCTCTTCTGTCCCTTGGGGGTTGTCAAATCCCACAAGCTGGGCCTGCTGGGCAAAGCAACAGTGTGCGTATGCTCTGAACTGGTGGCTTGTGAGCTTGAAGGGGGCAGCGAATGAAAGCAGCCCACCCCACCCCACCCCCAGAGAAAGAGTTTCTGCTTCTTCCTAAGGAGTTGAAAAAGTTTAGGTTTTGATTTGATCTCGTGAATTTTGCCCACAATGACAGGCGCTGCTTTGTCTGATTGTGCTTTGTTGTTGTTGGATGAGGGCTTATCATGTTAGCTTCTCCCAGCAAAATCAGTGAGGTTGTTGAGAGCTAAAATGTCCAAAGAGATCACACCTCCACCCCAGGCCCGCGTGCGTGCATGGTGGTCCTGAGAGCCCATGCAGTGCCCCGAGCTGAGCCTTCCCTGGGTCCTGACTCCCAGCAGAATAACAGGTTCTAAGACAGAGAGTGGAAGAAAGGGGCAGCATTTCTCCATTTCTTTCATCCTTCAGTCCTTCGCCCCATGTGAACCGAGTTTCATGTTGGATTAGAAATTGGGCAGCATGGACTCGCACAGAGCCCGTAGACCTTGACTCAGTGGTGGAGAGCTAGGTGCATGGGAAAAGGGGAAGTGGGCAGTCCAGGAAATGATCACAAAGTCCTGGCCTAAATGTGACCTTCAAAGCCTGAAAGATGCATAGCCCTACTTCATCAGAAATTACTCCAACTCTTGCTTTGCTTTTGGGAGCTTTGGATTTGAAGCTATATGCAGAGGTTCTATCTGGCCTTACCCCCTGCAGCATGCTACCATGTTTGGCCATTTTTGAGCAGAGGAAGTGAGCAGAATTGTGGAGACCCAGACTTTTCTACAGGCCCATGTGTGGGTGGCACGTGAAAAGAATTTGCCAAGCCAGCTGACTCAGGAGGCCAGTAGATGAAGGTGGACTCCTTATTTACAGTTTTGCATAATGATCATTTATTTCCACATGACAAAGCTTTGAAAGATGTGGGAGTCCTCCAACCACCCTTGAGTGGCAGTAAGTGGGAACAATTCCATGACCTTTCCCTCTATTGGCAACACTTTCAAAGATGAGCTCTAGAAAATGTGAACAGGCAAAGCTCTCAAATATGGCTTTCTAGTCTCATGTTGTCAAAAAAACAAAATCTTGACACCCATTAAGGATGGCTATTATTTTTTAAAAATTAGAAAAAAACTAGTGTTGGTGAGATGTGGAGAAACTGGAAACCATATGCACTGTTAGTAGGAATGTAAAATGGTACAGCTGCCGTGGAAAACAGTAGGGTGGTTCCTCAAAAAATTAAACATGCAATTACCGAATGACCTAACAATTCCATTCTTGGGTATATACCCAAAAGAATTGAAAGCAGGTTCACCAGTGTTCATAGCAGCATTTTCACAATGTCCAAAAGGTAGACGCAAGCAAAATGTCCACAGAGAGAAGAATGTTGAACAAAATGTGATCCATCCACACAGTGGAATATTATTGAGCCTTTAAAGGAAGGAAATTCCGATACCTGTTACAACATGGATGAACTTTGAAGACATTATGCTAAGTGAAATCAGCCAGTCACAAAAGGACAAATACCATATTATTCTACTTATAACAGGGACCTAGGAGTCAGATTCATAGAGACAGAAAGCAGAGTAGTCCTTGCTTGGGGCCGGGGCACTGGGGGTTAATGTCTAATGGGGACAGAGTTTCAGTTTGGGAAGATGAAAACGTCCTGGAGATGGACGGTGGTGATGGCTGCACGACACTGCGAATGTACTTAATGCCACAGAACTAGGCACTTAAAACGGTCAGTTTAACAGCAAGAAAAAAAGAAAAGGAAAAACAAATTTTAAAACGTGAGCTAATCCTCTCCTAGTCAAGGCAGTATTTAATTTTGATAATATTAATATGTGATGTCGAGGTGGCAGCAGCTGAGCTGCCTGTCTTCCTTCATGGAGAGGAGAGTACTGACTGCACGGGTACCATACCCATGTTTCTGTGCAGGCCTACTGCACTTAGATGCCTTAGTGACATGCATGCACTTAGGGAATGCGTGCACTTCCCCTTTTCACTTAGTGCATGTGTGTTAACACGCACGGTGTAGGGTTCCTGGGCATAGCCAATGCTTAGAAAGAACTTTCCTGATAAATCGATCACGACTTCTGTCCTTTTCTGGGCATTTTAGAGAAATGACAACATGTGGATGGGGGAACAAAGAAGTGATATAGACAGAATGGGGTCTCTGCTCCGGAATGGGGTAAGAAAGCCCACTGGCTCATGGATTCTCTGGTGCATCTGCAAGCCTAGAAACGCTAGGATGGCTCACAGTTTGCTGATTAATACAAGAGCCAAAAGAACAATGCTAGGGACTCACTTTCTGTGCACAGTGTCCCTTTGGAGCAAGTGCTAGGCCCTGAGGTAGAGTTCTGGAGAAAGTTAAGGGTCTCGGCTACAGTGAGAACCAGGCTTGACACTGACACACAAAGTAGGAAACAAGAGCCTCTAGTCATTGTCCAAATGACTTTTGGGAAGTTGACACACCTGGTCACTGTGTCCCCACTCACACCCCAGCTCTCAAGACCTTCGGTTTCTGCCTTTCAGGGCCTGGCAGTGTCCACTTTTTAATCAGAGTCATTTGTGTCTTGCCTGTGCCCCCATTTGCTAGCAAATTCCTCAGGCACATGATGTCTTATCTAGGTCTGTAAACGTGAGCTCAAGGAGCCTTTGAACAAATGACTGGAAGAAGGCAGGAAGGAATCAACCTATAAATCAGTTGCATCTGCTGGCCTCTGAGAATTAAGCTCCTGAGATTATTTTGAGTGTTTCAGAGTAATTATTGGTAGAAATCCCCAATCTTTGAAGCCCAGGAGGCTGATGAACTCAGATTCTTGTGTTGGACTGAAGGGTGAGCTCTGCCTCTTCACGCAGGGTCCCTACCCCCTGACTGTGACTGTGAGATATTTTCTGGTCCAGTTGGGACTCTTGTCTGCCAACAGCATGAGGACAGGCACTTGCCTACAATTCTACAAGTGCACTATCTGAATACATTTGATTTCTTCAAACTCTAACAAATAACACAGTTTTGGACCTCCGGGGTAATTAGCACTGGTTGTTCTGTTGCAGTGGTAGCGGTTGTTTCATGCATTTTAGAAGGACAAACAAGACCTCTGGCTGCTATTTCACATACCACAATGATAGCAGCACATGATATAAGAAAAGAAAAAAACAGCTGGCTTAGAAATTCAGGCCACTCATTCCATTGCTTTTTTCCCCAGTTCAGATTCGCTTATGCTGCTCTGGGGCGGCACTGTTATTCCTAATGTAACCCAATCAATTTCAGTTTTGAAGGCTGCTCAGCGTATGTTCTTGTCCTGTCAGACTTTAAATGTTAACTTATAAGAACAGTTGGTTGTATTTGAATAAGCTTTCCCCATTGGTTTAAAAGAATTAAAGGGTTTTTTTTTTACTAGTTCATGAGCACAGATTTTTATATCCTTTGTGGAAATGATCTTTCAGGGTTTCGTTTTGATTTGTTTGTTTTTGTCATTTTGACAGCTGTATTGTTAGCTTCTTCTATTTGCTTGATTCACTTTTCATTTGGAAGTGTCTTCTTTAGCAGAATAATTACATCACAGAGATTCCTTCCTGGCACCCTCCAGAAAGATCTCCTGATGTCCCCTATTGCTATGTCAGCTGTTATAGTTCGAGATTGGTACAGATCAGAGTAGCAGAATGGGGTTGAAAAGGGCAGCCTCTGGCAATGGCCTTGACCCTGTCGATTCCCTCTGAACTCATAGAGCTCCAGCATCATATAGATCTGTTCTGCCTGGCCCTTTCCTCAGCAGCCGGTGGGCAGTACTGCTCTTCCAAGCGCTGTAGTTACCCCATCCTCACTGCAAAAGGCAGGATTGTAACAGAGGACCCATCCTTTGATGAAACTATGTCAGCCGACTATCAGAATGACCTCATGGCCTCAGGAACTGACCAGACTCCGCTGCAAGCAACAGATATGCTTGTGACTTGTCAGAGCTAGATTGACATCCAGTTTAGAGTTTAGAATCCTTCTCCATATGCCCCATTTTTGGAAACAAATGACAAAATCGTGAGGTTGATTAACATTGTAGTCCAGATTGACATATATACATTGATGTGTAAAAAATGGATAACTAATAAGAACTTGCTGTATAGAAAAATAAATAAAATTTTAAAAATTAAAAAAAACAAAAGACATTGTTGTCCAATATGCTTCCTGAGAATTCAGAGCCCTTTAGAGGTTTGAAGACAACTGGGATGTTCCCACTGAATCTTCCCTGCCACCCCCAATTCTTTGCCCGTTTCCTGGCTATTTCTCTCTGAACTGAGCACAGGGCATTGGTGTGAGGCCCTATGGGTGGGTAAGGCTTTACTGGACTGACCGAAATGCTCCAGGTGCGTGAGCCCTGCACAGGGGAGAGCAGGAGGGTCATTCCCACTCTTCAGTAGATAAAGGGTGTTTTATTTGGCACTCTTTTTTTTATTGTAGTATAGTTGATTTACAATGTTGTGTTAGTTTCAGGTGTACAGCAAAGTGATTCATTTATATATTTTTTCAGATTCTTTTCCATTATAGGTTATTACAGGATATTGAGTATAGTTCCCTGTGATATACAGTAGCCCCTTGTTGTTTATCTATTTTATATACCTTAGTGTATATCTGCTAATCAATAAAGTTTTGATATAATATTGGACTAGGGTTTGAGAAAGAGAATGAACCCTCCTAGAGCCATCAGCACCTGAGTCACCAACACCTCTTACAGGCTTTTAATTTTTTGTTTACAGTTATTACCTCTGAAATCAAATCTCGACTTTCTGGTATGGTCTTGGACTTTTCAAGGGATTTAAAAATTTAGGAGTTTGGTGCCAGTAATTGCTTTTAGGAGCTAGCACTGCTAATTTGCTATAGATGAATTCCAGTTTGGATTGTCAATTATTTTCTTCACAGAAAGCCACAAAGTACATATTCGAGTTAGCGTCGGAATTGAATTTGATCCAGGAATTCATAATGTTGTTAAGCTAGATTATTGCTGCTAAAACGTGGATCACATTCAACTAATGCAAAATAGAGTATTTAAGAGCTTGAGTACCACACTTGAGATCTGAGCGAAGAGCCCAAGATTGCAATCTGGGATCCGCACTCGATGCGTTTGCTTGATCATGTTGTACAGACAGCTTAGGCGTGCTAGTATTCTCTTTAGATGAACTGGTCTGTGGGTAGAGGAAGATGACTCAAGGCTGAGCAGTGTCCCACGGGCCCCCGGCTTCATCGTCAGAGATGAGCTGTCCTCCAGCGTGAGGCTGGAGGTGTGACGCAGACGTCGTGAAGGTCTGAGGGGCCAGGCTAGAGTCTTTGGCAGTTAGGATGTATTGAGTTGCAAATAGCAGGAAATAATAAAGGGAACTGACTTTAGCAATAAAGGGAACTGACTAAGTCCTGTAAGTGGAAGTCCGGTTCTTGGGCAAACTTCAGGTAGTGTCACCGAAGATGCTGTTTCCTTCCTGCTGTCTATCCGGCCTTCCGGAGCACTGGCTTCATCCTCAGGCCGGCTCCCCCTTGTGGACACATGACAGCCCTCAGCAACTCCAGGGGCTGCAGGCCTCCTCCTGCCCTCATCCAGGGGAGCAGAAGAGAGAGTTGCTTCGAGAAGCTCTGTCAGAAGAGCAAGGAAGCATCTTTCCCAGAAAGCCTCTGGCACTTTGGGCACAGTGGCCTGAATTGATCACATGCCTACTCTTCTGCTTCGTGTAAACGGAGCTCGGTGCCTGGCCACTGCAAGCCCAGGTGGAGCCAGGTTTCCCCAAAGCACATGGGCACGTGGGGCAAGTGAGGCCGCCTGAACGGAAACCGTGGAAGGCAATGAGAGCAGGAGGGCTAGGCGCCAGCTTAGCCACCAACTGTCTTTGCTGTGATCGACCTCTTTGGCCACCCACAGCCATACCCTCCCTCTTTGCCATGCGTGTGCCTCCCGAAATGCTCACTCCTCCAGAAAACCTATGTACTCCCTCCCCAGAGGGGTTCAGTTCCAATCCAGAAACTGCAGATGTCGTGCCACCCCCTCAGTTTGGTCAGAGCATAGCCCCTCCTGTTCCCGGGACCCCTGGCCATCGCGCTTACCTTGGCAGAGAAAAAGCAGAAGTACAGGACAGGAGGAAAAAAAAAAAAGAAGCTCCCGTTTGGAAAGGAGGAATTGGAAAGCAACACACGGTGGTCACTAGCCCAGCATCCACGGGCTTAGGGGTTCCTTGCTTCTCCGGGCCTCAGTCTCCTCTTCTGTATAACAAGAAGGTTGGATTAAAGCAGTGGTTCTCTCTGGAGTGTGTCCTGGAGGGTTTGTGAAAGTGCAGAGTACTGGGCTCCACCTGCAGAGTTTCTGATTCAGTAGGTCTGGGTGGGACCCAGACATGTGCATTTCTAACAGCTGCTGCTGGCCCAATGACTCCCACTTTGAGAACCTCTGGTGTAGCTGAGTCCCACAGGCCCTGCTGATTCTGACTTTTGGGAGTCAGCTTTTTCTTAGCTATCTCTTCTGTTCTACATTGATTTACAACGGATTGTTTTATAAATGGGACACAGCCTACTCTACCATGTGAATAGCTAAAAACATCTCAGACCCCCAGCTTTGGTTTCTTATCTGATTTTCAGCAAGTGGGCTTAGGGCTTCAGGAAAGCCAACAACTTTCTTGAATTTAATTAGTTAGGAATAGAAATACGAAGATTGTTCACCCGTCTTCCCCGCCCCCATCCACTGCAGCACGATGTTCTTTGGGTTGACTCTGTGTGACTCCAGAAAGCAGCCCTTTTTCCAGGGAGAACCCAGATCCTCAGGCCTCATTTTGAAAGCCTTCTCCCTACATAATCTGCGTATCCATCAGGTCTTGGGATAGGAATGGCACTGGGTGAAGCTGTGATGTAGCTAAAGTTGATTTGAGAACTTTGCCAATTTTCTGCCCAGGACCCCCTCACCTGGACAACGTCTCTTTGTCCTTCAGGTCACAGCTTAAAGTTCAGTTGCCCCAAGAAGCCTCCTCTAACTAACCCCTCACGCCAGCCAGGCTGGGTTCTCCTGTTGTTTGTTGTATGCAGTGTTCCCCTATAGCACTTACCACCTTTGTTACAAATCCCGTTTAAGTGATCTCCATTACATGAACGTGCCTGCTCTAAAAGGGCAACACCATCCCTGCTTTGTCCACCAGTGTTATCACAGCACAGGGCCTGGATCCTGGTGGGTGCTTAGTAAATATGTGTTGCACGAATGCTATAAAAGGCAGGCTATGAGCAGATTCCAGCCACCATATTTTATTACAAGGAAAGCTATCGAACAGTCTATACTATACGTTCTACTATGTGCAGTGATGGTTGCTCCAAAGGAACGACACAGACAAGCCCTCAGAAGAAACAAACACACTGATAGAGAGCCTCAGAGTCCCTGGCAACTGCAGCCAAATCTTTCATACCCCTCCTGCCTTCTCTCTGGGAACCTGGCACCTGGGGACTAGGTATCTCCCTACCAGGCACCCTGGACCTCCTCCCTCCAGACAGCAGCTTCCTGAACGCCCAGCTTCACCCCTCCCACACCCATAGTTTGGAGATAGGCATTTGGGTGAAGTCAGTGGAAGCCCCCGCAGCTCACAGCATGCCCCACCCAACAAGGCCTAGAGAGCTGGTCTGGGCGAAGCCTGCATTTTCCCCGTGGGGTGGTGTGAGTGTAGCGCGACCCTGAAATGCCTGGCCCCAAGCAACAGCCCGAATCTCCTGACTCCTGGCTCAGACTCTGGGCTCACAAATTCTGCATCTTGAAGCAGACAGGTGGCTTCAGATATAGGAATGAGATATGAACTTCGTACACTTTTTATCCCCAATGCTGTAATTCCCTACTATTGAATATAATTTTATAATGAAATTCAACCAAACCTGAAAATTCTTTATTTAGAGAAGGCAGATTATTTATTACAGGTGGAGTCTACAAACTGACCAGAAGTATACCCTGCAGATGTTGACTTTGAAGACTGTGCCTACATTTAATGGATGGATCCATTTTCACTGAATGAGCACACATCAAAAAGGATATCTGTCTGCCCAGGCACAGTAGTAGGTTATGCTTGTGCTTACCTTTTTGGTTCCCAGAGCTAACCCTTCTTCCTTTTAAACAGTCCTATAATCCACCCATTTGCTGAATTGCAAGGCCCTTATGAAGGAGAGACAGCAGTATGGTGGAGACCAGAACCTTCGCCACAGGACAAAGTGTGCTGTGTTTACTGAGAGTTGCTGGACGTGGGCAGGTGGAGACAGTCTAGAGCCCAACTAAAGCCCAAGTTAGCCAGGAACCCTGGAAAGCAGATTAGTCTGGGGTTTCCCCATTGTCTTTTTCAAAACAAGCAATTCATAAGTGGGGCAAGGAAGGAAAGTCACCAAAAAAGATATGTAGCCCAAAAAATCTACAGAAACTATAATAAAGCTCCCACAAAAATTAACCCTCTGAGCTGTGAGCCAGGTGCTTGAGGAAGGAGACAGGTGAGCACTTCTCATTTTGCTCACTGCTCACCGTGATCATTCACTGGGGCAGTGTGGGGGGGTCAGAGGGTGAGGAAAAAGGCTTTCCTCTTATGTCTGGCAGAGAGAAGAACTAAGTAACCAAGTGCTCCTTTGTGTCTGTTCGGATCTACCAAAAGGCAGACACCAGTATGACACTAGACATGCAAGAAATGTATGCGGCAGGGAGAGCCTGTGAAGGCTAAAGGGAGAGAGAGCAAGAGAAGGTGGAAAGAGCCTCAAACCACAATGCAGGTGGCCTGTGACGACTGTGGGACAGAGGAGGATTGGGTATGAGGAGTCTCAGACAGCAACTCCAAGAAAGGTTCAGCCAGGCCAGTGGAGAATTCTTACATCATTTTATAGATGGAGACACTGAGGCCTTAAAAGGAGAATGTAGACAAACAAATTTTATGAACAGAGATGGAAAAATTCTCAACAAGACCCTAGCAAACCGAACCCAGTAACATATGAAAAGCATTATGCACCATAACCAAGTGGGATTTATCCCAGGAATGCAAGGCTGGTTCAACCTATGACAATCAATCAATGTGATAAACAATATGAACAGAACAAAGGACTAAAAACCACATAATCATCTCAGTAGACACAAAAGGGAAAAGGACTTTCTTAAGCTCATAAAATGAATAGCAAAGCCCAGACTAAACTCAGGTCACCTGACTTCCAGGCCAGAGCTCTTAATAGTAGTCGGGGTGGGGATGGAGGGTGGAACTGGCCCTCGCAACTGCATACACTGCACTGAGCCCCATATTGAGGACTTGCTCCTTGTCCTTTCATCCAGTCCTCACAACAGCCCCTGGCAGTGGGCACTATGTCATCCCTACTTACTGCATAAGGAGCCTGAGGCTTAGAGAGATAATATGACTTACCTGAGGCCACCCAGCTGCCAAGCACATGAAGGAGCTAAGCCTAGACCTCAGGTTTCCTGCCTCCTGCTCTGGAACTTTCCCTTGCCCTTCACTGCTCTCCTCGTTGATTGGTGCTGCTGGACCGGTTCCATTAGTTCTCAGCTCACCTACTGCCAAGTCAAGTAGATGGGTTTTTTGCTGTAAGCGGATGAGAATGTCCTCCAAATTCTCTGGGGATAGAGCCCCCTCTCCTATGCCAGTACGTGACAACTCTCAGAGCCCAGGCTGTTGACCTACATCCGTGTAATCTGGGTTAAGCAGCCATTTACATATGTTAATGACTCAAACATCTTTATGAGGACTGCAGAACTGTAAAGAAGCAAGCGGCACTGGGGAGGCCAGGGGCCAAATGGTTGGAAGGTGGAGGGCAGCACGGAGAAGAGGGGAATGAGACTGTCCTTTGCTCCTGGACATGCTGAGGACCAGGCTGGCTGGCCTCTGGTGGAGGCCGTCCCAGTGAGAGCTCTTGCTTCCGGATGAAGCAAGAAAAAGAAGGCAGAGATTTCAGAGAGTCAGGTAGAGAGAGCGAGGCAGTTGGGTCAGAACTCAGAAGGCACCTTGGACTGGGAATCTGGAGTGGTGAGTTCTGGTCTTCTCTGATTTGGGGCAAGGCTCTTCCCTACCATGAGCCTCAGGGTCCATACCTACCAGGGTCCTCAGAGGGTGGCATTGCAGGGCTCCACGCTCAGAGACTGAGTCCCTGCAAAACAGTGCAGATAGATGCTCTCTGTATGTCTCTCTGACTCTCGGCCTCTCTGTCTTTAACTTGCTTGGCGATCTCTTTTCCCCCAATATTTTAATTGTGGTAAAATACGCATAATGTCAAATTTACCATCTTAGCTAGTTTTAAGAGTACGGTTCAGCGGTATTAAGTACATTCAAACTGTTGTGCCTTCATCACCATCAGCCATCCCTAGACCTCTTTTCATCATGTACAACTGAAACTCTGTCCCTATGAAACAATAACGCCCCATGATCCACTCCCCTCAGTCCCCGGCAACCACCAATACTCACCTGGCAGGGGAGAGAACATGATCAGGAAGATGGTTTTCCTAGGGTGAGGCTTAGCCATTGTTTGGTAAGCTTGAGCAAACCATGGGCCCTCTCCTTCTTCTCTTGAGAATGATGACTTGAGTAGGTGATCTCTCATTTCTCCTCAAGTTATGTTAGGGTCGTAGGGAGAGGAGTTAGCCCCAGGGAGACAGAATGGGTCAGAAGAAGACAAAAGGTGAGGCCTTCAGTAAAAGGAAAGCAGAGAATGATGCCCCACTCCCATACCAGTGGGGAAGGAAGAAAACCCAGGTTGCTGTGTGAGAGAGGCATAGCAGGAAAGCACAGGCTTATTTGTCATTGGAATACCTGCTTGTGTATCTATATGGACAAAATCTTGCAGGGAAGAAGGCAGACGCCAAATCCTGAGCCTTGGAATGGTTGGCATTCCTGACAAGAATTCAGAGTGTCAACACCAAGCCACCCGAAACCCCATGAAGAGTGTGCTGAGCTGGGTCCTTACAGCCTTGATCCCACCCTCTTTCCCAGCGACTGGAGCATCTCCAGAAAGATCTGGGATCAGCAACAGAAAAGAAAAGAAGATCTAAATTCCAAAGTGACCTTTTTAACCTAAATGATGATGATTTTACATGAACTTGAGTTGTTCCTTTGACACACCATCATATTTTCTACTTACATGAGACCTGGGTTTTTTTTTTTTTAATCCATATGATACCTACAGAGGAGCATATAAAACGTAAAATAATAAAACCAACACCCATGTACCCGCCAGGACAGATTAAGAAATAGAACACTCAAAATATCTTAGAAGGGCCTCCCTGGTGGCGCAGTGGTTGAGAGTCCGCCTGCCGATGCAGGGGATACGGGTTCGTGCCCCGGTCCGGGAGGATCCCATATGCCACAGAGCGGCTGGGCCCGTGAGCCATGGCCGCTGAGCCTGCACGTCCGGAGCCTGTGCTCCTCAACGGGGGAGGCCACAACAGTGAGAGGCCCGCGTACCACAAAAAAAAAAAAAAAAAAAAAATCTTAGAAGCCCTCCCTCTTCCCAGAGAGAGATAGCAGCTCTCCTGACTTCTGAGTGCCAACTCTAGGAACCCACCCGCGGCTCCTTGGTGACCTTCGAGCTCATTCTAGTTAGATTAGGTGCATCACCAGCCTCCTTAGGTAGTTATTTTCTGCATAGATTCCCACAGATGGATCGTCCCATCTCTTTTGTGTTGATCCTTACCAGTTTCAATCTTAAATGGAGACCTTGTCTTTTTTCAATATGTTTTAAGATCTTCTGATTAACAAGAATAATATATGCTCTTTGTAGTAAACTTTGAAAATGCAGAAAAGTGTAGTGAAAACACAAATCCCATGAGATAATGAAATACATAAATATACAATGTATAAATTAGCCAGGGATAACTGCTGTTAACGTGCTGGAATACACATTATTTTTTTTTCTGTGCCAAAATATGTATTTCACATGACTGGCATTAAGCTGTGTATATAGCTTTTTCCTTTTATTGTGAAACGTGACATAGATACAGGAAAGTATTCAAGGCCTATATGAACAGTTTAAAGAAGTATAAAGTGAAAACCTGTGTCACTACTGGTTAGGTTGAGAAATAGAAAATGGTCGACCCCCGAGTAGACCCCGCACCCCTGCTGCCATGTACCCCTTCTGGTAGAATTAACCACTATCTTGATTCCAACGTTCTCTTGCTTTTCTATATACTTCCACTACTTATTCATGAGCTCTTCAACAAGCAATCGATTTGTTTTGAAGAACCAAGTGGCAGGCGCCATCTAGGTGCTTAGGCAGCAAAGGGTCACGGTGCCACTATTCAGTGGAGGCTTCCAGAAGAGAAGCTGCTCCCCTCTTAGGGAAGTCAGTGACTAAAGGTACGATGGATCCGGCCATGTGTAGAGCCCACCACCGTCAGGACTCCTGGCGGAGTCATGGGCATGGTACCGGACAGGCAGAAGAAATCTGGCCCGAGGGCTTTTTCTCACCACAGCCTGCCTCCAGGCCCTCCAGCTTCCAGGTGGAGGTCAACAGAGAACACCTCTGTGGGGTGAAGCAAATCCGGGCAGCAGGATATGGAAGGCAGAGCAGGAAATTCAGCAGCAAATGGTCAAGCCAGATCTCTGCCAGAGTGGAGGAGAGGCAGATACCCAGGGGTGTGGAGGCGGGGTGGCCATCCAGGCATCTGCCTCACTGTGTTGGCCACCCACGTGCACTTCACCTGCCAGTGCCAGAGACCACCTGGGGCTGCTTTTCCTGAGCCTGCCACGTAGACCAAGCTGCCTTTCCACTTTCCCCTCTGCCATTCTGTGATTCAGCTTCCCTGGGGCCGTGGAGTCAGTTAACCCTGGTCTAGCTGCCTTTGAGCTTGGGGTAATGCATTCGCCTTATCCTTGCAGGATTGTGTCTTTAAAAACCAAACCAGACCAACCCCTCACAGGACTTTTAGTGGGGCTTTGCGAGGGAGTGAATTTAGGTGCATGTATTAGGTCTGCGGTCTCGATCCGGAAGTCTCCAAAGGAAATCCTGCCGCGCCCTTCCTCAGTTGTCTGAATGTGATGGGTTAGTCGGATGGCTTCTTTGGAGCCCCGGGGCCTGTCAGCAGTGCTTACTGCACGCAGCGGGGAGATACTGGACGGAATGGGGGGAGGATTCGGTGCGCATAAACAGAAGCGTTATGCTTTGGACGTGGTAGCTGTTCATCGTCGTCACCCTCATCATCATGAGATGATAGGAGCCTTCCAGAAGCTGTCAGAGCCTGGCTCCAGAGGCTCTGGCCTCTCGAGAGCTTTGGTATCCTTTGACCCAGTCCCTGACGCTCCTTGCAGCAGTGCTCTTGACCTCACCTTGCTTGTAGGGTGATTCCCAGTGGCCCACGAAGCCTGACCAGACATGCAGTCTTCCTCCTCTTATAACCCAGCGTTACCAATGATGGGCACAGCCCTGGCCACTCTGCAAAAATGCCCCACGGAAGACAGCTCCAGACATTTAAACTTGGAAATACTAACATTCAGTTATATACATTTATAGAGGAAAAATCCAGAAAAGCTGAAAGGAAACTTTTACAAAATGCAAATTTACAGAAGAGATCCAGCAAATGATAGGATTGGTGCTACCTTAGAGGGTTTTTTGCAGAATCTCTCTAATGACCCTCCCACTCCCTGTACCACATGTATCAGAACAGAAATCCCTCAACTTGGAGTTATCCTCATTTTAGGATACAGTTGTTATGAAAGGAAAACAGCACCTGGGTCACACAGTAGCCCACCCAGCAGCCCTTGCACAGCTATGAGACCCTAGCAGCACCCCAGAATCTTTTTGCTGCTGGTCTGCTTATATATCACATTAGCAAAAGTTTCAGTTGGGCAATTGGATCAAGCCAAACTCGGGGCCTGGGCTTTGTAGTCAGACAATGTCTGGGTTCTAGTCTAGGCCCTGGCACTTACTAACGAGTGACCTCCATCAAGCCATTTGCTTAACCTTTCTCTTTGCGCCTCAGTTTCCTTATCTTTACAATGGGATCATAACAGTGCCTCCCTCTTCAGATTGTTCTAAGAATTAATTAATTGAAATGACTCCAGGGAAGGGCTGAACCTAGTGCCTTAGATTAAGTTCTCAATAAATGTTTCTAATATTATCATCGTCCTTTATTATTATTATTAGTCTATTTTACAAAGAGATAGGAAAAGTGATAGCTCCACTGAGCTATGTTGGCCAGACCACGCCTTAGAGCATGTTCAGTTCTAGGAGGAGTGGATCAAGATGGTGGAATAGAAGGACGTGCAGCTCACCTCCACCCACAGGACAGTGCCTGGAACGTTGTAAAAGTGCTTGATACACGGCAGAGGTATTATTGTTAATTAAGACTACCACTGACTAACCTTCAGAGAATACAGCATGCAGGCACTACACGTGTGTTAGTTAATTCGGTGAATCCTCATAACCTCTGCCACTCTATGAATGACGCACTTCTATTACTTCCCCTTTACAGATGAGGATATTAAGGCACAGAAAGGTTAAGTAGCTTCCCCTAATTACATAGCTAAGAAGTGGCAAATCCATGATTCAAGCCCAGACCCTCTCTCTCCAGAGCCTGCACTCTTAGCCAGTATGGTGAAGAGCTGTGCTCTCCGTTAAACGGTCACCAGCATTCACAGGTGGCTATTTAAATTCATTAAAAGTGAATACAATTAAGAACTCAGTTCTTCATTTGCGCTAGACACATTTCAGGTGCTCTATTGTCGCGTGTGGTCAGTGGCTACCATATTGGACAGCGCACGTATAGAGCATTCTGTTCTTTCTGGGAGGATGATTCAGCATCATCTCAAAGTTCTGTGGGACTATGCTGCTTTGTTGAGCTTCTACGATTCTATTTCTTACAAAATCTCAGGCTTGAGTTGTATAGCTTTCTCCTAGTGTTATTAATAGATGCATGCTTGTGATATATTGAAATCCCATTTGCATTTGGCCAAGTAGTGTAATGGCAAGGAAGAGGCCAAGAAGTCTGACTCACATTACATTTTCCTGGTTTCCCAAAGCATTAGTTCACATTTACAAAGTTGTCTCCTGTCACCTCTGTTTGACAAGTCAGCACATTCATCCATTTGCCCAGAGATCCAGCTTCTTCCATAGCTCTGCCTTGCCCTCTTTGAGCTCTCTGGATAGCATTTAGTACCCTAGCTGTTCATCTCACTCGTGACTTGAACAGCTGGGGCTGCCTTCTGAAGTCAGCCCAGCCGTGAGTGACCTTGGCCTCTGAGAGTCTCTGGCACACGCACCAAGTCTCCAGTTCCTCCTTCTGGGCTCTCTCTGCTCGCCTCTGTTACACGGTTAGTAAAGAAAAGGAGGAGTTAAACAGGATTTGTTGCCTGAACTTTCAGGATGAGTAAGTCTAGAAATCAACAAGCTCCCAGAAGTTAGTGGAATTACAGTACACAACTGTAACCTTGTGAATGCACATATATTTCCTTCTGACCTCCATGGCGAAGACTGGACCAAGATCTAATCCAGTCAATAATCGATAAAGCCAGAGCAGTCATCTGCTTCTTGCAAAGCGTCTGAGTATCTGTGGAGGTTAGTCATAATCTGAGCTCCTTACACCAGAGCCCATTTGTTCTACGGTGAGGTCACAGAATAGCCAACAGCGTGGAATTACTCCAATGTGGATAAAGGACACCCGACTGCTTCTCTCCGTGTGCAGAGAAGGAGCCCTCTTCTCCCAAACCCAGCAGTTGCTTGGGTTTTAGTCACTCTATAGATCAGGTCCAGGTCTGTACCCACCTTCCTGCTGTGCGTCCTGGGTAAACCTATCTCCACTTCCTTGTCTTGTAAACTGGGGACAGTCTCAAATATATGTGTGTGTGCACAGTTAGTGCAGTAAATGTTAGCCGATGTTATTTCCACGGTGTGATGATGATCTCTGTTCTACTGATGGGTTTTATTAACCCAACAGCGTTGACAAGAGATGAGTAAATGTGCTTCAAATGAGGGTCAAGGCTCACTTTTATCATTAACATTCATCCCCAAGAGAAGCCAGCACAGTGCTCACAGGACTGTCATATCCCGAGTGCCTGGGATATCATGCCAAGCTCATAACAGATACAGTCAGTTGAATTTTCCAAATATTTGCTGAACCCTTTGCCTGTGCCAGGCACTGTCTGGGCACCAGAGGGATTTAAAGATGATTAAGACTTGGCCCGACAAGGATGTTCAGTCAGCCAGAGGAGCTGGACCAAAGGAGAGGCAGAATTCCCAGGGTGGATCTCCAAGGACATGCAGGGTTCCAGACGGGAAACTTGGAGAAAGGGCTGTCTGGGCTGGCGAAGCAAGGAACGTGAGCACAGGGGACTGAACACGGGCGGCAGCCTGTCTGGGGAACTCCAAGGACATGGGTATGACTGCGGGGTAGTGTACCTGACACCATGGGACAGGAAACCTGCCTGCCAAGAAGGCAGGAGGCCAAGGGACAAAGCGCCCTAATTGCAAAGTTTAGCAGGATGTGCTTGGGGCTCTAAGTGGCTGCAAGCCATTAGAGGGACCCAGGGACAACCTCGTTCCAGCAAGTTCTCTAGCAATCACAGGAAGCCCAGTGGGTGTGAGCTCTGTGAAATCGGGCACCAGCATCAGGCACTATCCATCCCAGGGTCTGATTCTCTGAAATTTGGAATCATGCGGAGCCAGCCAGTCCGAGAGGTAGTAATCATGCCCACCAATTATGTATGGATTGACTTGCTTTTCTGAGATTTTCAGTGATGCCAAAGAGAGAGGTGGGTTTACCTTATGTGTGGAAACCTCTAGGCGTTGAAAAGTCCCAACCACTTTTTCTTTGGAAGCTGGACCTCCCACTTACAGGGCGTGTGACAGCAGTTTCTTTTCCAAAGTAAATAAAACGGAGAAGACACACAAGCATCAGCTACAAAGCTCCTTGTCAGTCAGAGTCAAGACTGAATCTCATCTAGTTTATTTCTTTTCTTTTTTTAACCAAGGATTACACCGGTCCGCGAAGTGCCTGCTCCCATTCTGCTCCACTTGAATGGGTGGCTGCAGCCCCGTTCCCAACTGCTGCCGAAACAGAACTGCCCACACCGTCGGGGCATCTTCTGCTGCTGGTAATTTCCATGTGCCATCTGCAGGGTTTTTTCTGCCTGATGAACTACCGAGGCACTGTGAGCGTATGTTCATGCTGATGGGGGTTCTTGCTTCTTGACCCGTCACTAATATCCTACAAGTCACATGAAGCTACCAGGGATTCCTGAGCAAAAGCTTAAAATGCTTCAGTTCCCTACAAATAAGCCCCACTCATTGCTTTCGGACTGTGTCGTCATGGGGTGGGCAAGGAATCAGACCTCTAGGAATAGTTGCATATCGGGATTGTAAAAACTCCTACGTGGCTATAAAATAGTGTTTTGAATTATCAGGGCACTAGGTATGCAGGCACAAGGAATAGTCCATTGTAGAGAGCAACGTTTCTGCTCATGTCCCAGATGACCTTGGTCCAAGGACAAATTGGAGCTTGACGAAGTGAAGCTTCAGGTGGCCAGTGAGCTCAGCTCTGCACTAATGCACCAGCCCAAGGGGAGGGGCGCCGGGCCCTCTGTAGTTGGCTTATCGTCAGAATGGCAAAGAAGTTTTCTTTCCCACGTGCAGTGAGTTCACTTGCTAAGCGTATTTCACGTGGTTTTTTGGTTTTGTTTTTCTTTGGGGAGAGGGGTGTCATCTCTAAAACTCTCCAAGTAGTTAGGTTTTCTTCCTAATCCCATCTTTAAATATTTATAATGTGTTCTTAAAATTTTGCCTGGGGCTCCCTTGTAAAATCTGGCCTGTACTTTTCTTAATGACACACTTGAACAGTTTCTACATTTCAAAGCTTGTTTTCCATATGCCAAGCTAATCACACACATGCACACACCATGCCAAACTTCATGTGGACCTGGGAACCAGGCAAACCTGGATTTGAATCCTCCCCTGCTACTAACTAGCTGTGTGACTTTGGGCAACTTCGTTAACCTCTCTGGGCCTCAGTGTCCTCATCTGTAAAATAAGGACAATAGTCGTTCCTGCCTCATATACAGCTGTTTCAAGGATTGAGTGAGACTGAGTATTGAAAGCACTTGGGTTAGTGCCTGGTATGTAGCAAATGCTCGATAAATTCAGTGGTGGCAGTTTTTATCGTTAATTCAAATATGGCATCCAAATATCTACTGGCCTGTCATCCATCACAGAGGCTTGCCCACAGTAGGCGCTTAGTCGCGTTTATTGTCATGAATTGAATTGACTCCAACTGTTAAGCTTAGACTCGGAGGATAAATATTTCCCTTTCTACTGGGCTGTTTGATAGACACAGGTGATCACTCAAAGCTCAGGTGTTAAAAGCACGAGAGTGAAGAGGCTGCTTCACGTAGAAAGACCTTCTTCTCAAGGCAGGCTCCCCCTGGTCCTCTTGGGCACCCCTGTGGCCAAGCGCTCCGTGCGCTCGGCAGGATGTCAGAGCTGTCTCGGCAGCTCCTTGGAGTCTTGAGGCTTCCTGTGACGTGGATATCAAGCGTGAGGGTTTTTAATTACCTTTGGCTGAATCATTTGGGTCAGATGTTCAATTCGGGTGAAACCTCTGCCTTCTAAAATATGACGGAAAGGGGAGGTGCCACTCACACGCAAGTCCCGAAACGTGGGGGCCCCAGCAAGGTGAAGTGCAGTGAGGGCTGCCACTCAGGGCTGGGCTGCTGTGTGGTTTCCACTTGACTGCTTGGTTTTGCACTCACCATTTGGTTTTGCAGATTCCTCACCATGTGTCTACACACACGTACCTACAAACCAGTTTAGAATGGTGTGCTCTGTTGCGGGGGAGGGGCGTGGGGAGGGATCGGGATTGGTCAAGGTCATTGCTGATGACCTAGCTTGACTCCCACTTCCAACAAGACAGTGACTGATGGAGGCAGAGGCTCCTTAACTGAGACCCACGGATGAGTAGTAAGTGGTCCAGAAAACCTCTGAGATTATATGTAAGATGTCGGTGGGCTTGGAAGGGGGAAACACCAGCGTAAGTGCTTTTTCTGTGGAGAGAGACCATAGCTTTTAACCGATTCTCAAAGGAGTCTGTGACCCAGGACACCTAAGACCACAAAGCTGTTGGGTTTGGTTGGCCCAGACCACTTGGTGTGTCTAACCAAGCACCCAGACGACCCCGCTAGGCGGTCAGGGCAGTGACAAGAGCAGTCAGAGGCATGTCGTGGTCATGCCGCTGATGGACTCTTCAATGGTTGTTGTAGACTCATGTAGACAAAGCCTGCAAGCTTGGGGAAGCCAGGCCCCCCCAGGTCAGCCTCGGGCGACAGCCCCCATCCTGCCAGGCCCTGGGGAGTGAGTCCTTCCTGCCCGGCAGCTCCTTTGCTCAGGAGCTGGCCCGAGTCACCTCCTCGTACAGCACCTCAGAGGCAGCGCCCTGGGGCGGCTGGGATCCGAAGGCCTGGAGGCAGGTGCCCGCTCCACTACTGCCTAGCTGCGACGCTGTCGGTAAGTCACTTCCCCCAGCCTCGCTTTCCTCATCTGTCAGCTGGGCACGGTCCCCTGCTCAGCCTGCCTGCCTGCCACACAGGGTTGTTGGGAGGCACAGAGGAGGTGACAGCCCGGCCCGTAAAGCTCTGTTCACCCAGGAGGGATTTCTAGCAGAGAGACCACCCAAGCAAGCAGAGTGCTTCCGGCACCTCAGCCTCATCTCCGGGGCATTGAGTGGGGATCGCCCTGGGCACAGTTGCTCCCTCCCTGCTGTTGGCCTTCCAGCACCCCAGTTCATTCCCTGCCTGTCTGTCCCTGCGGCCAGGCTGTGAGTCCGTGAGGCACAGGGGCTGCGCTTCTGCACCTCCGAATCCCCACCCACCCGCCCCGACCCCGTGCCTGCCTGCTCCATAGCTGGTGGGCGCTCGGGAACTGCCTCTCCCTCCAGCGGTCTGCTGTGGACTCTGCACCCCGAGGTGTTCTTTGACCCCACCTGGGACTCACACACCCCAAGAAGTGGGAAGTTGGATCGCCCCACTGGAGGACTGGTAGCCCTGGGGGAGGGCAGGCAGAAGGAAGCCGAGCCAAGCCTGTCCAAGATGGCTGTGAGTTTGCATCATCCTGCAGATTCTAAAAGAAATGGCTTGACTTGCCCTAAGGAGTCACGTTAGTGGTCATGAGAGCAAGATGGTGGACGCCAGCCAGAGCGGGCCTTTGCAGAGAATTTCGTTTGGCTCGTGGAGTTGTTGTTCTGGTGCATGAAATATCAGTGTGTACGGGATGTCAGACCTCTCTGCAGAGAAAGCTAGAGAAATGAGCATTGGCTGAGTGATAGTGATCTGAAGATGCTCATCCAGCTGAAAGGACCTCCGGGATTCTGGCCTTTAATGGAAATGCTGCTTCGGTACGTGAGGCCTTGCTCTCCCCATCCCACCTGCCTCGGCCCGCAAGAACAAGCAGTGCTTTCCATTCAAGGGCTATCGATTTTTCTCTCTCTTTTTTTTCCCCCCTTTTCTCTGTGTGCTCTCAGAGTCACAGTGCTCTTTGGCTTGTCCAGCACAGAGCTGCCAGGGAAACAGAATTAACAAAATGGATGGGGACATCGTCCACTCAGGATGTCTCTGAGTTCCACCCTGGTCTGACCTGTTTTTCCCTGTCCCCAAAAGGCAAAAAATGAGGGATCCAAGCTAGCTTGCCTCGAGAGAATTCATTTCCCACCTTATTATCTCTCTTCAAAGCCAAGCCAGGCCTTCCACCCTGCACTGGAGGGGGGGGGGTGGGCGGAGGCTTGGCCTTCAGATCTTCCCTACGAAGCTTTGGAAGTTGGGCCCACCTCGGGGGGCTTTGAGGGACAGGACCTCCAGCTCAGCCATGACTCAGGAAGACCAGACACAGTGTGAGACGGAGGATGCAGGCACCCCAGGGGAAGAAGAAAGGCGAGCTGCAAAGACATTTGTTTCCTTTGCGGCCAGATCAATCCCAGCATGTAGACCCAGCCCTTCCGGGACCAGGCAGCCCTGAAACCACCGAGATGGAGGTGGAGTCAGGAGAGAGTTCGTATAGTTGGAGGTCAACTGCAAAGGCAGAAAATGGAAAAGAAAAAAGCTGAACTACAGCTCTGGTCATTTTCGATGGCGTTGATTTTGTGAAGTCCCCAGTGGCAGCTTCAGATCGGTTCAAACCCAAGGGCAGCATCATGACCGTGGGGGTGGTCCGTGTCTCCTGCTCCAGAGGCCCCAAGGGTCAAAGAAAGACCCCAGCAGGCCACTGGTGCCCCGGCCTCCGAGTGTGGCAGGTTCCCATGTACCCTGAGGGCCCCATGGCCTGAGCCTGGGTTTCTGCTGTGCCCGCCCACTCCCCATCCCTTCACTCTGTATTCTCTTTAGTAGATGTGCCACCATTGGCAATGATTTTCTTTGATTGATTTGCTTGCGTCTTGTCAGTTGCCCCCTCGTTGTAAGCTTCATGAGAGCAGAGACACACAGTGCCACCCCCATGCCTGGGACAGAGCCTGGCCCATGGTAGACCCGTGAGAAATGTCCATCAGCTGACTGACAGAGGGGCTCACCAGGCTGCCAGGTAAACCCTATGTCTTCCCACCCGGAGTCAGGGAGGCTGCCCTCCGGGCAGGGAAAGGCGTTGAGCAGAGACCCGGGGAAAGGGCAGGTGTGCGGCCGCCCCTCTCCCCACCCTGGCCTTGGCCTCTGAGGTCCGCAGGGAAGAGTGGTGGCCTGATGGCCCACTCAGCACTCCTGTGTGGAGGCACTCTGGAGAAACTGAGTCACGGGCTCAGAGAGTTAGGAGCGGGGGTTAGGAAGCACTGAAGCTGGCCTGCCATTCGCTGTGGGCAGCCCGTTTCTGAAGGACACCTGAGGAGAGTTTTAGCCTAAGAGCATCCACACCCCCTCAAACAGGGCTTTGGGTCTGAGGAGGCCCCATCCACGGGCGTGTGGGAGTCCCTAGAGTTCAGATCTCCATGCAGAACGCTGTCTTCCTGTCATTTCAAAGGAAAAGTCACAAGAGTGGGTGAGTTGTTTCCAAATTTGGCTTCCCAAAACCACAAAAGAAGGTGCTTTTCCTATTGGAGGAAGAAACAAACCAACCAACCCACACACTAGAGCTCGCTAACCTTTGAACCTTTAACACAGAGGCGAGTGGCTTCTGCTGTGGCAGGCTGGCTCTGCGTGGGGCACCCAGGGCCTTGTCTACTGGGAAAGGAGAAGGAGCTGCCTGGTGCTGGAAAAAGAAAGCCCCTCCCTCTGCCCCTTTCCCCCTCCCCCTCCTCCCCCTCCCCCTCTTCCCCCTTTCTCCTCCTCTTCCTCCTCTCTATCTCCCTCTCCCCCCTCCCCTCCCTCTCTCCCTCCTCTGTCCTCCTGTCTCTCTCCCTCCCCCGTCCTTCCCTCTCTTAACTGTGCTGCACAATATAAGGCTTCAGATCCGTCCCTGCATTCCCCCAGAGCTATTCCCTTGGAGTCCCCTTCCCAGTCAGAATGCTCTCCTCTTGGGGATCGTGGGGCAAGTAACTTCAGGCCGAATCTGCCCGAAACGCAGGAACCCTGTGTGCGCATCCGTGTGGAAGGCTTGCTGATATTCTGCCTCTGCCTCATCCCCCATCCAGTTAGAGCATCCCTGGGTCTTATGAAGTGGTTGAATCAGTCATGAGACCGTTCTTGGCCTGCAGTGGGGAGAGGACGCATCAGGTGTGTGCTCTGGGGATCACAGGAGACATCCTCCTGTGGTGGCCAAAGGGTGAGGCCCATAGGGCGGCCTGGCCTCCCGGGGGGCCCAGTGTTGCGCTCTGCTGTATTGGGGTTCGGGCCGGCCCTTTGCCTGTCTCTCCTGCCTGTGCCTATAGCACCCGCAGGTGAACACTAGCCCTCAAGCGAGCCCCCAGAGCTTCCTGGGCATCAGCATGAAGCTCCTAGAAAGGCAGCCCCAGGACTTCCTGGATCACCATCCTGGCCGAGGCCTGTCTGTGAAGGTGGCCCCTTGGGCAGGTGGGAGGAGGAGCCAGGGCCCTCGTTCCTGGGGAGACTTCCTTCCGGGGACCGCGTGGGGAAGCACACCTAGGCTCACACAGGGCCCACCTGACGCTGCCCCGCTGGCGTCACCTGGTACAGCAGCACCCAGCTCCATGACAACCGACCGCAGCCCTAGGAAAAGCAGTCCTTGGATGAGCCCCTCCATAACCATGCTGGTGAAAAGCCACAGGTTGCCTGGGCCATCCTTCAGAGTGTCCATCACTAAGCAGCCACTTTCAGCCACTGCTTCCTCCTGGTCACTGAAAACATTTGTCATTTCCTGTTTTCTCCATTTTCCAACCATTCTAATTGTCAGTGTCAAAAGGCAACAACTGTTTTCTTGGGGCTTATCTTTGGAGCACATTGATTCAGAACAAAGGATGGGGGCCTCCGTCTGCAAAACAAAGGAAACAGCCTCCTCGGGAGGCCTGGAGAGAATGCTCTGGCTGCTCTGCCAGGGACAACAGGACAGGCCGGGAGCAGAGGGCTGGCGGTGCCCCCCGGATGCCCCAGCAGCGTGAAGAGACCCCCGCTTGATGGCGGCACCCCAGGATGGCAGAGTCCCGTCCCCCAGGCCGGCATCGGCCGTGCCCTTTGGACTTGGGAGTTTCTGTAGCCGTGCCACTCACCAGACTTTCGCTTAAACTCTGGATGCTCTGGATTTTTGTGCTTCCTTGGATGAACACTGGCCAACATCCCGTTGTCCCTGTAACTGTGGGCCATTCGAGAAGCACTCCCTTTCATCTGGCAGACACTGCCCACTTCCTCCACTCTGACCTCTGCCCCAGCCTCGCCTTCACTTTGGTTTCCCAGGCCCTGGGGGTGTCTTTCCTCTCTACCTCCTTCCCTTTGGACTCTTCTGCCTGTCCCCTGCTTTGTCTTTGGTCGCACTCTGTAGCCTCCACCTGCCCTTCCCCCACTCTGTACAAGTTTCTGTTATTTGAAGAACCTAACGGAGCAGCTGGTGGGGATGGAGTTAGGGCTGGTGTAGACAGCAGGGCACAGGAGCCAGTTCCTGGGAGCAGCGGGCTGGGGAGGCAGAAGCACTGGATCTGCAGTTAGGAGACAGTGCACTTCCCCAGCTGTGTCGCCTTGAGCAAGTCATTTACCCTCTGTGAGCCTCAGTTGTCATGTCAGTAAGCTGGGACCATAGGTCTTCTGCTCAGATCTCCTAGGGCTGGTGGGAGGTTCGCTGGGAAGAACAGAGGTGAGAGGGCCGCCTTCAGAAACGCCTGAGCAGCTCAGGCAGAGCTCAGGTCTCCCGCAGCTCCCCCAGTTCCCGATGGGGTGGCCCTGGGTGGTCACGTGACCCCTGTGCTCCTGAAGTCCTGTCTCCCCACCCCACGCTTTAGCAGGAAGATGGCAGCTCCAGGGCAGAAGAACAGCATCCCTGACACCCACCTCCCAGCAGCCCCAGGGGAAGGGGGACAAGAGCGCGGACAGGAAGCAGGCTGAGGGCGGGATGCTGAAATCGCTTGCGGTGTGGTCCGCCCACTGCCACGTGTTTGTCCTCTCTGCCTTGGCAGGAACCGAGGCCAAGAACTGCCCGACAGGCCCGGGCGCCGGGCACTCTCGCAAGCGCTGGCCCTCCAAGTGCAGAGAAGCAGGCTCCGGGCAGCCTGTGTTGTCGGGTCAAGTCTTCTGGCATCTGGGGGGCGGGGGATGCAGTTCCGAAAGTAAACTCAGGAAGGTGTGCTCCCCGACAGAGCTGCCTTGGTTGGTGGCGCAAGAGGAAGCAGACTTCTTGAGAAGGGGACAGAGGCGGCAGCGGGTGAGCACTGGACTGGGAAGCAGACCTGGGGCCCAGTCACAACCTGGCACCAAATGGCTGAGGGGCTTGGGGCCAGTTGTGCCTTCTCGCGGCCCTCAGCTGGCTCTGTCGCGGCTGTCCCCTTGAGCGGCTCCCAGCCTCAGGGCTGGGACTGCAGCCCTCAAGCGTGGCTCCTGCCCCTGCCCACCCAGCTTGCAGATGGGAGACCAGGAGCCTGTTCCCATCGCCCAGGTGCGGCCAGTCAGGCAAGCGAAGGGAAGCTGGGACTGAGTGGCTACTCCGGGTGTCGGACAGTGCGTCCATGTGATCGTGTGATCATCCCGCCCTCCGTGCCAGGACCACCCAGAACAAGCCTTGACCCTTCCCCATGCCAGCCCCGACATCCCCGGTTCGCTCAGCCATTCTTTGCCCTCGTGGTTGGGAGTCCAAGCCCTACGTCCATCACTTAGTGTCCTCCGAGTGTGGCCAGTTTGTCTGGGTCTCCCCGAGGCTGGCGTGCCCAAACTCTTGTCAGCACCGTAGACATGGTCTGGCCAAGGCAGAGTAGTGTAGGACTGTCACCTCCCTCCTCTACATACTCTGCTTCTATTAATGCAGCCTAATGTCACATTTGCTCTTTTGGTGACCACATCTCACTGCTGCCCCATCCTGAGCAGAAGGATGTCCAGAATGCCTAAATCTTTTTTCTCCGTGCTCTTGCTGTTAAGCTCTGTGTCTCCCGCCCTACCCTACGCTGTTGCAGTTGGTTTTTTAACCCAGGTGCAGAATCCTACTTTTATTTATACCTGCGGAGTTTTGCTTGGGAGGGTGGGGCATGCATGCGAGTGTGTGTTGGTGTGTTCACTCATGCTTTCTGCTACACCAAAGCCAAGTCCTGAGTCCCCACACAGAGATCCCAAGGCTAGTGTTTCTTGGTAGCCCTAATCTAACACTTCTTTTTCATCTTCTATTTAGCAAGAGAAGCAGAAATCAGGTCTTATGGCAATGACCCCTGAACAGCGGAGTGCATATCTCGCCCAACAGATGAGTCAATTTCAAGGTAAGCACTTACAGTCAATGTTCTCGAAAGGGTGGGCCAGGGGCAGCGTGTGTGAGGTTGGGGGAGAATTCATTCCAGCATAAACAGTTACTGAGATGTTTCTGAACAGCATTGAGGGAAAGAGAGGAGGTCTGCAAGGCACTTCCAGAGCAGCCTGGTTGGATCTGTCACATGGAAAGCTTAAGTAGAGTCCCAATTAAACGCTCAGTCTTAATGACTCTGAAATCACTGTTTGATTCAAGAGATTGATTCAACCGTGGCATCTATGACTGTAATCAACATTGATTGGCCGCAGATACAGCTGTTAGCCAAAAACCAGACATGGTCTCTGCCAGACTAGCAGGGGAGACGTGCGTTAAGCAGTCCTCCCCAGCCAGTAGTGACGTTGGACCAGGCCAAGGGTATTCTTGCCTGGGGTTTGGGGGAAGCTGCTTGCCCTCCAACAGGTGTTCAGCAGCTTCACTGTAGCCCAGTGACCAGCAATGGCCCATTGCTCCTGCGTTCTCTTGCAAAAACCCCTCTTCCTTTGGGCCTGATACCAGCTGAATGTCCCACCTGTCCAGGCTGGAGTGGCATGTCAGGCACACTTCAGCCGCAGGGACAGGACGGACAAGTTCCAGAAAGGCCAGTGTCAAGGAGTGGACATCCTTCAGGGGGTGGGCGGTGCCAGGCCTGTGTACGGATACTGAGTAGAAAAGTAGACCCAGACCCTGGCTTCACGGAGCTTACAACCTACTGGCATTTTCAGTCCAACATGATCTGCTCTTGGGTGGAGGGGGAGCCGTGAGCACAGACCCAGGGGGTCTAGGAGGGCTTCCCCCAAGAACTGCAGTCAGGGCTGAGGGTAGAGGAACCAGGGATGCTCGGGAAAAGCCCAGGGCGGAAGGTGAGAGGTCAGTGCTGGGCCGGAGGCTCCCTGCCAGCAGCTGCGGCCCAAGTTGAAGATGCCTTTGGAACCGACCCCCACTTCTCTCTTTCTGTAGCCGTCCAAGATCAAGTCACCTCCAAGTGTAGCCGGACCAAGGCAAGCTCCCCACCCAGCCAACCCATGATGCCACCCGGAGCTGCGCTCCTCCAGAGCAGTCTGAGTCCAGGAATGGTCCCACCTGCCAGGCACCAGAGCCGGGAGGGCGTGGGCCTGATCTCACCAACTCCAGGCAAGCAGCAAGGGATTTTCAGCTCCAGCCCCCAGTTTCCCACACCCTTGCGCTTGAGCCACAACCCCGCGGGCAGCCTCGGGTCCACCTGCCGGCGCACGCGGATTCCCAAGGCCGCCCCCACGGGAGTGCCCCTGCCCGGCTTCTGTCCCAGCCCCCTGGGCAGCCAGCCCCTGAGTCCCCACCAGCTCAGACAGCCCTGCGTGCCAAGAGTGCCCACCGTGCTCCACAACGCCGCCTGGGTGGCAGCAGCAGCAGCTGTGAGCACCGCGGTGTTGAGGGGGCCACCCCCGAGGCAAGCAGCCCATGGCATCCAGCAGCATTTCCATAGCAACTCCCTCTTTGCCAAGGCCCCCGTGAGAGTCCCCCCGGGAGCCCCAGCGTTTCCATCACAACAGGCAGTTGTGTCCCCCAGTCAGGTGGCCCCGGGAGGCAGACCCGGCCAGAAGGTGGGTGCTGCCCCCGCCAACCCCAACTTCGGTCTGCTGGGCCACCAGAGCCTCAGACAGAGCCCGCTGCGGGGTCCCGTGCCTGTGCTGCACGCCACCAAGTCCCTCCAGCAAGGCATGGCCAGCTTCAGGCCCATGAGTCCCATCCAGGGCATCGAGCCACCAAGCTATGTGGCTGCCACCGCTGCCGCCGCCGCCGCCTCCACCATCGCTGCCAGCCCGTCCCCTGGTCCCTTCAACAGCATGGGGAGCCCCCCTGAGTTGCCACCCTATGCCTTGTTGCCCCAGGCCTCACTGAACGATCTCATTTCACCCCCTGACTGCACTGAGGTGGATTTCATCGAAGCTCTCTTGAAAGGCCCCGGCGTGAGCCCAGATGAAGACTGGGTGTGCAACCTGAGGCTGATCGATGACATTCTAGAACAGCACGCTGCTGCCCAGACTGCCGCAGCCCAGAGTGCCGGCCACGTCCCTGAGCAGGCTGGCCACATCCCCCAGAATGTTGGCGAGCTTTAAACTCCCAGAGAAACCTCCACGTGGCCATCACTCCGGGGAGTGGTGTGAGTCCACAGCAAATTCGCAGCTGGTCCCACGTAGCCACACGCTTGTTGCCTCATTACAATTTGAGGGGCGTCAGCCCACGCCCACCCCTCTCTCTACCTGTGACAAAATGGAAAGCTGGTGATTTTTCAAGCTACCTGTACATATCTGAAAATTTTGTAAATGGTTTTCCTAAACATTCACGACAGAAGTATTTATACTTCGTTTTGTGACTTTGTAAATAAAGTGACGGCTTTTCTTTCAGTAGAGTTGTGTTCATTATGCATTGTCTGTGTTTATTCTACATTGTTGCAAATACGCAGACTGTGTTGCTCACTCCAGCCCTACCTTATCACCAAGGTGGTGGAGTCATGTACGCTTTAGATGCAGCGGTGGATGTGATCAAGAGGTGTTGTGCAAACTGACAAATACCAAATAGAAACTCACTTGGCCATTTATTTCCATTTCCACTAAAACTTCTGTCGCCCTGTGTGGTCCTTAACCTCTTTCGCAAACCTTTCAGTCTCTGCTGCCTCTTTCCTGATGAGCATATTACGGCACAAGCCGTTTTATCGTTAAGTGCCCCTCAGAGGAATTATTTGCCAGGAGGCCGGAGAGTTCTGTAGATTTGGGAGAAGCAAAGAGAGAATGTGTGAGCTGGGCAGTGTCTGAGGATCTTGAGGATCCTCCCTTTATCCCTCAGACGCTTGGCACCTACTCCAGCAGCACCTTGCAGGGTGGAGGTGAGATGTTCCTGGTTTAAAGCCTTTCGCTATTTGTTTTGATATAAGGCTCTGTGGTCTGGGGGAAAATGAGTCTGTAAACATTAATTGTTGATTCGGGCTTTGTCTTTGATGGTTTCTATCTGCAATTATCGTCATGTATATTTAAGTGTCTGTTATAGAAAACCCACACCCACTGTCCTGTAAACTTTTCTCAGTGTCCAGACTCTGTGTAATCACATTTTAATTGCCACCTCGTATTTCGCCTCTACATTTGAAATCTGGCGTCTGTTTCAAACCAGTGCGTTTTTTCTTCGTACTGTAATAAACAGCCAGGAGAAAAGTGCCTCTATGTTTTCATTTCTCCAGGGAGCATTCAGTATCTACAAACCCCTGTCAGCTAAGCCTGCTAGTGTCTTCGGGCCTTTCTGAGGCCACTCCCTGTCTTGGGATGCTTGGGTACCGAGGGGAGAGGGGTGAGAAGTTTGTGTAGCGTGTGCCGCGATCCTTTCACATCACAGCATAGAAGCACATCATTTCTGACTCGAACGCCTCCTTCTACAGAGGACGAAACAGGGGAGCCGCTAAGGTGACAGCGCTGGGGGTAGAGGGCAGGGGGAGGCTTGCGCTGAGAATCTAGACTTTCCCACCACCATCCTCTTTCCACTGAGAGGGTGACAGACCCAACTAAAGATCCAGCTCCTCCCACGTAAGGGGGACCCACATAGGGCGGCTGGAAGTTGTCCATCACTTCACAGAGTCAGGAAGAGCCTGGTGAAGGCGTGGTCCCCAGAGAGAAGGGTCTTCCGGCCTCCTCGTCCCCTGCCCCTGCCCCAAAGTCTACGTTAAGGCCAGCCCTGTTCGTTCTTAGCACTGGAGCCCGTAGAGCTCAGCAGCCTGGGGTGCTGAGCGGACCGGACGCAGGGGCTGTGCCGGCGTCCCAACCCCGTCAATCTCCAGAAGCCCCGCCCATGGAGCCCCGCCCATGGAGCCCCGCCCCGACCTGCTACCCAATCCCCGCTCGGCCTCCTCCTCTCCCCTCCCTCCCCGCCAGCAGTTGCAGGCAGCATCTTGGCTGCAGGCTGTTTCCAATTTAAACTGCACGAAAACAACAGGGACTACTGTCACCTCACACTCGGGCCCCTCCCTCACAGCAAGAAAGTGGCTTCCAACAGAGCTTCATCGAAATGTGGCCTCATTCTGAAGGGGACCCTAAAAAGATGGGTGGGACCTGTGCCTTTCCCACGAGGTGGCCGGGATCTGGCGCGTAGGTGGCAGGGGCATTGCAGATGGAACCACATCTCCGCAAAGGTAGTGAGGAAGCTAGTTGGGAACCCCCCCACACACACACACACCGTGTGCTGTAAGAGTGCAGCTAAAGCACCAGCTGGGATCAGGTGTGGGCCAGATTGAATACACACATTTAACCCCCTAACTGGCAGGGAGGGTTTATATCCTCATCCTCAAGGTACAAAATGTTCCAACACATTTTGGAACTTTGGGGGCTGAGGAAGCCAGGTACACTGAGGCAGGCCTGTCGGGTCCTGTCCAGCAGAGCCTGAAATGCTCTAAGAAGATGCCGCCATGCGCCACTCTCAATGGCTGTGACTGAGGGCAAAGCTCCACAGGGGGAAGCAGGCCTCCGTAGTCCGTGGGCCAGAGGGGTGGTGGCAACAGTCATGGCCCCAAAGCCTGGGCAATTGGCCCACCTGCTCCCAAGGCCCCTCCTGCTTCCTGCAGAGCGTTCCTCTTAGGTCTGGGGAAGGGATATGTCCCGCGGGCGTCCCTCAGCGCCAATCACGACTCTGTGTCTCCGGCTTGACCTCCGTTCCCCCAGTGTTGACTGATGCGCCCCAGTGGTGCCAGGCCCCAGGCAGGCCCCGGCTGCCCCTCAGGGCCACACCGGGGCATTTGGGCCCACTTCTCTTGTCCCTTCTCAGCGGGCCCAGGGGCAGGAAAGGTTGGACCCACCTGCCCAGAGACTGTTGTTCACAGCCAGCCAGTTGGGGTGTTGAAAGCCAGCCCGTGAAGTGGGGCCTCCTCAGCCTGCTACAGGGCTTCAGGAGCCACAGCTGTCCCCGCTCAGCTCTGCCAGCCCTCAGAGTCCCGAAATAAAAGCTGAGCTTGGCCTGCTGAGCTGTCCCGCCTTCAATTCACAGAGGGTTCACTTCCCACCTCAATCACATGGTGACCTCAAGGCTGAGCCAGTGTGGGCAGCACCCACGCCCAGCACTTCCTGCTACCTGAGCCCAGCCTGGCCCCACTACCCCCAGCAGGCCTTGCCCTCCCTGTTCCTCCCGGTGGTCATCATCCCAGGCTGCTCCTGCCCAGAGATGCCAGATCCCACCGTTCTGCCCTCGTTCAGTTCCCCTCTCTCCTGCATCCCCTGCACCGTCAGCCTCTCCTCTCCTGGATTCTTCCCGGGGGCTTTGACCTGGGCTACGTGAGAAAGGTCCTCACCACCTCAGGCCAGCCAGCTACAGCTCTAATGCCCTGCCACCGCTCCCTGCACTCACTCCTCAGCCCAGAGCCAACTGGCTCCTGTCCCCGCTCCACCCCAAGGACACTGGCCAAAGGACCAACTCCCTCCAGGCCTAAACCCAATGGAAGCTTCTCAGTTCTCAGTGGACTTGCCCCTTTAGAAGCATAGGACTCTCCCTCCTTCCAGAACAGCACTGCCCCCGGGCTCCTGGGAGCCACAGTCCCCTGGGACGCTTCTTCCCCTCTGAGGTCCTTTCTCTCCTGTCGCTCTGTAAGGAGACGTTGCTCCTTCCGCAGCTTCCTCTCACCCAACTAGGGCTTCTCCCTCTCTCCCTATTTTCCAGTTCCTTCCCCTGGGAGACAAGCAGGTCCCTGCCCGCATCCAGCATCCCAGCATCTCAGCATCTTGACAGTCCAGCCACAAAGAGCATCGTATGTCTGGGCAGGGCCCTAAGTTTCAGTCCCCAGGGGATCGCTGCTGGACCAGTCTGCACGTTGGGCTGAAGCCTTCTAGGCCCCTTGAAGAAAAAGTGAAAGAGTTTGGAAGCTGCTGGATGTGCCCCACCAAGAGGGTTCACCCTCAGCCTGCATCAGACAGCAGCCTTGATGGGAGCCCCTCCCAGGCCCCGGCCTGCACAGCTCCTTCACTGGGAGGGCTGGGAGGGGCTTGCAGGTGGGGCCTGAGGCCTCCCCACAAAGACCCGCAGTCACCAGCTGGGAGGCTGGTGACTACGCACCCTGTCCCATCACCCCGCTCCCCAACTCTGAGGCCAGCCCCGGGGTAAATGCCAGAAGTCCCCAGGGAGATGTGTGAGATCCCCGGAGCCTCCACCCTCCCTTGGAGCAGGCTCAGGCCCCTAGAGGTCTGTTTATCATCTGTCCCCCTTCAGCCTAGAAAGTCAGGGGATCTGGCAGTGGACACGAGGTTCGGAAAAAGTACATGCTGTTGGCTTCTCCAGTGTGTGGCCATTCCGTGATTCAACAAGCATGCTTGTGCCAGGCACCGGGACATTCACAGACATGGTCCCAGCCTCGTGGAGTACACCAGGGGGTGCGTCTGTCAATGTCATGCACAGAAACAGAACCAGGGGGAGATGGGGGGTGGGGGAGGGGTTTGTGTGTGGGTGTGTGTTCTCCACAGCCACATGATCTGCCCTCTGCAAGCCAGCGCCCCAGGAAAGCCGGGAGTGTCATTCCTAAAGCCGGAGAACCAGGGGCACCGGTGGTGTAAATCCCAGTCTGAGGTCTGAAATGCACAGGACAAGCTATCAGGAAGAGCAGGCTGGAAACTCAGGCAGGAGTTGACACTGCAGTCCACAGACAGAATTTTCTCTTCCTCGAGGAAACCTTAGTTTTGCCCTTAAGGCCTTTCAGCTAATGGGCTGAGGCCCACCCAGATTATTCAGGGTAGTCTCCCTCACCTTACATGACTATAGCTGTTAACCCCATCTACAGAATACCTTCACAGCAGCAGATCAGTATTTGATTAAATAATTGGCCCCTATGGCCAAGCCGAGTTGACAGGGGGACAGATGATTGACACATTAACAAAGAAAATAGTAACAAGTTGCATTAAGGTCTACAAAGGAAACACAAAAGGGGCAGAGAGTGAGAGACCCCAGTGTGGTGGCGCTGGTGGGGACACTTGGGAAAGACTACTCTCAGGGAGTGAAATTTGAGCTGAGATTAAAGGATGGGAGGGAGCAAGCCACGCAAAGAGCCGTGGCAGGGATATTCCGGGAAGAGGAAAAAGCACGTACAAATGCAGGGAGGAAGGGAAAAGAAGTCGGTGGGTGGGGCCAGTGAGGAAGATGGGGGGGAGGCAGGAGAGGGGGGGTGGAGGAGGGCAGGGCCCTGGAGGCTGTCTCGATTCCTCAAGGGAAGCCTTGGGTCCCTCCTGTACCCATGTGGAGGATGGACTCCAGAAGGAATGAGGGTGGCCAGTGTGGAAGGCCTCCTTCTCCATGAGGACTTCCCCTGGACATCTCCAGTGCTGGAGGTCTAAGCTGAACTACTCATCATGCCTGCAAGCCTGGGCATCCTCCTGCTCAGTGGAAAGCGGTCATCATACCCTGCTAAGGGACCCAAATCCACTTGGTCTCCATATCCATACCTGGGAGTCATCCTTGATGTTTGTCTTTCTCTCACCCCTCTGTATCCTGGGAAGATGGGATTTCTCCCCCACATCCATCTGCAAAATCTCTGTGATCACAATAAAAATCCCAGCAGGATTACTTTCTGGAACATGACAAAATGATTCAAGGTGACTCATCCGGTGGGTCAACAAGACAAGAATAGCCAGGAAACTTCTAAAAAAGAAGAATCAAGAAAGGGTTCTAGCACTACCAGATATTAAAATGTATCGTGAAGCTACTGTATTTAAAACAATGTGGCCCTGACACAGGAAAAGACAGATGAGTCAGTGGAAAGGAAATAGATAAAAAGCATATATGGGAATTAAGACAATGAGCAAGGTGGCATTTCAAATACACAGTGCTGGGAAAACTGACTGGCCATCTGCACAATAAATCTGGATCTTCTACCTCACTCATGACATCAAGATAAATTCAGATGATTCAAAGATTAAAATAGAAAAAAGAACCCAGAAAAGCACTATAAGGAAACAAGGGTGGGTATTTTTATAATATCAGGGTCGATCAACCTTCTCCTATCATGACATGAAATCCAGAAGCCGTAAAGGAAAAAACTGATAAAACTGCCCACATGGAATTTTGAAACTTGCATATAGAAAAACACACCATGAAAGTCAGAAGATAAATGACAAATTTAGAAAACAAAGATTTGGAACACATGACAGACAAAGGGTGATTTACTCAATACTTACAAATAAAAGTAGTAGATTGTCTCCAAAAAGACAAGTACAAGAATTCATGACACTTTCATTCACAGTAACCAAAACCTGCAAACAGCCCTGGTGTCTATCAATAGGAGAAGGGATAAACCAACTCCAGTGTATCCATGCAATGTAATACCAGCATCAACACAGAGGGACACTCCTCGGTCACGTGTCAAATGCGTTATGCTGCCAGAAAGAAGCCAGACACAAAAACACATGTACTGTATGATTCCATTTATATAAAGTGGTAAAATAAACAAAAGTCATCTGTGGTGAAAAAAAATCAGAATAACTATGGGGGTTGACTGAAAAGGGGCACAAGGGAACTTTCTGGAGTGATGGTCAATTCTCTGTCTTGCTAAGGATGTGGGTTACACGTGTGTATGCATTGCCAAAACTCAGAGAATGGTTCACTGAAGATCAGGACATCTTGTTGTTAAGTACATTTTGCCTAAAATAGAAAAATCTTAAATATTGAACTCTAGTTAATGATCTGCTGAAGTGCTTAGGGGTGAAGTATACTCATGTCTGCAACTGACTTCGAAAAACATTAAAAAAGATGCTTGATGGATGGATAGAGGGATGGGTGGAGAGACAGAGTGATCAAGCAAGTAGAAAAATGTGTTAATCTTAGAATCTAGAAGGTAGGTATATAAGGATTCAATATACATTTCTTCGAACTTTTCTGATGACTTAAAAATTTCATAATCAAATATTGGGGGAAAATAATTTTTAAAAGTAAAAGGAGGGGCTTCCCTGGTGGCACAGTGGTTAAGAGTCTGCCTGCCGATGCAGGGGACACGGGTTTGTGCCCTGGTCCGGGAAGATCCCACATGCTGCGGAGCGGCTGGGCCCGTGAGCCATGGCCGCTGAGCCTGCGCATTCGGAGCCTGCGCATTCGGAGCCTGCGCTCCGCAACGGGAGAGGCCACAACAGTGAGAGGCCCGCTCACCGCAAAAAAAAAAAAAAAAAAAAAAAAAAAAAGTACAAGGGTGCTTTTTTTGTTTGTTTTGTTTTGTATTTTTTAGGTTTTTTTTTTTTTTGCGGTACGTGGGCCTCTCACCACTGTGGCCGCTTCCGTTGCAGAGCACAGGCTCCAGACGCGCAGGCTCAGCGGCCATGGCTCACGGGCCCAGCTGCTCCACGGCATGTGGGATCCTCCCGGACCGGGGCGCGAACCCGTGCCCCCTGCATCGGCAGGTGCACTCTCAACCACTGCGCCACCAGGGAAGCCCAAGGGTGCTTTTAAAATACAAATCTAGCAACTTGAGGTGGAAGAAAAAGGCCATAGAGACCAAGTTTGTATTTGGGAGAAGGAAGAAGAATGATTGATTTTCCTTCAGCCTCTTTTCCAGAAGCCAGCATAGCTTAGCACAAAACTACAGGCAACTCAAGTGGTGCCTGTAGTTTTATTTTTTTTTATTTTTATTGAAATATAGTTGATTTACAATGTGTTAGTTTCAGGTGTACAGCAAAGTGATTCAGTTATGCTATATATGTATCCTTTTTCAGATTCTTTTTCCCTCATAGGTTATTACAAGATATTGAGTAGAGTTCCCTGTGCTATACAGTAGGTCCTCGCTGGTTATCTATTTCATATATAGTAGTGTGTATATGTCAATTCCAATCTCCTAATGTATCCTGCCCCCCACCTTTCCCCTTTGGTAGCCATAAGTTTGTTTTCTATGTCTGTCAATATTTTTTCACTGTTCTTTTTAAATGTTTCTATCTTCATCTCCTTAAAGTATTTACCTTGATAAGCATTTAGTCTTTTGTATGTACTACATAAAAAATTAAAATAGAGCTCTTTCAAATCACCAAGAGAAAGACTAACTGCCCAAGGAGGAGGAAATGAGCAAAGGACACGAGTAGTCAGTTAACAGAAGAGACGGAAATTGCCAGTGAATACAGAGGATGCTAAACCTCCGCTGTAATGAAAGGAAGGCCAATAGCACCAATGGTGCTCTGTCAAGCCCTTTCTATCAGATTCGCCTCAGACGTAACAACAAATAATAGTCGGTGAAGCTGGGGCCTGGGCACATAGGTGTTCTCTCTCCTCCACTCCTGAGTGGAGGACAAACTCATGCAACTTTTGTGGGCACAGTTTGGCAATTATTGGGATAGAGGATAGGATATAGGATAGAGATCAGACTGGAAACAGGTGTGAATGACCATGTTGCCTTGCAAAGATGCTTTCTAGGAATTGAAAGCAATGAGGAATGAACAAGTAGCAACAACATGCAGGATTTTGCCAAAGAATCTTCTTTTTTAACATCTTTATTGGAGTCTAATTGCTTTACAATGGTGTGTTAGTTTCTGCTTTATAATAAAGTGAATCAGTTATACATATACATATGTCCCCATATCTCTTCCCTCTTGCATGTCCCTCCCTCCCACCCTCCCTATCCCACCCCTCTAGGTGGCCACAAAGCACCAAGCTGATCTCCCTGTGCTGTGCGGCTGCTTCCCACTAGCTATCTATTTTACGTTTGGTAGTGTATATATGTCCATGCCACTTTGTCACAGCTTACCCTTCCCCCTACTCATATCCTCAAGTCCATTCTCTAGTAGGTCTCTGCCTTTATTCCCATCTTGCCCCTAGGTTCTTCATGACCATTTTTTTTTCTTTTTTTTAGATTCCATATATATGTGTTAGCATACAGTATTTGTTTTTCTCTTTCTGACTTACCTCACTCTGTAGGACAGACTCTAGGTCCATCCACCTCACTACAAATAACTCAATTTCGTTTCTTTTTATGGCTGAGTAATATTCCATTGTATATATGTGCCACATCTTCTTTATCCATTCATCTGATGATGGACACTTAAGTTGCTTCCATCTCCTGGCTATTGTAAATAGAGCTGCAGTGAACATTTTGGTACATGACTCTTTTTGAATTATGGTTTTCTCAGGGTATATGCCCAGTAGTGGGATTGCTGGGTCGTATGATAGTTCTATTTTTAGTTTTTTAAGGAACCTCTATACTTTTCTCCATAGTGGCTGTATCAATTTACATTCCTACTAACCATGCAAGAGGGTTCCCTTTGCTCCACACCCTTTCCAGCATTTATTGTTTGTAAATTTTTTGATGATGGCCATTCTGACAGGTGTGAGATGATATCTCATTGTAGTTTTGATTTGCATATCTCTAATGATTAGTGATGCTGAGCATTCTTTCATGTGTTTGTTGGAAATCTATGTCTTCTTTGGAGAAATGTCTATTTAGGTCTTCTGCCCATTTTTGGATGGGGTTGTTTGTTTGTTTGTTTGTTTGTTTGTTTTGATATTGACCTGCATGAGCTGCTTGTAACTTAAGGACATTAATCCTTTGTCAGTTGCTTCATTTGCAAATATTTTCTCCCATTCTGAGGGTTGTCTTTTTGTCTTGTTTATGGCTTCCTTTGCTGTGCAAAAGCTTTTTTAATTTCATTAGGTCCCATTTTTTATTTTTGTTTTTATTTCCATTTCTCTAGGAGGTGGGTCAAAAAGGATCTTGCTGTGATTTATGTCATAGAGTGTTCTGCCTATGTTTTCCTCTAAGAGTTTTACAGTGTCTGGCCTTACATTTAGGTCTTTAATCCATTTTGAGCTTATTTTTGTGTATGGTGTTAAGGAGTGTTCTAATCTCATACTTTTACATGTACCTGTCCAGTTTTCCCAGCACCACTTATTGAAGAGGCTGTCTTTTCTCCACTGTATATTCTTGCCTCCTTTATCAAAGATAAGTTGACCAGATGTGCGTGGGTTTATCTCTGGACTTTCTATCCTGATCCATTGATCTATATTTTGGTTTTTGTGCCAGTACCATATTCTCTTGATTACTGTAGCTTTGTAGTATAGTCTGAAGTCAGGGAGCCTGATTCCTCCAGCTTTGTTTTTCTTTCTCAAGATTGCTTTGGCTATTCGGGGTCTTTTGTGGTTCCATACAAATTGTGAAATTTTTTGTTCTAGTTCTGTGAAAACTGCCAGTGGTAGTTTGATAGGGATTGCATTGAATCTGTAGATTGCTTTGGGTAGTAGAGTCATTTTCACAATGTTGATTTTTCCAATACAAGAACATGGTATATCTCTCCATCTATTTGTATCATCTTTAATTTCTTTCATCAGTGTCTTATAATTTTCTGCATACAGGCCTTTTTTCTCCTTAGGTAGGTTTATTCTTAGATATTTTATTCTTTTTGTTGCAATGGTAAATGAGAGTGTTTTCTTAATTTCACTTTCAGATTTTTCATCATTAGTGTATGGGAATGCAAGAGATTTCTGTGCATTAATTTTGTATCCTGCTACTTTACCAAATTCATTGATTAGCTCTAGTAGTTTTCTGGTGGCATCTTTAGGATTCTCTATGTATATTATCGTGTCATCTGCAAACAGGGATAGCTTTACTTTTTCTTTTCTGATTTGGATTCCTTTTATGTCTTTCTCTTCTCTGATTGCTGTGGCTAAAACTTCCAAAACTATGTTGAATAATAGTGCTGAGAGTGGGCAACCTTGTCTTGTTCCTGATCTTAGTGGAAATAGTTTCAGTTTTTCACCACTGAGGATGATGTTGCCTGTGGGTTTGTCATATATGGCCTTTATTATGTTGAGGAAAGTTCCCTCTGTGCCTACTTTCTGAGGGGTTCTTATCATAAATGGTGTTGAATTTTGTCAAAAGCTTTCTCTGCATCTATTGAGACGATCATATGGTTTTTTCTCCTTCAGTTTGTTAATATGGTGTATCACATTGATTGATTTGCGTATATTGAAGAATCCTTGCATTCCTGGGATAAACCCCACTTGATCATGGTGTATGATCCTTTTAATGTGCTGTTGGATTCTCTTTGCTAGTATTTTGTTGAGGATTTTTGCATCTATGTTCATCAGTGATATTGGCCTGTGGTTTTCTTTCTTTGTGACTTTCTTGTCTGGTTTTGGTATCAGGGTGATGGTGGCCTCATAGAATGAGTTTGGGAGTGTTCCTCCCTCTGCTATATTTTGGAAGAGTTTGAGAAGGATAGGTGTTAGCTCTTCTCTAAATGCTTGATAGAATTCACCTGTGAAGCCATCTGGTCCTGGGCTTTTGTTTGTTGGAAGATTTTTAATCACAGTTTCAATTTCAGTGCTTGTGATTGGTCTGTTCATATTTTCTATTTCTTCATGGTTTAGTCTCAGCAGGTTGTGCATTTCTAGGAATTTGTCCATTTCGTCCAGGTTGTCCATTTTATTGGCCTATAGTTGCTTGTTGTAATCTCTCATGATCCTTTGTATTTCTGCAGTGTCAGTTGTTACTTTTCCTTTTTCATTTCTAATTCTATTGATTTGAGTGTTCTCCCTTTTTTTCCTGATGAGGCTGGCTAATGGGTTATCAATTTTGTTTATCTTCTCAAAGAACCAGCTTTTAGTTTTCTTGATCTTTGCTATCCTTTCCTTCATTTCTTTTTCATTTATTTCTGATCTGATCTGTATGATTTCTTTCCTTCTGCTAACTTTGGGATTTTTTTTTGTTCTTCCTTCTCTAATTGTTTTAGGTGTAAGGTTAGGTTGTTTGAGATGTTTCTTGTTTCTTAAGGTTGGATTGTATTGCTATAAACTTCCCTCTTAGAACTGCCTTTTATGCATCCCATAGGTTTTGGGTCATCGTGTTTTCATTGTCATTTGTTTCTAGGTATTTTTTGATTTCCTCTTTGATTTCTTCAGTGATCTCTTGGTTACTAAGTAGTGTATTGTTTAGCCTCCATGTGTTTGTACTTTTTACAGTTTTTTTTTCTGTAATTGATATCTAGTCCCATAGCATTGTGGTCGGAAAAGATACTTGATACGATTTCAGTTTTCTTAAATTTACCAAGGCTTGATTTGTGACCCAAGATATGATCTATCCTGAAGAATGTTCCATGAGCACTTGAGAAGAATGTGTGTTCTGTTGTTTTTGGATGGAATGTCCTATAAATATCAATTAATTCCATCTTGTTTAATGTATCATTAAAGCTTGTGTTTCCTTATTTATTTTCATTTTGGATGCTGTGTCCATTGGTGAAAGTGGGGTGTTAAAGTCCCCTACTATGATTGTTTTACTGTCGGTTTCCCCCTTTATGGCTGTTAGTATTTGCCTTATGTATTGCGGTGCTCCTATGTTGGGTACATAAATATTTACAATTGTTATATCTTCTTCTTGGATTGATCCCTTGATCATTATGTAGTGTCCTTCTTTGTCTCTTCTAGTAGTCTTTATTTTAAAGTCTATTTTGTCTGATATGAGAATTGCTACTCCAGCTTTCTTTTGATTTCCATTTGCATGGAATATCTTTTTCCATCCCCTCACTTTCAGTCTGTATGTGTCCCTCGGTCTGAAGTGGGTCTCTTGTATACAGCATATATACACATCTTGTTTTTGTATCCATTCAGCCAGTCTATGTCTTTTGGTGGGAGCATTTAATCTATTTACATTTAAGGTAGTTATCGGTATGTATGTTCCTATTACCATTTTTTAATTGTTTTGGGTTTGTTATTGTAGGTCTTTTCCTTCTCTTGTGTTTCAAAGAATCTTATTAGCAGCAGGTTTGATTCAATTTCAGGGCCAGTACCCAAACTTTCCACTAGTAATGTCAGGATCATGATGGGGCAAGCTGGTAGGTTTCTGCGATGGCAGTTGTCTTTTTTCCTTCCCAGGTCTGTCTTTCTCCCGTCCATGTTATCTACAGTCTACAGTTATCTTCACATGGGCTTCCCTGTTGGTCCAACAGTTAAGACTCTGTGCTTCCAATGCAGGGGACGCGGGTCCGATCCCTGGTCGGGGAACTGAGATCCCACATGCCACATGGAGCAGCCAAATAAATAAGTAAATAAATGCAGTTATCTACATAGTTGGAATGTGTTTCAGATTTTAGTGTGCTTAGTCCCTTTGTATTGATTCGCCTTTCTTTGTCACATCACATGTGTGTCTTCAGATTCTAAAGGGGATGATAAGAGTAGACCCAGTATCAAGGGTACAGTATAAAGCAAAATACCGTTGGGGCAAAGAGATGTGGAAATAGACATTGGTGATTTGACATTGTATAGTTTAAGTAAACATGATGGCATCAACATAAGTGTTTTCTGCTCCATACCAATTGTCCTTCCATTCTCAGTACCAAATACATGTGTTTAAAGGAAGCTACCATTAAAAACTCAGTTTGCCTTAAAAAACAAAGGGCGTGGCAGGAGCCCCCTTCTGCCCCTGCCCCATGCACATACCTGAGGCCCACCGCAGTGCAAGCCCTGCTTCTCCCTGCCCTCCATGCCCTGCCCACCCACTACTCTGCATCATCACTTCAATCTGCTTTTCAAATGGTAGGAAAGGAAGTGGGCTTCAAGGCACTACTCCATCTTCTCTAACCTCCCCTGAGACAGGGATGCCTGAAGAAGCCAGGCCAGGCTCGCCACTTGACATTGACATAGGGGACCTGTAAGGAGAGAACACATACACACACACACACACACACACACACACACGAGTGATATTTTCATAAGAGTTCTTGCCACCTGCAGTAACCTGGTCTGCTCATCAGGAAGAAGGTCCTCAGAGCTGTTCCCAGAGGTTATCACTGGGGCAGGAGCAAGGGGGGCTCCTGCTTTTGCTGTTGTGGTTTCTGAAACATGGAGCCCTGCATTCCAGCAGATTTCATTTGTCCCAGAGTCAGCCGGCCCACTTTTGAAAGGGCTTCAGGCTAGGCCTTCACGAAGCTGACATGGCACTGGGGCTGTTGATTTCAGCCCAGGGCTTTCCAGATCCCACTGCAAAAGGTTCTCACTCTGGCCCATCTGCCTGGCCTCGGCTCCAGCCCCCAGGTCACCTCCATGGCCCAGGCCAGCTCCAACTCTTTTCTTCTGACATGGATGTTCCTCCTTCTCTTTCCATCCCCCTCCCCATGTCTGTAGTGCCTCCCCCTGAATGGAGGCTTCACTGTTGGAAGATCTAGAGCCCCACCACCGCCGCAGCAGTGAACGCTGGTTCTTTGTAAATTGAATCTTCTGGTCATTGGAGAAGCAAGGCCCAGGGCACAGAGCATTCATGGAGGTGCAGCCTCCTTGCGTTACTTTGTCTTTGGATATTTCTAAATTAATTAATTAATTTATATTTATTTTTGGCTGCGCTCAATCTTCATTGTTGTGCACATGTCATCTCTAGTTTCGGCCAGCAGGGGCTACTCTTCATTGCGGTGCACGGGCTTATTGCGGTGGCTTCTCTCTTCTTTTTTTTTTTTTTGCTGTACGTGGGCCTCTCACTGCTGTGGCCTCTCCCACTGCAGAGCATAGGCTCAGGACGCGCAGGCTCAGCAGCCATGGCTCACGGGCCCAGTCGCTGTGGTGGCTTCTCTTGTTGCGGAGCACGGGCTCTAGGCACGCGGGCTTCAGTAATTGTGGCACACTGGCTCAGTAGTTGTGGTGCACGGGCTTGGGTGCTTCACAACATGTGGGATCTTCCTGGACCAGGGATCGAAGCCGTGTCCCCTGCATTGGCAGGCGGACTCTTAACCACTGTGCCACCAAGGAAGTCCTTTGCCTTTGGATTTGATAAATCGATCTGTTTGCATTCAACAACGTGGCCCACAGTTAGCAACAAATGAGGAGACATCACACAGAGCCCCGGCTGCCCTGCCTGCCTGCCCACCCACAGCCCTGCCTCCTTCCAAGTGGCCATGGCTACAAAGCTCCTCTGGGGACCAAGGGGACGGGCTTGGCAAGCTGACCACTAGGGCCTGCAAGCAGAAGTGGGAGGGCTTGGCAAGTGTGGACTCCAGCCAAAGGCAAGCGCTTGGCTGGCCCAGGGCCTCGTGGGACTTGGACAGAGTCTGTGAACCAAGGGGCAGCACAGGGCAGCCGTGAAACCGGGGAACTTTGGCGGCAAAGCCCCTGTGTTCAAATCAAGGTTCCACCTCCTGATACCTGTGGGGCCTGGGGCAGGTCAGGTCAGCAAACCACTTCAGCTTCCTGTGCCTCAGTTTCCCCATCTGAAGATAACAACAGTATCTCCGGACTTCCCTGGTAGTGCAGTGGTTAAGAATCCTCCTGCCAATGCAGGCAACACGGGTTCGAGCCCTGGTCCGGGAAGATCCCACGTGCCGCGGAACAACTAAGCCCGTGCGCCACAACTACTGAGCCTGCGCTCTAGAGCCCGCGAGCCACAACTGCTGAGCCCATGCGCTGCAACTACTGAAGCCTGTGCGTCTACAGCCCATGCTCCACAGCAAGAGAAGCCACCGCAACAAGAAGCCTGCATACTGCAGTGAAGAGTAGCCCCCACTCACCACAACTAGAGAAATCCCATGAGCAGCGACAAAGACCCAACACAGCCAAAAAATTTGTTAAACTTTTTGTAATTTAAAAAATTAAAATAAATTTTAAAAATAATAGTATCTCCATCCCAGAGGGCTGTTGTGAGGAGGAAAAGAGCCAATACCTTCCCCAAACAATTAAACATAGAGTTCCACCACTTGAGAGTCTAGGGCAATAGCCAAGAGAAATGAAAACAAATGTCCATGCAAAAAGTTGTACACCAATGTTCATAGCAACATTACTCATAGTAGCCAAAAAGTGGAAACAACCCAAATGTTCATCGATGGATCAGTAAGCAAAATGTGGTCTCTCCATACAGTGGAATATTATTCAGCCTTTAAAAGGAATTAAATTCTGATTCATGCTACAACTTGGATGAACCTTAACAATATGGTAAGTGAAAGAAGACAGTCGCAAAATCTCACATATTATATAATTTAATTCATTTGAAAGTCCAGAATAGGCAAATCCAAGGAGACAGAAAGTAAATTAGTGGATGTCAAGGGCTGGGGGTTACGGAGGGGTAGGAGAGTGACAGCTGAAGGGTATAAGGTTTCTTTTGGTGGTGATGAAAACCTTCTAAAATTGACTGTGGTGATAGCCACACAGATCTGTGAATCGACTCAAAGCCATTGACTCGTACCCTTTAAATGGGTAAACTGTATGCTATGTGAAGTATACCTCAACAAAACTGGTTTAAAAACAAACCCAAAAATGTTATGTTACTGAAAATAATCCGTCAGTCCAAAAACCTGTCCTTTCCTTTCCCATTGAATTAAATTCTAAAAAAAGAAGAAGCAACACACGTGAGGCCTGGAGAATACTGCTGGACACCAGCCACTTCCCTCTCCTGTGAGCCTCACCGCCGCAGGGAATTTGAACGCAGAGCCCAAGCACCCGATTCCCCACCTCTGGGCCCAGCCTGGCACTGACTGGGCTGTGACGATCAAGGCATTAGACCGGAGCCTTGCCCGGGAGGGGACCTCCGGTTCGGGGGAGGGCAGAGGCCCTTGCGAGAGGAAAGGGTAGGGTGGGTCAGGGAGCCTCAACCAAGCAACCTGTAGGGAAATTTACCAGACACAGATGGCCACCTTGACCTCTTTCCCTCCCACGTCCACCTCGAGTCTTCTGGGAGCACACGATCATGAGCCGGGGTCAACCTGACCCTGGAGACAGAAGTCCCTGAGGGGAGCTGGAGGCTGCCACCTTGCCCTGTCTCACGTGGCTGTTCCCACATGGTGATGTTAGCTGGACCCTTGGAAGGTGAGATTGTCTCTTGAATGAGCAATAAATAATGGATTGAGTTGGTCTTCTACCTCTAGCAGCTGCTCATATTAAATCTGCCTCCCTAAGCAAGGGACCCATCTCCTCTGGGGTCAGCAAGTGCCAAGCAGAGCTCAAAACACGCCCCTTGCTCCACCCTTGGCATCTTCCGAGCCCTCATCTCTTCCTCAGCTTTGGCTCTCCTGGCACTTTTCCAGCAGTCTGTGCCCATCGTGCCCGGGACAACCCCACACCAGCCAGGGCACAAACTCTGCCACCTACTTTGTATGTGCTCCTTTCAAACGGGAGCTTGCTGGTTTCATTAGTTGCTTCTTTTTATTCTTCAAGGAGATGATTTGTAATCGTAAAGACAAAATGTCCCTCCTTGGGCAAAATGTCACACTAAAAATGTATTAATATGTTTTTCTCAATCATATTTCCTTGTGGGAGATATTCCACCCACAGTATTCCAATCATGGGAAGAAGATAACAAGAAAGATAAAGACAACTTTTGATACCTCAAGTAGGATTTTTGTGTCCATGACCAGACAATGGCCTGGAAAACCAGACTTTAACTGGTGATCTCCGGTGGCCTCGGCCTGCAGCGGCTTGAAGCAGGGTTTCAGAGATTGAGGTCAGGCCGCGGCAGTGAGAGAGCTGAACCCTAACCACCAGACCACCAGGGGCCAGTGGCCAGTGACAAGGCCCTGGCCCATCAGCTGTGTAGGAATGAATTTCCACATAGAGAAGGAAAGTAGTGAAGCAAGTAAAGTGTTTATTAGGAGGAAAAAGAATACAGTACGTGTGGATAGACACACGGGCAGGCTCAGAGAGAGCGTCGCACCCGCGTGGTAGTTTGAATCACTTTTATGGGGCATTTCTTCCGGGTTTCCTCTGGCCAGTCGTCTTGCATTGCCTGGTTCTGAGTCCGTATTTGGTGTAACTCAGGGTCCTCCTATGTGTGCGTGTGCATCTCTTAGCCAAGATGGATTCTAGCGAAGAGGCCTATGGGTAGTTGACGTCACTTACTATGAGGTGGCGCCCCCTCCCTTTTTTACCTCCAAGGAGCCTTTCTGAGCATGTGTAGTCGGGGAGGTCTCCTTGACTTCGAGAATGAGGACTATGTGGTCTTTTGTCTCTTATCTGGGCAGGGCCAGCCTCCTCCATCATCCTGCTTTTATGGAGTTTCTGCTATTATGGAGTTTCTGTCCACAGAGGAGAAACTGTTCAGCCTGGGGCCCATCTATCTCCTGCCTCACTGTGATGGTCAGCTTTACATGTCACCTAGGCTAGGCTGTAGTCCCCACTTATTTTTTTTTTTTTTTTTTTTTTCTTTTTGCGGTATGCGGGCCTCTCACTGTTGTGGCCTCTCCCGTTGCGGAGCACAGGCTCCGGATGCGCAGGCCCAGCGGCCATGGCTCACGGGCCCAGCCACTCCGCGGCATATGGGATCCTCCCAGACCGGGGCACGAACCCGTATCCCCTGCATCGGCAGGCGGACTCTTAACCACTGCGCCACCAGGGAGGCCCGTCCCCACTTATTTAATCAAACACTAATCCAGTTGTTGCTGTGAAGGTATTTGGTAGATGTGGTTAACATCTATAATCAGTTGACTTTAAGTAAAGGAGATTATCCTACATCATCTGGGTGGGCTTCATCCAGTTGAAAATCACTTGAAAAGCTTTAAGAGCAAAGACTAAGATTTCCCTGAGAAAGGAAATTTTGCCTCGAGGCTGCAGCATCAATTCCTGCTGAGTTTCCAGCCTGCAGACTTGCCCGGCAAATGTGGGCTGGCCTAGCCAGCCCACAGCATTCACAATTCCTTTTAATACATGCACACTCTCTCTCCCTCTTTCTGTGTCTCCATCTCTCTCTCCCTCCTGCTGGTTGTTTCTCTGGTAGAACCCTGACTGATGCAGTGTGCATCGTCATCAGATCAAGAACCAAGCCCATTTTCTTACGTGCTAGAGGTGCAGAAACTCCAGATAAGATGAAAAAGAGGGGGTAAGGGCTCCCCTCCCCCACCCCCCACCCCGACTCTACTTCAGGCCAAAGGGATGGTGGGAAAAGGAAGAAAGAGCAAGAAGTAGACAAGCAAGTTTCACCTCCCCACTTGGGGCTAGAGTCCCGTGCAGGCTATGTGTGGGCTGGGGCCACACTGGAAGGTGGTCCAGGGAAACTGAAAGCTAAGAGAACTCCCCACTCCCCATCTGAGAGCATTTTGTTAAATGCCCTTGCTGAAGGGTGTCCCAGTTGGACAGAAACAAAGCCCATATGCATGGCCAGTGTCAACGGTTCTTGGATTCCTGTTCTAACTCTAGCAGGCAAATATGACAGTGCCTGGCAGGCACCCACACAGTCACAGTGTGGTGTGGGTCAAGTGCTCATAAAAATCAGCAGAACACAAGTCTGTCATCAAAATGGCCTGCTACAAAGCCGAAAAAGGCAGGCAGCACTAGAACATCAAAAAGACTCCGGGGGGCTTCTCTGGTGGCGCAGTGGTTGAGAGTCTGCCTGCCAATGCAGGGCACACGGGTTCGAGCCCTGGTCTGGGAAGATCCCACATGCCATGGAGCAGCTAAGCCCGTGAGCCACAACTACTGAGCCAGCGCGTCTAGAGCCTGTGCTATGCAACAACAAGAGGCCGCGATAGTGAGAGGCCCACACACCGCGATGAAGAGTGGCCCCTGCTTGCCGCAACTAGAGAAAGCCTTCACACAGAAACGAAGACCCAACACAGCCCTAAATAAATAAATAGATAAATAAACAAATAAATAAATAAAAAAGACTCCAGGCAGTCTCCAAAAATGTTCCTTGATGAAGCAGAGCTTCAATTCACCCATAAAGTCAACTGGACACCTCTGTGATTCTTTTGGGTTCCATGGATGCCTTAAAGACATGGTGGCCGTATTCTCCCATCCACCAAAGAGACTCATGTTCTGCTGGATGCAGCTATGACAAGGACAGGAGTGCGGGGTACTCAATGTCATGTTCTGATTTGAGTTCATTGCCAACGTTTTTAAAAATGGAAGATTTCCCAAAAAAATTCTGATAAGAGAGTTTGTCTTTGGCTTAAAATATCTTTGCCTCTAAAGTTCTTTTCAATACCGATCATAGTGCTTGCTGTGTTTTCTCTGTGAACGCCCGGCACAGGGCTGAGCGTTTTTAATGGGTGCCTGGTGAGGTGGAAGCTTGCCCCTCTGCCAGTCTCTTTGAGATCCTTGGAGAAGCTTTCTGTTTGTTTGTTTTTGGGTTTTTTTTTTTTTTTGATCATCAGAGAGTCCCAGGCCTCACCCCTCATAGTTCTGGGAAAATGAGGGAAGGATCCCACAGAGCCTGACAAAGGCTGTCTCTCTTCAAAACTCTCGATGCACAGAGCTGAGCCGGGCTGGGCTGGGCTCCAGGCCCCAAGAGAGGGGCTCAGAGGTGCCAGGGACAAGCTGCCCAAGGGTTGGGAAGAGGAAAGAAGCAGAGCCTGGGAACCTGGCAGGGGCAGCCCAGGGAGCATTCCTGAGTCTCTCAAACCCAGGCTGGAAGAACCAGAAATGAACATAAGGCAAAGTGCAGGGCCCCCAAAGTCATGTTTTCCCAAACAATATCTTAACCGTAGAAGCACGTTGGTTATTTCTTGGTATTTGACATTTTCTCTGGTGAATAGAGGCCACGTGGCCCAGGGGGAAGGCTGCATGCAGGCTCTGGGTTTGAGTCACAGCTCAGTCCCTTTCTGGCGGTGTGATCCTGGGCAACTCAAGTGCCTCAGTCAAGGTTCCCCAGCCAGGAAGGGCCAATCCAAGATGCAGATGCCCAAAGCCAGTGCTCTTAACCGTGATACCACATTGCCCAGGAGTGATGCCAGGAGATAGTGTTATCTGTCTTCCTAATTAGAATAATAACAATCCACACCATCTGAGCCCTCCACACTGTCCATTATCCAACTACACCCCCTAAGTACATGTGTTTTTCCACTTCCCTAAACAACTATTCCACATTTTCACCTCCCGCCCACCCACAAGTAGAAACAATCAGACCAGAACTGTCTCATCTTCTGGTCGCCATACCTACCAAGGACTCATAACTGTAACCACTCACCTGCCTTCCCTGCTGTTACCACAGGAGACCTGGCCCCGTGCCCCTCCCCAGGATCCTGGATCCCAGTCACATCATCTTCGAAAGAACTTTGCTCCTACAGTTATGCTCTTTCACTGCTGCACTGTCAATTTCTCCCTTCTCTGCATGGTTCTCTAGTATCTCCCTCCCCCAACTCCTTATCTCCCTTGAGCTAACTGCCTTGCTTCCCCGCTTCCTTTCACAGCATAAATTATTAGAACAGTCATCTATACAGCCTGCTTTCATGTCTTCATTCCCACTGTCTCCCCAGTCCACTCCAGTCGGGTTCCCCGTGCCATCAGTTCACCACGTCAGTTCTTATAAAAGTCACCAGTCGAGGTTCTGCAGATGAGAAGCTCAGCAGGTCCTGAGTGGTCCCTGCAAGGCTCCTGGCATGAAGACTTCAGGGGACTTCCTCAGGTGTCTGGTTCAGGCTTCACAAAGTTTGAGGAGAGGGTCCAGTGTCTGTTGTCCTTCAGACAGACCTCCCGGATGGTTAAGAACTCTTCCTGTGGGCATCAGGAACTCAGGATCCGGTTGCAAATGATACCCAAGAGGACTTGGGGAAAGCCAAGGTTTGCCCATGGCAGGAAGGGGACAGATGGTCCCCTGCTGCTGTTGGGAAGTCACCACCTGCCAGGGCCAGCCAGAAGCTGACCTCTGCCGTAGGCCACATTCCTCCTCTGCTCTGCTGCTGCCACTGCCCACCGCCTCTGGCAGCTGTGCCACTGCAAGGTGTCCCTGAAGGGGCAGCAGCGAGTGGACCTCACCAAAGGACTAGAGTCTCCCACTAAACCCGCCACCAGTGCCCTTCGACTCACCCCCCCACCCACCGTGGGGATGTGTGACATCACACTTCCTCTATGAACTTGGGCAGGTTCCCCTCCCTCCCTGGGCATCAGTTTCCTCACCTAGAGACGAAGGGGTTTGATCAAATCCTCAACTTCTTTCTAGCACCAACACTCAGCTCCACAGGGCGATTCTATTCTGGGGCCCTGGAGCCAGACAATCTGGGTTTGAATCTGGCTGCTGCCACTTCCTAACTACATTATCCCAAAGCTACTTACCTCCTCTAAACCCCAGTCTACTCATCAGTAAAATGGGCGTCATAATGAAACCTGCCCTGAAGAATGCTTGCAAGGATCAAGTGAGATTCCTCACGCAGGGAAAGCAGCTGTCCCAGGAGTGCTCCAGGAGGGTGAGCGATTCGCATCTTCTTATCACACACTCCTGATTGTCCTGAAATGCACCTACCACCAACAGGATTGCAGAAAAATGCTGACCAACCTCAAACCTGCAGCTGCTGTGCAGGAGGGGCAGCCTCCCTTCGTAAATCCTTTGAGAGGGATCCAATCAAAATCGATTTCATTTTTCACAGTGGCAGGACCTGGGGACTGGGGAGCCCACCACGCACAGCTCTCCTGAGGTCTGGGGTAGGTGGCTGGGAGGAGAGGTCTGTTTACTCAGCATCTGGGCACTTGGCTGGATTCTGCATTCCTGGGGAGGCTGTTTCTTGGTACAGAATTGATTATTCTAATCAAGGCACTTCAGTGCTCAAACTGTTAAATAGAAATAGGGTAGAGCAGTGTAACAGTGTGGCTGGAAGGAATGAAATTGCAGGTGCTTTCCCGAGAGGAGTCTCAAATAAATGAGCGGTTGGCATGCAGCAAAGGCAATCATAGAAACCTTAGGCTCTGACTGACACAGACCGCACAAACGAGGAGGCACGTTTCCAAGGAAGGGCTCCACGTGGCCCCTCCAGCAGTTGCTCTTCAAGGCGCAGTCTGGAGGCTTCCAACAAACATAGAAGCCTGGGCCAGAATGATGGCTCTCCCAGTCTAGGGAAAGCCAGAGATGGGTGGGACGATGAAATGCAGGAAGGGTGCCCATAGAAACAGGACCCGGGTGCCACTAGGGATGCTCTGGGGCTCTGGGTAGTAGAAGAAAGGCTGGAATATCAAAATTAGGACTCTAGAACAAACTGGGGAGCTGAAACCTACCCTAGACTTGGCCTGGGCTGGGGGTGGGATGGGAAATGGGAGACCAAGGCATGTGAAGCAGCAGGAGGTGGCCCTGAGCAAAGGCACCCTGGGAGGGTGGTACTGGGGTCGGTCACTCCAAGTCCTCCAGTGGAGGCCCAGGGAACGCAGTTCCTTCTCTTCAGTTGTTAGGGAGACTCGGTGGCAAAATTTGAGAAGCACCAGCATATTGGGATCAAAGGCGGCCTTTGGTATCAGATCAATTTAAATTTCCACTTTACTTCTGTTACGGGTTGAATTGTGTACCCCCCTCTGCCCCAAAATCCATATGTTACAATCCTAACCCCCAGGACCTCAGAATGTAAACTTCTTTGGAAATAGGGTTGTTGCAGATGTGATTAGGTAAGATGAGGTCCTAGAGGAGTAGGGTGGGCCCCTCACCCAATACAACTGGCGCCCTTAAAAGAAGGGGAAATTTGGACACACACAAGCACACAGGGAGAAGACAGTCAAGTGAAGATGAAGGCAGAGATTGGGGGGATGCTTCTATAAGCCAAGGAACATCAAAGATGGCCAGCAAAATACTAGATGCTGGGAGAGAGGCCTGGAACAGACTCTCCCTCACAGCCCTTAGAAAAAACCAACCCTGCCCACCCCTCGATCTCAGACTTCCAGCCTCCAGAACTGGGAGACAATACATTCCTATTGTTTACAGTGTGGGGGACTTTGTTATCATAGCCCCAGAAAACTAATACAACCTCCCTCTGCAATTTGACTTCACCCTTGAGAAGATCGTTGGGCCCTTGAGCAGGTGATGTTAATACTCGGGGATGATGACACCTGCTCAAAGACTGGTGTGAGGACGAGAGACTAAGGAAGGACAGCGGCCCCTGCCAGAGTCCTGCCTGGGCCCGGGAACCAGACCACTGCCCCACATGGAGGCCCAGGTGTCACCGTGGCCAAGCGAGCAGAATAGGCTGTCAGGCTGAGTCAGTCTACTGCTTGGAGTCAGGTAGAGTCCAGACCGGGGAAGGCTGACCCAGAAGCTGGGGTGGCCAGAGAGGAGGGAGGGAGGGCACTTCTCCAAGGGTGGGAGCAGCCAATCAACACTCAGTGTCCAAACTAGAGCCTTCCTGGGCCCTCAGGCCCCCCTCTCCCTTCTCCCCCAAAGCCCCAGAGGCCCCCGAACTTCACCCATAGTTGCGAGGAAGATGGCAGGGAATCATGGGGGTAAAAGCTCAGCCCAGTGCCTGGCACAGCAGACGCCCCATAAGCGCAGGAACACACACACACCTCCACCAGACAACAAGAGCAGGCACTTCCGATGGGGGTGCCCATGGGGGGAGGTGGTTGGGTTCCTCCCCCAGACCTCAGGAGAGCTGTGCGTGGTGGGCTCCCCAGTCCCCAGGTCCTGCCACTGTGAAAAATGAAATCGATTTTGATTGGATCCCTCTCAAAGGATTTACGAAGGGAGGCTGCCCCTCCTGCACAGCAGCTGCAGGTTTGAGGTTGGTCAGCATTTCTCTGCAATCCCGTTGGTGGTAGGTGCATTTCAGGACTGCCATCCTTCCTTAGTCTCTCATCGTGCGCCCATCTCAAAGGTAGGCGCCATTCCCAAGTATTAGAATTGCCTGCTCAATGATACATATACATATGTCATATGTATTTGTATAACTGAATCACTTTGCTGTACAGCTGAAACTAGCACAACGTTGTAAATCAACTATAATCCAATATAAAATAAAAATTAAATTAAAAAAAAAAGAATTGCTTGCTCAAGCTCCCAGAGGTCTCATCCATGGGGAGGGAGGTCAAGCTATGGAGGGAAGGGGGATGGAAATTCAAGCCCATCTGATGCTAAAGGCCACCTTCCCCAGGCCCCTCCACCATGCCAGTGCCCCTCATGTTTTTCAGCTGCATCTCCCTAACAACTGAACAGAGTAAGATGCAGCCCCCGAGGATGGGCTGGGTCATAGCCCAAAGTTGCCATTTTGATACCTTATGTTATAGCTCAAAAATCCATATGGAGTTTGCATTCGAAGGCATACTACATCCATGTCTGTTTAAACAGAAAAACCTAATCTTTACATTACTGACCAGTTAAAGAAACTATTTCACCCCAGTTCTGGAGCAAAATTTACCCTCCAGGAAGACAGGGCATAGGCTGTAGGGATCCCAGCTGGAGAAAGCTGGTGTTGCTCCAGGCTGCCTTTCAGTACTAACAAGTGTTCACCACTTCCCCCTTCCCCATGGGGCAGAGGTCTTCCTGACCTTGCTCACTACCCTCCCAGCACTGGCACCCGTTCCTCCTGGTGGCCCCATGCCGTCCCTGGCTGTCTGTCTGTGCTCCTGGCCCCTGTGAGTGCTCAGGGTCTTGTATACCTCAGCCAGGCAGCGACCCAGGGCCCCTACGTGCCCCCAGGCCTGGCAATGGGCCCTGCATCCCATCACTTGAGATGCCAGGGCTGTGCTTGGGCGATCAGAGGCATTTGGTGGGCTCCGTATGGCTCATCTCTCCTGCCCTTGAAGACATCCTCGACAGTGGAATGCTCACTCATTCATGCTCTGGATCATTTACTCTATGCCAGGAGCTGGGGTGTAAGGAAGTGATCACAGGGTCATGGTGGAAAAAGACATGATAGTACAGGATGGTGGGTTGGTAGGTGTCTTGGCCAAGGCAAGCTCCGGGGGCTGTGAAACCGCAAGGGAGGAGGCCAGGCCTGGCCAGGGCCGGGGGTGCCGGGGGAGGGGTCACGCCTGGAGGAAGTGATGTGTACAATGAGGCAAGAAGGACCCCTAAGAGTCTAGGGAAGGAAAAGCGTTCCAGGTGAAGCCAACAGCACGTGCTCCTGCCGGTGTGCTGACCTTTCAATAATCAGAGAACCGACCACCCTTTTCAGCTAAGGATCTCCAAGTGCCTCTACGTGTGTGCTATGAGAACCAGGCTGGCAGACCAGATTAGCACCCGTGAGCACATGAGCGGCTCGTGCGCCCACCTGGCAACCCAGCTTGCCAAAGTAGGGCCCCATTGGCCCAGTTCAGGGATCCGGGGGAAGGGAGGGTGTGGCTGTCTCATTGGAGGGGCATCCCCCTAACTCCCCACACCCATGCCTATGGCAGGGGAAGGGGGCTGCTATGGACTCAATGTGTCTTCCCAAAATTCACACGTTAAAGCCCTTCCCTCCAATGTGATGGTATTTGGAGGTGAAGCCTTTGGGAAGTAATTAGGATTAGATGAGGTCATGAAGGTGGAGCCTCGTGAGTGGGATTAGCGCCCTTATAAGGGTCGCGAGACAGCTTGCTTCCTCTCTTCTCTCGTCTCTGTGAGGACACAACAAAAAGTCAGCTGTCTGCAACCTGGAGGAAGGCTGTCACCAGAACTCGACCATGCTGGCACCCTGATCTCAGCTTCCAGGCTCCGAAACAGCGAGAAATAAGTTTCTGTTGTTTATAAGCCACCCAGTCTGTGCTACTTTGTTATGGCAGCCCAAATGGACTAGGAGAGTGGCAAACCACAGAGTGCCCAGAAAGTCACTCAAGGCTGCTGGACATATATGCACAGGATTTTTGTAAATCAAATGCTGACTTCCCCTCCGTAGTGACTGTGATTTCAAGGGATTTTAGGTTCACAGCAGAGGGAGGGGTTCTCCAGCTGCCTGAGTCAAGCCCCAGAGGGTTTACCCAGAGTGGCCCCGAGGGGGTCTCCTGGGCTCAGGACTGTCCAGCACATGTGCATGGCTGAGGGCACCAGCAGAACCCTGGGGAAAGCCTGGCCAAGGAAGGGGGGCGGGAGGCTAGCCTAGCATCATTTGCCTTCTCCCAGCGCCATCAGGACGCACCCCAGAGCCTCCCCAGCAGCAAGCGCAGGGGCCATGGGGAGATGTGGATGGATTGGTCCTGTGGCAATGGCTGGAGGCTGGAGAGGGATGCCTTCCTAGTCCAACTCTCCCGACACTGAATGATCACAAGTGTGCCGTGAGGGCAGAGACCTGGCGGGGTCTCCATGCCCAGCTCGATGCCTGGCACATAGTAGGTGCCCGACAGAGACTTGTCACGTGAATAAGTGGATGGGCGGATGCAGGGATGGGGAGGGAACACAGGCGATACAGGGCAGGCTGGGAGAGGATGGGGAGAGCTACAGGAAAAGTGGGCTTGCACTCTGAAGGGGTCCTCGGAATGCAGGGAGGTGTGCTGGGCAGCCCACCGAGCACACCAAGCAATGCTCACAAGGATCCTCAGAGGCAAAGACTCTCCCGGCTCTCCCCCTCCCTCCCTCATTACAGATGGCCCATTGGAGGCTTAGGAAGCTAAGGCCACTTGCTCAGGGCACCAAGCTACTAAGTGGCAGAGATGAAATTCGAGCACAGGCTGAGCCTCAGGGTCCACTGAGCACGAAATGGGGAGTTGAAGAGGCAGGGCTCCTGTCCCCAACTCCCAGCCCCAGCAGGTCCATTGTCATCCATCTTTCTACAGCCATACACCTATGTTTCCCCTGGAAAGAGGGCTCTGCAGCTTTTGCACTGCGCTGCACCCTGACTTCGGCCTCAGCTGAGCTTTGTTCTCTCCAGGCACAGCCGCAGAGTCTCCACCCCCCAGGCAGCACCCCTTTTCCTATGCCCCCAACCCAGTGCCCTCTGGGGATCAGGGTGATGACTCCCACGTCACTGCGTGTCTGGAAGGAGATCCAGTGCCTGGTGCAGCCCCTAGCACAGGGCCTGGCGTTGAGAACGTTCTCCGGGAACAGGCAGTGTTAGCATGACCCTGGAGTATTATTAATAACCAGAGGGCACCAGTGTGTGTCAAATCCAGAGGGTGAGACAGGACAGGCAGGCAAAGGAGTGAGGTCAGTGGCCAGGAAAGGCCAGTATGAGGGAGGGAGGGTGGGTCAGACCTGGTGTGGGCCCAGCTGCTTAAAGGAGCCACACCAGGCTGGCCTCTGGTCACCCAGGGCTCCCTGTGGCTGCAGCTCAGGACTTCCAGATGGGAGGAGAGTTCTGGGGACTTCAAGCTGCTCCAAGCGCTCACACGCAGGCACATCCTGCTTCAACTCTGGCCTCTACACACCAGGACCTGCCCGTAGCAATGGCCTGCCCTCACACCCACGCCTTCCTGTCCCTGGCATTCCACCCACCCAAATACTCGATCACTCATCCTCTCCTTCATTCAACAAGTAAGGCAAAGCAGCTCTTCTGGAACAGTCCCTAGGGCCACAGAGCATCCAAGACAGCCGCCCCACCACCCCCCATCTTCCCAGATATCATAGTGAAAAAAAAAACCCTCCATGAACACACAGTGGCAGCGCTGCTGTGATAAGGAGGCTCAGGGGCTGGGGGAGCCCCGAGAAGGGAAGGCCTGACTCAGCCTGGGATGAGGGGGCAGGGACTGGGTGGGGCCTGGCCACACACGCAGTTCCAAAGTTCAGGGTGAAAAGCGGGAACCTAGGTTTAAGCCAAAGGCACATGGCATTTCCTTCCATGACAGTCACTGATCCACAGGTGAGCCTGTGAACTAAGCGGGCTCATCGAAACCTTTACTGGCTCTTTCATCCATGGATGCGAACAGGAAGTCACAGAGCCAGAATTGCTATCTGCTGTCATATTAGGGACCCCAGGGGAGTCGCCCTTTGGATGAGTGCTATGGCTGACAGCGAAGAGGAGCAGAAAAATCTGAGTGCTTGATGATATTGTGGGGCCTGCCCTACCTTTGGACTTCCTGTTATGAGTTAATAACTTTCCTTCTTGTTTAAATTTTTAAAAGTGGGCATAGTGATGTTGCAAGTTGAGGTGATGGACAAAGGCCAGAAAGCCATGGTCGGGGAGGCTCCATGGGCCTGAGCTGTTAGCAGGGTGACAGGGTCTGAGCAGGCTCTTATGCCAAAGTCCGGTGATTCCTGGCATGAAGCTGCCTACCATGTTCTTGCCTTCACCTGAAACGGAGCCCTGATGAGGACTTGCAAGCCTGAGGCTAAAGGGGCATTGGGTAGAGAAGACTGCTTTTTTTTTTTTTTTTATAAATAGAGCTGAAATTCATATGACATAAAATTAACCATTTAAAATAAATCAATGGGGCTTCCCTGGTGGCGCAGTGGTTGAGAGTCCACCTGCCCATGCAGGGGCCATGTGTTCCTGCCCCGGTCCGGGAAGATCCCACATGCCGCAGAGCAGCTAGGCCCATGAGCCATGGCCACTGAGCCTGCGCGTCCGGAGCCAGCATTCCGCAACGGGAGAGGCCACAACAGTGAGAGACCTGCGTACTTCAAAATAAATAAATAAATAAACAAATAAACAAATAAATAAATATAAATCAATGGGACTTCCCTGGCGGTCCAGAGGTTAAGACTCCGCGCTTCCACTGCAGGGGTCATTGGTTCGATCCCTGGTCGGGGAACTAAGATCCTATCAGTATATGCAGTATGGCACAGCCAAAAAAGAAAAAAAAAATCAGTGGCATTTAGTATATTCACAGTGTTGTTCAACTAACATCTCTACCTATTTTTAAAACATTTCCATCACCCCAAAAGGAAACCCTGTGCCCATTAAGCCATTAGTCCCCATCCTACCCCCAGGCCTTGGCAGCCAGTAATCTACTTTCTGTCTCCGTGTATTTGCCTATTTTGGACATTTCATTTAAATGGAATCATACATTAAGTGGTCTTTTATATCTGATTTCTTTTACTTAGCATAATGCTTTCAAGGTTGATCCATGGTGTAGCATGGATCAATACTTTATTACTTCTTTTAAAATTTAGATATAATTGACATATTATATTAGTTTCAGGTGTACAACATACTGATTTGATACTTCATGTTTTAATAGTTTAATAAAATACCACATTTTATACATTCATACATTGATGGACATTGGGGTTGTTTCTGCCTTTTGGCTATTGTGAATAATGGTGTTATGAACATTTGTGCACAAGTTTTTGCTTGAACATCTATCTTCAGTTCTTTTGGGTATAAACCTAGGAGTAGAATTGCTGAGTCACAGGGTAACTCTATGTGCTTAACTTTTGGAGAAACTGTTACCGAGTCCAAGCTTGAACTACTCACCACATGACAGGCCAATAAATCAAGAGACAAGTTGCTGGGGCAAAGAATATTGACTTTATTCCAAAAGCCAGCAGACCGAGAAGATGGTGGACTCGTGTCCCAAAGAACCATCTTCCCCAAGTTAGAATTCAGGCTTCTTCTATATTAAAAGGAGAGGGGATTACGGTTGGTTGCTGCAAACTTCTTGGTGTTGGAACCCTTTGTTCTTGCAGCTGTCCAAGCAGGTCAGGACATGATGTTCCTGCAAACCTCCAACAAGACAAATGGTATTCTCTGTTCTGTAACTTTTTATCTCTATATGAATGGAAAAGGTCAGAGCCTTGAGAATGGTCTATGCTGTATATTCCAGGCTAGAGGCAACATTCTTAACTTGTAGCAAAAGCAATAGAAGAAGAAGGTTAAAGTATGGAAACCAATTGAATATGGAGTCAGATTTGTTCTTCCCTATTACACTTCTCCCACCAGGCAGTGAGAGGAGCCCCCCCATCCCTGTGGTTGCAGCTGAGAGATAATTACCAGGAGTTGCATCTGAAGAGGTTCAGTCCCCGCAGGCTGAGAGCCCAGAGCCTGGTCTCCAAATCCCAAAGGGCAACATGGGATTGGGAGGCCAGGCTAGAAGGAACTTCCCAAGGGGCTGCTACAGGAGGAGTTATGAAGGGGGACTGCCAAGGAGCCATCAGCTTGTGAGCCAGTGTTCCTGGGGTGCCGTGGCCTTGCTTACTCACCTACCTGCAAACCCTCACTTGGAACAGGGATCCTTGTCATGGGCTGAGCCCCAGCTCCAGTCCCTGACTTGTTACTCCAGGTCCCATGGAGGCAGGATCACTTCTCTGAGCCACAATCCACATGGCTGGGGTCCTTCCCTTTGGGTGGTCCTTGAGAGCCCCTTCCCCTGGGGGCCAGACCACATCCTGGGGCCACTGGGTCAGGACATAAAACACACAGCCACTACTGGCCTTCTCTGTGCCAGGCCCTGGGCTGTGAGCTGAGGATTCAGCAAGAACGATTTCACTCATGCATTGACTTGACCTCCATGTGTTGAGAACCTTCCACATGCCAGGGATAGGAGCTGGATATAGGAAAGGCCAGGCCAGGCATGACCCCTGACCTCATGAATCCCACATTCGGGAGGAAAGGACAAGAAGAAATTTAAAAATACCACAATGGGCTTCCCTGGTGGCGCAGTGGTTAAGAATCCACCTGCCAATGCAGGGAACACGGGTTCGAGCCCTGGTCTGGGAAGATTCCACATGCCACGGAGCCCTCAAGCCACAACTACTGAAGCCTGCATGCCTAGAGCCAGTGCTCCACAGCAAAGAGAAGCCACCGCAGTGAGAAGCCCGCGCACCACAACAAAGAGTAGCCAGTGCTCGTCGCAACTAGAGAAAGCCCGTGCACAGCAATGAAGACCCAACGCAGCCAAAAATAAATAGATAAAATAAATAAATTTATATTAAAAAAATACCACAATGAGATACTACTTCACACCCACAGGATGACTCTAATCAAAATGACAAATAATAACAATTGTTGGCAAGGATGTGGAGAAATTGCAGACCTTGTGCATTTCTGGTGGGAAGGTGAAAAGGTGCAGCCACTTTGGAAAACAGTTTGGCAGTTGTTCAAAAAGTTAAACATTGAGTCATCATTTGAGCCAGCAATTCTGCTCCTAGCTATAGACCTAAAATAATTGAAAACAGATGTTCACACCAAAACCTGTGCACCAATGTTCATAGCAGCATATTTCACAATAGCCAAAAGGTGAAAACAACCCAAAAGTCCATCCGCTGGTGACTGGGAAAGCAAAATGTGTTAGATACATACAATGGAGTATAATTCAGCCATGAAAAGGAATGAAGTACTAACACCTGCTACAACATGGAGGAACCCTGAAAACGTTATGCTGAGTGAAAGTAGCCAGACACAGAAGGCCACGTATTGTATGATGCCATTTATGTGTAATGTCCAGAAGAGGCAAATCCATAGAGACAGATAGCAGATAGTGGTTGCCAGGGGCTGGGGGAGGCAGTAATGGAGAGTGACTGCTAATGGGGATTGGGTTTCCTTTTGGGATGATGAGAATATTTTGGAACTAGGTAGAGGTGATGGTTGCACAGCACTGTGAATATACTAACTGCCACTGAACTGTACAGGTTAAGATGGTTGTTTGAATTTCACCTCCATGAAAACCAAATACATGACTTGATTTCAGTAGCGATTAGTGCTGTGTAGACATTGAAAAAAGAACAACCAGGGTGGGGTGGGTTTTAGCCAGGGAGGTCAATGAAGGCCTCTCAGAGGAAATGACATTTAAGCTAAGACTTGAAAGTAATAAGCCCGCCACACTAAGAGCTGGGAGAAGGCCACTCCAGGACAACAAGATGAGAAAGACGTGGACTCCACCTTCGCAGCCCAGTGGGGGAGATGTGCTAAGTGACAGTGAAATCACTCCGAGAGCAACAGGCACGGAGTACTGGGGGGACACACAGGAGGGTGCCGACTCTGTCTGGGTGAGCAGGTGAGGGCAGGGAAGGAGACGATTCCTGAGCTGGCCCTTGAAGAATGGGGCAAGAGTCAGCCAGGGCAAGAAGAAGGGGTGTTCACGGAACGCAAGTTCGTGTGCTGGATGCACGGTGAGGCCAAGCAAACCGAAATGCCAGAGTTTGGAGCAGAGAAAGGTTTATTACAGGGTCACGCAAGAAGACAGGCGGCTCCTGCCCCCCAAACCCCCAATTCTCAAAGGGGTTCAGCAAAGCATTTTTAAAGGCAAGGTGAGGGAGGGGAAAGGTTGGTTGTGGCAGACTTCTTGGTGCTGGAATCCTTCCTTCCCGCCGTTGTCCACATAGGTCAGGTCACGATGTTCCTGTAAACCTCCAAGAGAACAAATGTTATTCTCTGTTCTGCAACTTTTTATCTCTATATGAATGGACTCTTAAAGGTCAGAGTCCTGAGAATGGTCTATCCTGTATATTTCAGGCTATGGGCAGCATTCTTTTACAAAAGGTGCAGAGCCAGCATGACTAAGCACAGGCAACAAAGCACAAGGGGTTAAAGTAAAAGGAACAGATCTCATATGGAGTCAGACTTGCTCTTCCCTATTAGAAGGGAAAGCCTTGAACTCCTAAGAACACAGCGCTGCCCCCACTGAGAAAGAGCGTCGCTTCCTTGTCCCCGGCCCCAGCCAACTCCAGTCACACTGCTGCACAGCCGCCAACTGGCAGGTGCTTTGGCAGCATCTATGAGGCATCTTGGCCACTTGCTGGGCCAGAGCGGGTCTGGGAGGGGAGGGCAGAGCAAGTCTTCTCAGACCTGCTTTTTCCTGTGTCCTCATGATGTTTGGGGGAGTGGAGTCCAGGTGAAGAGGCCGGGCCCATGCTTCATGAGTTACATGTGGGTTATGTGCACAATATTTTGGGCACATAGCTAATCCTACTGCCCCATTCCTACTCAGGCCTGAAGACCAAGGGTTTTCTGCAGTGGCCTGCAGCCTGCATACGAAGTGCTGTGAGCCCTTGACCTTCAGTGTCTTTATACAGCCACCAGGCCCATGCTATGGGGGATGGGGTGTTACTGGCCAAGTTTTGCAATATGAATGTTGGTCAGTCTTTTTGCTCTGAGACAAAGGACAATATCCTGATAAGTCTCTTTCCTGCCACTAGCGAATGCATGAGAATGGTGAGTGAAAAGACAATCTCTGTACAAACCTCAGGGATCACCTTGTCTATCCCCCCTCATTTACTAAATGGGGAAACTGAGGCCTGGAGCAGGGACTGAGCAAGCTGGCAGGCAGAAGGGTCACAGGGCAGGGGGCTGGAGGGGGAAAAGTTTAGGCACTGGATTCGGAGAGAACAGAGTCTGAACCACAGCCTCACCACGTGCTTGCTGTATGACAGCACACAAGGCTTTTCCCTGTCTGGGCCTCAGTTTCCCCATCTGTAAAATGGGAATAATGGCATGACCTCTCAGAGTTGCTGTGAAGAAGTTATATGACATAAAAGGCCCGATGCTTCAGAGGTACTCGGGAAATTGAACTACCCTTCTTTGTTTTTCAATGTCTGTTCCGTAGTCCACCACTCAAGCCACTTGACTAACTGGCCTTTGTACTTGGAGCATCCAAATAGCCCAGCAGAACAGGGACCTCTGGAGAGGCAAATGGCCACTGCGCATCCCATCCCGAGTGTATTTCAAACAGGCCACGGGGTGGTGGGCACCAACCATGAGAAGGCGTGGTGCAGAGAAAGATGAAAGAGCCACTTGTCTAAGAGTCAATATCCCTTTCAGAATCCAGGCATGTTCCGGGTCAACATCAGTCGAGCAAGGCAGAGCTGCAATCCACCGCTCTGTTTTCTTTTGAGTGACATGGAATGCTCTTTTTCTATGCAAAGAAAAACAGAACAACCCATGCCATTGTTCTGACATCAATTCAAAGTGCCTTGGGTGGGAGCAGTCCCCTCCCTCTCCACTCCCCCAAGGTTGAGTCCCTTCCAATCCCCAGCGGCTGGACAAGCTCCAGCTAGGTTTGCCAGGGAAAATGCAGGGAGTCCAGTTACATGGGATTTTCAGAGAAACAATAAATAGTGTTGCAGTGTAAGTATGTCCCAAAGATGGTATGGAACATACTTATACTACAAAATTATGCATTGTTTATCTGACACTTAAATTTAACTGAGCATCCTGTATTTTTATTTGCTAAAACTGGAAACCCTGGCTCCAGCCAAACCAGCTGGGAGTTAGACCGGCTCCTGGCCACAAATCTGGGTCACTAGGCAAATTGCAGTGTGGTTTCAAGGCTGCCTGAGCTCCAGTCCCGGCTGCCCAGCCCTCCAGAAGCAGCCATCTTGTGGATGCCACTGAACTAGGGGGACAGCCAAGCACGCTGATTCCTGTCTGTGAGTTCAGCTCCCAGGAAGGCAGTTGTCCACACCCAGCTCTAAAAGAGACCCAACTGGTCTCGGTGGTGGGGACTTTTGAACTACTACCCCACACTGGTCAGCCTCCCTCCCTTCCCCAGCATCAGCCTGCAAGCCCAGCCCTGCCCAGCTTACTCAGCGCCTTTCCCGGGAATGCCTACTCGCACCAGGCTGTCTGAGAGGCTTCGGAGCTCAATGGAGTGGTGAGCAAAGAAGATCCAGCCCCTGCCCTCCAGCAGCCCCAGGACTACCATTTGTCAAGGCCCACTTCTGTGCCAGACACTTTATAGGAATCGTTGCGTTCAGGCCTCATAATGATCCTAGTGCTATTATGAACATCCAGTTTTATAGATGCAGATAAAGAGGCTCAAAGACAGAAGCTAGGGGGTGGGGATGCCAGGATTTCAACCCAGGTTTCTCAGACTCCAGGAGACTGGACCTGCCCAGAGGGTTGGAACTATGACACAAAGTGCAGGAGGTCCAGGGGAGGGAGGGGTCCGTGCCTCTGGTGGAAGAAGGAGGTCCAGCAGCTGGCTTTGCTAAACTGGAGGGCCCCTAAAGTGTGGCAGTGTGGACCCCATGAGGGTCCCTGCCTGAGGACAGCGGTGCTGGAAGGAGTGGACATTGGGACAAGGAGGAGACTTGTATTATCATATTGTTCAGACTTCCGATATCCCCCCCAGAGGGGGCACTGTGGTTATTTGGCTTGAGGTCACCCCTTTTGGGAACAAGAGAACAGCAGCAAAAGTCACACTTCACTGGAAGAATGCTCACAGCCCCTCAGATGGAGACACCCACGATGATGATCGGGAAGCATCCCCCAAGAGGCCAGTCCTCAGCCTCTGCAGCACTTGCCGAGGCCTCGTGCATTCATGCATTCATTCAACCGTTCACGTGTTTCTTCAGCACCAAACACTTGGGAAGCACCTACTAGGTGCGAGCTGTGAGGTGCGGGCTGAGTGATCCAGCGCCGCCTAGCTGATCGGGAACGACAATGGGGTTCCCTCACTAACCGTCCCCTAGGCTTTGGGTACCTCTCTCCCCTTCTTTCAGGCTCCAGGTATGTGAAACAGGTAGGAGGAGGCCTCCGAACCTGTCCCCGGCACATCAGAGGGTGGCTCCCCAGGAGGGAGGGCAGGCCGGCTGCTGAGGGGCCGCCTCCCCTTCCCCGTCGGGCCGCACTGGGAGTCCCGTTCCCGGCGGACCCGGCTAGAGGGGGAGTCCCAGCCGGTTCCGGGTCCCAGTCCCCTGCCCGCCCCCTCCTCCCCACAGCGCCCCGGAAAAGCACGGCCCTCCCAGGGCCTCGGCGGCTACCCGTGCCTTTGACCGCGGGCCTCGCCTCCTCCCTATTGGCCGCCGGGTCACGTGCGCGGCCGCCCTGACCAGCGGGCGGCAGCTCCGAGCGGCCGCCGGGCCGGGTTCTCGCAAGTCCCCCGCGCGCAGCCGCCCCTTCGGGGCCCCGCCTCGCTCCGCCGCCGGCTCGCTTGCTCGCTCCCCCCCTACGTGCGCCCCTTCTGCGTCCCTCAGCCTCCCTCCCGCTGCCCTCCGGCCCGTGGACTTACAGCCGGTCACTGTCAACTCAGCTCAGCTCCTCCATGGGAGCTGGGGACCCAGCAGCTCCGAAGTGTTAGTGGAGGTGGGTAGCTGACACGGGGGGCCAGTCGCCGTGAATGCAACCGCTGATTCAAGCCAAGTGTGTTTACTGAGCATCTGCTGGGTGAGCGGGGCGGGGGGTGGGGTGGGGGGGGGGTGGGGGGCGGGGATAGAGTAGGGCTGGAAACAGGTAAGATTCCTGCCCTTAGGGACCCGCCATTCTAGTGGCCCAGCCCTTTGTATTTAGATGCCATCAGAGGCTCATTTATCTCTGTGGGTGTTCCTTTGAGCTCTCCCCACCCTGGGTCCCAACTTCTGCTGGGCATTTTACGGAGGGCTGGCTGGAGAGGGTGGGGGACAAGAGTCAAGATGAGTCACCACAGTCCACAAGAAGCTCCCAAAGCCCAGTGGAGAGTCAGACGAGAAAACCCCTAATTAGACTGGAAGCCAGGAAGTGCTGTGCCCAAGGCCTGACTCTGCGCGCCCAGAGGATGCAGTGTGAGCGGGCCTGGGCTTTCTGCTAACACCAGTCATTTCAGGCTCCAGCGCGGGCTGCGAGCAGGACTCACTGCCCGTGCAAACACCAAGGTGGGGTATGAATCCTGGGGCTGCAGGGTGCGAGGTATGGGGTTAAATACAGGACGCCCAGGTACGTTTGAATTACAGAGAAGCGAATAAACAAACGGGGCTGAGGGCATCGCTTTGGTATAAGTATATCGCAAATATTGCATGGGATATACTTACACTAAAAATAGTCATTGTTTACATGAGATTCAAATGTAACTGGGCAACCTGTATTTTTATTTTCTAAATCTGGGAACTTTGGCGAGTGCTGTGTGGGAATGGCCCAAAGGGACGTTGTCTGGGAAGAGCAGGGGGTGGGGGGCATTGACTAGAGTCCCCAGTCTGGCGCTCCCCCCCAGAATGAAACTGTCTCTACAGCGACCTGGAGCCCTGGAACGAGTGGCGACTGTTGTCCAGTAGTGCCCTGGACCCTGTGTGATAAAGGAGGGGCAGCCCCCGATGGGGGAGGGGAGGAAGAGAGGAATTAGGGTGAGTCCCACCCAGGGAATGAAGGCCTGAAGGGTTAGAGGCTTCCTGGAGAGGATTTCTAGAAGGGGCTCCCGAGCTCCACACCAGCGATGCCCTGAGAACCCCGAGAGGCTGTGGAATTCGTCATTTTCCTAAGCAGGGCTTAGGGTCGAGTTGGAGAAGGAAGCATGAGTGGCTTTGGTCCTGACAGCAATTCGGGGCTCCCGGGGTGCAAGTGTGGCCCCCAGGAACTGCAGCAGCTCCCTAAATCCCGAGAAGCACAGAAAATAGAGAAAAGGGGGTATCAGGGCACGGATGTTGTCTGGACATGGGTTATACAGGGCCCGGGACACACAAAGTGTACAAGGTCCCACAAAGTGTACATGGCCCACATAAAACCAGAACTTAATTTGGCGTATAATAAAAGATGCGAACAGGAAGAAATTGCAAACTAGCAATGATTTTGTTTGCTTTTGCACAAGTTAGAAGCATTTTAGAGGGGGACAGTATTTTAAAGGTCTAGATCGCTCCACTCCTGAGACAGGCACACACACACACACACACACACACACACACCCGCCCCGAGGAAGGTAGGGGTAATGCCTTCTTTCTAGCTGTCATAAATTTACTGTAGGAATTGGAGGCCTTGGGAAGTAGCCCATCCATCTTAGAAGTGATGGATGGGCTACTTAAACAACCACAATGAACAAGCAGATGAGGCACCAAGCTCGCCCTCTCCACAGTGGAGGGCACATGCATGGACTCTGGACAGGATTGGCCTGGCTTCAATTTGCTTTGGGTGCCACTTAAGAGCTGCATGACCTTAGGATGGCCCCCGACCCTCTCTGAACTTCTGTTTCCTCATCTCTAAAATGGGTCTAATGATCATCCTGACCTTGCAGGGCAGTTGTGAGGATTTCCTAAGATACTATATGGGAAGCTATGTTCAGGGCTCAAGAAATGGACCCTCTTGTCAGAGTCAGAGCAAATAAATGGCCCACAGACAGGAAGCTGTGGGCGTCAGGCTGGGGGCATTTTGTTCGCACAGTTACCACTCTTTGCTCTGCACTCTTCACTGAGTGAAGACCCACCTGGCGCGGGCTTGACTGCACCCCACTTCCTGTTGGCCTAGTGGATGCTGCGAGGTGGAGGGTACAGAATGGATGGCTCCGCGTGGGGAGAGGGGAGTGGGGCTGTGCTGGTTAATGTTTATCCCCCAAGGTTGCGCTGGCCAGCCTGGGTTGGTTAGGCCGAGGTGTGCAGAGGGCTGGAGCTGCTGCTGAGATCACCGTGTGCAAAGCATGTTTGCCGTGAGACAGGAGGCGGGGGGGGTGTGTGGGGGGGAAGTGATCCAGACTTGTCCGCCCCCGCCTCTTGTTTAGATTCTCCCAGTGACCTTCTGGAGCAGAGGGGCCCCAGCACTCATGCTCTGAGTGAGCAGGTGAGGAAAAGGCCAAGAAACGATGAGAAGCAGCCCATTTCTCTGCTCCAGCGGGGCTGGTGCTGTACCACGTCATGCCGTGTGTGGGTGGAAATGGCTGTGGTCTGTCCCTCTTTTAGTGAGAGAAGGCTAAATAAGGGGTCTGCAGAGACTTGCTGGAAGGCCTTTGTAGAGCTGCTGGAACAAGCTACCACAAACTGGGTGGCTCAAAACAACAGAAACTTATTGCCTCCGTTCTAGAGGCTAGAAGTCCAAAATTAAGGAGACAGCAGGGTCGTGCTGTGTCTGAAGGTTCCAGAGGATGATCCTTCCCTGTCTCTTCCGACTTCTGGTGGCCTCAGGTGTTCCTTAGCTTGGGGCTGAATCACTCCAATCTCTCCCTCCATCTCCACGTGGCCTTCTTTTCTGTGTCTCTGCGTCCTCTCCCCTTCTTACAAGAACGCCAGCCACTGGATGCAGGGCCCACACAAAAGCCAGGACGATTTCATCTCGAGATCCTTAACTAGCTACATCTGCAAAGACCCTATTTCCAAATAAGGCCACATTCTGAGGTTCTGGCTGGACATGAATGGTGGGGGCAGGCGGTTACTATTCAACCCACTACATACTCCTAAGTGAAATTTGTGCCAAAGTAAGCATTTCAGATTTAATCTTTATTAGCTATTATTTATGAGAATATTGTTAATTGACAAAAATGTGCTTCAAAGTGGTTTCCATCATCACCAAATTCCCCTCTAACGGTGTTACCTCAGAAACACACCCTGACCACTGCTGTATGCGGGTCCCCAGAACAGTACCAGATATGCAGTAGGTGCTCAATAAACATTTTCCAGGTGAATAAATATAATGAAATCCATTTAATGGCCCAAAGGACTTGCCCTTCGAGTGAGAGAAGCCGGTCATGGGCACAAAGTCCCAGGTTTTCCCAGCTATTATCAAAAGAGTACAGGGCATTTTTTCAGACAAATCTGACAAGTGTAAAAGCAGTCTGGGCTGAGCCCTTCCGGTCTGCCCTGCCCACCCTCTGGGCAGTCACCAGAGTACTTCCTGGGGCACCAGGAGCCATGTGGAAACCCTGGTCGTAAGTCAGGAATCAAAGGCAAATGAGATTTTTCAGTGCTGGTTGTACATCACACACAGCACCAAGGCATTGACAGCCACCCCTAAAGTTCACCCTGTAAAATGACACAGCTTTTTATTCTACTCCCCGCAAAGTGTTCACTGAGAGTCAGCCTACACGGTGTACTTTAACAGATTAACAATTGTTATCTTGCAAGGCAGGTGGTGAAAATGGTTTCTGAGTGAGGAACTACCCTTTCTATTAAAGGGATCCCATTGTTTTCAGAATGCATATTTTGCTTTATTTGATTTCCCAAAGGGACGTGCAATACGAAGGAAAGATATTTTTGTAAATATGAGGAGGAACAAAAAGCCCCCGAAGCACTGTCCATCTCTAATTGGACTAAATTGAAGGGCTGGGCTGCCAGGGTGACTGTTTTGAAACAGATCGTGCTACATGCCAGCCTACCAACTGGTAGTAATCCCCCATGACCTTCAGGATGGTCTAGACTCTTTAGCTTGTCATTCTTTCACAGCTGTCTCCATCTTCTGCCTCACTGTTAAGGATTGAATTCTGTCCCCCCCAAAAGATGTTGAAGTCCTAACCCCTAGTACCTATGAATGTGACCGTCTTTGGAAATAGAGTCTTTACAGAGGTAACAAGTTAAGACGAGGTCTTCAGAGTGGGCCCTCGTCCAATGACTGGTGTCCTAATAAAAAAGGGACATCTGAACACAGAGACAGACGCACATAGAACGCCATGTGACGATCCGAGTGATACTGCCACAAACAAGCCAAGGGACCCCCCCCCGCCAGAAGCTAGGAGAAAGGCCAGCTTGATCTCAGGCTTCTGGCCTCCAGAACCGAGAGGATACATTTCTGTTGCTTAAGCCACTCGGTTTGTTGTACTTTGTTCCCGAAGCCCTAATGCACTCACCTTCCGTGGATCCCTCCCCCACCCTCAAAGCTCACACTCTAACTGCTCTGTTCCCTACACGCTCCCAGCAGCCTCGCCACCTCCATCGTGTGCTTTGGCTCGGAGGAATCACACATCCGGATTTCCAGGAACAGTCCCGGCTTATGCCCGTCGTCGCAGCATAATGGTGAACAGTGCCCCTTTTCAAAGGCATCCTGATTTGGACGCTGTACCGGTGGTCCCACTAGCATTTGTCTGTGCTAACTCCAGCTTGAGTGAGCCTCCTCTCCTTTTCTACCTGATAAACTTCTACTCGTTGGTCAAAGCCCATTTTGAACATCACTGCTTCTGTGAAACATACCCAGCCTCAGCCAGGTTCTCATCAATCTGTCCTCTGGGTCCACAGGGCAGTTTATACATTTCCAGCTCACAACGCTTGTCGCTACGTCATGTCAGCTCAAATAAGCTCCTCTCCGGATGACCCCCTGATGTCCTGACTGGCCCAGAGCCCTGGCCATTGCTTTCATGGTACCATGGACTCCACTCTCTTCGTGGTCTGTAGCCCGGGCTGTAATGAGCTATCTGGGGGAGTCTTATCGTGATGGTAATCCAGTACTTGCTCCCAGCCACTGGTGGCAGGCACCAGGTCTGTGTCCTGGCACACAATTTGAATGAAGAAACATCACAAGCGATTATTTAAGTTCTTGTCCTCCCTGTAAAGCTGTCATCTCTTGCCGATCTTGGCTGTGTCTTCATCCTCTCTCTCCCCTTTAGCACCTGCTACTGTGTCTAGAACATCCAAGGGCTTGATGCCTGTTTGCTGAGATCGTGTTTTATTTAAGATCGTAACTCAGTGGCTGAACAATACTAAGAGTCAAAAAGGGATATTGTATGTTCTTCCCTCCCTGCGGGAATACTATGTGATGTTGGGGCCTTCCTGGACAATAAATGCAACTGGGACAATCGTAGGTCTCGGAGTGACTGTTCTACTGGGATGGAGAAGTGATACAGTGACAGTAGTCTGCTGTCCAGCAATAGTTGCAGGGCGGGGGAAGGTGTGGGAAATGGCCCATTTCAGCCCCCGATCCAGATGATTTCAGGCAAGAGCCATTGTAGAAACACAGGACTAGTGACTCCTCATATGTATTTTAGTCCTTGAGAATTTATAAAACGTTTTCACTTAAATGAACTATGTTGAATCTCACACCTCTATAAACTAACGAAGGCAGGGAAAGGAGCAGCGGAAGTGGCCTTTATTTCAAAGGGACAAATAGCATGTCTTCAGTGTCCTGCCGTTTAAAGAGAGCTGGGCTGTCCAGGAAGGAGCTTGAGTTTATAGTTGAAAACTTGGGTTTTGGTCCCAGCTCTGCCACCTACCCACACAGTTACCTTGAGCGACCTGTAGCCTCTCTGAGACTTAGTTTCTTCATCTGTAAAAGAGATATGATCACCTTATTAATTTGTCCTTGAGTGCTGTCGTGTGGACCAGAGAAGAAGAGGGGTTGAGAAGGCCTGGGGGACTTGAAAGCACTGGGTATATTAGGAGCCATCCAAGGTGGCCTTCCTAATGAACCCAGAGAGAAAAGAGAAAGAAAGAAGTATGGTAGTGGCATTAGGCTAGACATATGGATCAATGGACTAGAATTAAGGGTCCAGAAAGAAACACATGCACATATGGTCATTGATTTTCAACAAGGGTGCCAAGACAATTGAGTGGGAAAGAATAATCTTTTCAACCAATGGTGCTGAAACCACTGGATATCCACATGCACAAGTATGAACTTGGACCCCTACCTCACATCAAACACAAAAATTAACTCAGAGTGGCTCATAGACCTACACGTGAGAACTAAAACTAAAACTCTTCCAAGAAAACATAGTGGTAAATCTTCATGACTTTAGATTTGACAATGATTTCTTAGATATGGAACCAAAAGCATAAGTGACAAAAGAAAAAAAATAGACAAATTAGACTTCATCAAAATGAAAAACATTTGTGTTTCAACAGAAACCATCCAGAAAGTGAAAATACAACTCACAGAGTGGGAGAAAATTTTGCAAATCATATATCTGATAACAGACTTGTACCCAGAATATATAAAGAATTCTTGCAACTCAACAATAGAATAGTAAGTAACTCAATTTTTTTAATGGGCAAAAGATATAAATAGACATTTCTCCATAAATGATGTGCAAATGGCCAGTGAGCTAATGAAAATACGGTAAATATCATTAGTCACAAGGAAATGCAAATCAAAACCACCATGTGGTACCATTTCATACCCACTAGGATGTCTAGAATTAAAAAGAGGGACAATGACAAACATTGGTGAGGATGTGGAGACACTGGAATGCTGATGCATTGCTGGTGAGGATGTAAAATGGTGCAGCCACTTTGGGAACCAGTCTGGGAGTTCTTCTAAATGTTAAACATGAGAGTCACCATATGACCCAGCAATTCCAATCCTAGGTGTATATCCAAGAGAAATGAAAACGTAGGTCCACACAAAAAATTGTGCATGAGTATTCATAGCGTTATTCATAAGAGACAAAAAGTGGAAACAACCCAAATGTTCACCAATGGATGAATGCATAAGCAAAATGTGGTAGGTATAGACATACACTGGAATATTATTTAGCCATAAAAAGAAATGAAGGGACTTCCCTGGTGGTGCAGTGGTTAAGAATCCGCCTGCCAATGCAGGGGACACGGGTTCGAGCCCTGGTCTGGGAAGATCCCACATGCCGCAGAGCAACTAAGCCTGTGTGCCACAAATACTGAACCTGCGCTCTAGAGCCTGTGAGCCACAACTGCTGAGCCCACGTGCCACAACTACTGAAGCCCGCACACCTAGAGCCCGTGCTCTGCAACAAGAGAAGCCACCGTAATGAGAAGCCCGTGTACTGCAACGAAGAGTAGCCCCAGCTCGATGCAACTAGAGAAAGCCCACGCGCAGCACCAAAGACCAAACACAACCTAAATAAATAAATTAAATTTAAAAAAAGAAATGAAGCACATACCTGAAACTAATATAATATTGTAAATCAACTATACTTTAATTAGAAAAAGAACTGAAATACTAATTTATATTACAACATGGATGAACCTTAAAAACATTATACTAGGTCAAAGAAGCCAGACACAAAGGGTCACACATTGTATGATTTCATTTCTATGAAATGTCCAGAACAGGCAGATCCATAGAGAAAGAAAATTCATTGGTGGTTTCCAGGGGGTAGTGGGGAGGGAGAAATGGGGAGTGACCGCTCACGGATATGGGGAATTCTTTTGGGGCTGATGAAATATTCTGGACTTAGTGGTGGTGGTTGGAGAGCTCCGTGACTACACTAAAAACCATTGGATTGTACCTTTTTCGTGGGTGGCTTTTATCATGTAGAAATTATATCTCAATAAAACTGTTAACAGAGAGCATGAGCCACGTTCTGTGTTGGGGGCAGGGGCAAGGATTTGGGAGGGGGAGCTTAGCCCAAGCAGGTTCCCACGTGTAGCACTGAGGCCCTGGCTCTGCCGGTGCTCCCTTAACAGTCTGAAAAGTTGCCAGCGCTCTCATTCCCCAGCATTTCGGCTTTGTTCCCATAAGCCCCATGGTGTGAGGAAGGGCAGGTGGGTGGTCTGCAGCTGTCACTAGAAACACCCGTATTTTACTCCCTAGAGGCCCCACAGGGGCAGCGGTAGGGCTGAGATGACTGAGGCTCCATCCTGCTCACAAATATCTAACCCTGGAGGCCCCCACTTGAAGACTCATAGGGTTAACAAGCTCCTTTGGGGGGTGCACATGCCCCCCCACTGGCTGAGGACTTCTTTGAAGTGATCCCTGGAAGCTCTAACTGGGAATGGAGCGCCTTGCTCAGACTCTCTCTGGGGCACTTTCCCAAAGAACTCCCCCCAGCTCCCCACCCCTGATAGGTGTGACCCTCAGGAGGCCGCTTCAAGGGCAATTCCATTGCATCCTGCTCCTCTGCACACCCCAGTCTTCTCCCTGGTGTTTTTCCTCTGGAGTGGAGAGGAAGGGTCTAGAAGACATTCTGGGAAAGGATCTCCCTCCACAACTCCCATGAGTTTTTGGCAGTGACACAAAGAAGAGGTGGTAGTATTTATTTTGGAAAGGACCTGTGTTCTTGCTTCCCTCATCCTTCTAGTTGCCTGGGACTGGGATCTTGGTTAATTCTGGCTCCCTGTGGGAGGCTTTGTTTCTGAAGCAGGACACGGGACCTCCAGTCCTGGGTGGAAGCTGACCTTGTCAGTGTACAATCACATCTGAAATGGACCATGAAGGACCTTGTCAACGAGTCTAGGTTTTTGGTCCCTTTAGCTCAGACTACTGTGGAGACTTAATTAATCTTTTTAAAAAATAGTGGTGTAATACTCACAAGCATCAAATTTACCATTCAACCATTTTTAAGTGTACAGTTCAGTAATGTTAAGTACATTCACATTGTTGTGCAATTGTGAAGGGTTCTAACTTCATCTTGAAAAACTGAAACCCTGTACCCATTAAACAATAACTCCCCGTCCCTCTCCCCCCAGCTCCTGGTAATCACCATTTAACTCTCTGTCACTATGAACTGGATTACTCTACATACCTCACATAACTGTAACTGGAATCATATAATACTTGTCCTTTTGGGCCTGACTTCTTTCACTTAGCATAATGTTTTCAAGGTTCTCCGTGTTGTAGCAACTGTCAGAATTTCCTTCCTTTTTAAGTTTGAATAATATTCCATTATGTGGGTAGCCCACATTTTGCTTGTCCATTCATCCATGGATGGGCACTTGAGTTGCTTCCACCTTCTGGCTATTGTGAATATTGTTGCTATGAACATGGGTATACAAAAATCTCTTTGTAACTCTGCTTTCAATTCTTTTGGGTAGATACCCAGAATGGAATTGCTGCATCATATAGCAATTCTATGTTTAACTTTTCGAGGAGCCACCGTACACTTTTCCATAGTGGCTGCACCACTTTACATTCCTACTGACAGTGCCCAAGGTTTCCACTCCTCCACATCCTTGCCAACACTGGTTACTGTCTGGGGTTTTGTTTGTTTGTTTGTTTTTGATAGTAGCCTAATGGGTGTGATGTGGTATCCCATTATGGTTTTGATTTGCATTTCCCTAATGATTAGCAATGTCGAGCATCTTTTCCTTTGCCTTTGGCCTTCTGTATGTCTTCTTTGGAGAAATGTCAATTCAAGTCCTTTGCCCATTTTTTAAGTGGGTTATTTGATTTTTCCTTGTTGAGTTGTAGGAGTCCTTTATGCATTCAGGATATTAATCCTTCACCAGATATGCAATTTGCAAAACTTTCTCCCATACCGTAGGTTACCTTTTCACTCTGTTGATTGTGTCCTTTGATGCACAGAAGTTTTCAATTTTGATGTAGTCTAATTTATCTATTTTTACTTTTATTGCCTGTGCTATTGGTGTCATATCTAAGAAGTCCATGTCAAGATTTCCCTCTGTTTTCTTCTAAGAGTTTTATAGTTTTAACTCTAACATTTAAGCCTTTGATCCATTTTGAGTTAATTTTTGTGTATGGTGTAAGATAAGGGTCCAACTTCATTATTTTGCCTGTGGATATCCAGTTTTCCCTGCACCATTTATTGAAAAGATTGTCCTTTCCCCACTGAATGGTCTTGGCAACCTTGTTAATAATAATTTGACCCTATATGTGAGGATTTGTTTCTGGGCTTTCTATTCTATCCCTTGGTCTATATGTCTCTCTTTATGCCAGTACTACACTGTTTTGGTTACTGTAGCTTTGTAGTGTGCTTTAAAATCAGGAACTGTGAGCCCTCCAACTTTGTTCTACTTTTTCAAGATTGTTTTGGCCATTTGGGGGTCCCTTGAAATTCCATATGAATTTTAGGATGGATTTTTCTACTTCTGCAAAAATAAAATGTCATTGGGATTTCGCTAGAGATTGCATTAAATCTGTATATCGCTTTGGGTACTATTGATATCTTAATAATATTAAATCTTTGAATCCATGAACACAGATGTCTTTCCATTTAGTTGCCTTTAATTTTTTCAGCAATGTTTTGTAGTTTTCTGTGTACAAGTCTCTCACCCCCTTGGTTAAGTTTATTCCTAAGTATTTTATTCTTTTTGATTAATTAATCCTAAATAACAAAATTTGATTCAGGTTCAGCAAATATTTGCTGAGATTCATGTTTTTCCCCTTTCATTTCTCCCCTTCTCATATATTCTTGTTCAGTTTCAATCTTGGGTCTCCAAATCTCTCAGTGTTTGAAAATAGCATACTATTTACCTCAACATGAATCAGGCCAGCCCCTTTAAATAAAAAGATAAAGCTCTTTTTAAGAATCTGTTTTGAATAAAACACACTTGAATGTATCATGAAATAGTTCCTCATGGGGCTTACTTCCTCAAAAAAATTTTAGTGTAAGAAACTGAGATTTTTAAATAAAACTCATAATTGGGGGCAGAGGGAGGGTATCTTGTGAGTTGGCCTTTCTTCTGAATGGCTTTGTTTTGATGTGTGACCTGACTGGGGCCTGGGGCAATTTTCTCACCAGGCCGCTGCTTGTGGACTAAACCTCAAAGCCATCCCTGAATACCCTCTATTTGCCTAGTGATGATGAGGGAGACAAATGGAGGTGGCCCTTGGAAACACTGTGATGTCATAACAATAATCCCCTCATGTCTGGTCCCTGTGTCTAAGAGGCCCTGAGACAAAAAAATCTGGGTTTCTCTCTGTGTGTAAGTGTTTTCATGTCCCATTCCTTGGCTCAGACTTCCACCCAGCACCTGGGAAAATAGACCCTGCTGACCAGCGGGGCCCCTCCGAGGAGGCCCTGACTCAACACTGAGTTTCGCAGGGAACTGGAAGGGAAACGGCAGTAACAGCACCCTGGTCTACAGATAAACACAGTGTCCAGGTGGATCCCCACAGTATCCTGGAGTCCCTCCGTGTGCACCACAGGTCACTGGCAATTCCCAGAGAGAAGGAGGGGGAAACTTCTTGTCCCTGGGGCTCACAAGTGTCATGCTCCATCCAGGTAAGCACTCCTCATCCCACCCCTATGGGGCTGGGCCACCATCTTCTCCTGGTGGTGGCTGTTCCCTAGCCCCACCCAAGCTTTTGCTTTACAGCACACCCTTGGTATGTGTAGGGCAAGCATCACCACCCTCTACACTTCAAGGCCCTGGGCCTCTTAAAAACAACCAACCAACCAACCAACCAACTAAACAAACAGAAACATATGAACAATTGTGGGCAGCCTCAGGAACCTTCACTGAGGCTACTTCCTCCCGCCCTTTAAACCTCAACTTTACTGAAGTATAATTTCTCTACAATGAAATGCACCTATTTCATGTTTAGAGTTTAATGAGTTTGGGGCATTGGTATACAGTCATGTAATCACCATCACAATCAAAGCACAGAATGTTTCCATCACCCCCCAAACTCCCTTCTTTGTCCCTTGGCATTCAATCCCGTTCCCATACCTCTGGCCCCACAAATCTGCTTTCTGTCAGTATAGTTTTGCCTTTCCCCAAATGTAATATACGTGGAATCATACAGTATATAACATTTTGTATATTATGTATTCTGCTTAGCATAACATTTTTGAGATTCATTCCTGTTGTAGCACGTTTCAGCAGTTCTTCCTTTTTATTGCTGAGTAGTATTCCATTGTGTGGACCTATCCCCGTTTAGCCATTCATCAGCTGATGGGAATCTGAGATGTTTACCTTTTTGACTATTATTTTTAAAAGGCTACTATGAATATTTGAATACAAGTCTTTTTAGGAACATAAGTTTCCTTATGTCTTACATAAGTACCTAGGAGTGGTATTGCTTGGTCATGTGTGCATTTAACTTTATAATTCACTGCCAAACTCTTTTCCAAAGCAGCTGCACCATTCTGCTGAGGCTACTTTTTAAATAAAGAGTGGGGTGGGGAGGAGGCAGCAGAAGGACTTTGTGGTTCTTTCAGAAGCAGAAGTTAGTCCTAGGCATTCATGTGTTTATTCTGCACAACAAGCTTATGAAGTAGATATTAATATCCCCATTTCAGAGATGAGAAAATCCAGGTTCCGAGAGATGTACTTGCCCAAAGTCACACACCCAACAAATGGAAGAGCTAGAAGGAGCCCAGGGGCCTTCGTGCCAATGCCCAGGGGCCTGCCCCCGCCCTCTCCCACCTCTCTTCCCATCAGCCACCTGGCAGCTTGGGCACACTGCTGCCTTGACACTCTACAGCACACTCACCTCTATCCCTGCTGTGCTAGGACGCAGCAACCCTGGGAAGCGGCCTTCGACTCCTTTTTTCAGAGGAAGCAGCTAATGATCAGAGAGGTGAAGTGACATTCCCAAGGCTAACAGCTTGTCTATAGAATTGCTGGGACTGGCATTCAGTTTTCCTGATTCCAAGCACTTTCTGCCAGAGCCCAGTTCCCTGTAGTTACATCAAAAAGTTTTCATTTCTGACCACTTCCGTCTTCAGCTTTCTCCTTCATAAGGACGCCCTTCCCTTTCCTCCAACTTCCTCCACTTCAGGCCCAATGGAGGGAACCTGATAGAATAAGGTGATCGCAGCCCCCAGCCTGCATCAAGCTGAGGTGGGGTGGGGACTGCAGGGGTCAAAGTATCATCACCAGGGCCCTTGGGGTGAGTGTGCTGAGGGAGAGAAGTAGGAAACAGGCCATTTCCTCTCTCAGGCCTGCTTCTCCCCCAGGAGGCCGAGGGTGGGAGAAGGGGCATACCTAGCCAGGCCAATGGTGTAGGCCCGTCCTGGTTCTGCCTGCTTTACTTCCCCCAACTTGGGGGAACAGGATGGAGCCCATAACCTAGGAGGCACCTCTAGTCTGTGCCTTAGCAAAAGCAGGCAGCCATTGGTGGGTATGGGTGCAGGATGCCCTACCCAGAAAGCTTATCGGAGAAGCAGCCTCTGTCAAGTCTACTGCTGCTCCCTCTCTGTTGTGCAGAAGCCCCTGACTGGGAGGCCTGCCATCTCTCCACAGGCCCCTGCATTTGAGGTGTGTGTGCAAGTGTGAAACACGAGGAAGCCTGAAGAACCCCCAACACACACAGAGACACTCACACGTCTACTTTGAACTGTGAGCTGCAGCCCCAGCCTGAGGGAGAGCAGGACTTGGTCAAGACTACCGCCAGCTCACCAAGGGCAAGGTGGGAACTCCTCTGCAGGCTTCAGCCTTTACAGTTTTCCAAGTGCTTTCACTTCTCTTCCCTGCGTGATCCTGTGATCCCGCACCTACGCCGTGAGGCAGGCAGGCAGGGGTCTCACCCTCCATTTCACAGGCCAGAAGACTGGTCTTCTCTCCCGGCCCTTTCTGCTTGGGCTGCCTCCTTCTGGAGCTGGGCTGGGCCGGGGCTGGACCCAGGTTGGAGGTGGTGGAGAAATCTTCTTCAGTAACCACCTCCTTAGGACGAGGAGTGTCCTTGCTCTGTGCCCTGCCCCTCGCCCCCCACTCCCATTGAGCAAAGGGCTTCAGCCTCATCCTTGAACGCAGTGCCTACGGTAGGCAAGGCCGCCCACCCAGCGGCCGTCCTCCCTCCATCCAACCACAGGTCCCTCTCTCCCTCTGCTCCAAGACTCACAGGTTCGGGAATCTGGTTACTGACGCAATGCATGCAGTCAAGAAGCTTTTCTGAGCAATCTTTGAAATCGGGTACAAAAGTGAATGTGCTTCAAAGAAGTTCCCAGTCTGGGGAGGGGAGTTGACAGGGCAGAAGGGTAAGCACTTCTCATCAGTGCTATGAGAAGGGCTCTGGGGGAGGGGGGAGCTTCTAATTCTGCCTGGCCCCGAGCAAGTGCTATTCTGCTGCCTTTCTAGAAATCTGGTCAATCCAGGAGAAAGGAAGAACAAGCGTAAGGGGCTGGAGGGAGGAAAGAACAGTGGTGCATCCAGAGAATAGAAAGAAGTTCCCTGTGATTAGACCAGAACTTGGAGGGAAGAGAGAGGGAAGAGGCACATTGGGAGAAGTGGCTGAAGAGTAGGTGGGGTTCGCGTCTGCAGGGCCTTGTTACTCAGATGAGAAATCTTGACTCTTCAATAGCGTTAATATGTTTGTGTATATATTTAATGATATATGGTTATTTACACACACAGACACACATATAGTGGTATTGTGTTTTTAGACGCTGGAGTACTAAGAATAGAAGAAGCAAAAAACGGCATGTTAAAGTAATCCTATTTACCGTCATTTACCTGACCTGCTTATGTATAATTATAATGTATCACAAGGACTATTACAGATATTCTATGAGAATTTTTTTTCTAATTACACACTGAATTCTCTTCCTGAAATTGTCTTTTTTTCTTTTCCTTTCTTTTTCCTGGGTTAATGGTCGCCTGTCCCAAACCTCAGAAAAGTAGAAGGAACTTTGTCCTGAAATGTTTCCTTTCACTAAGTCTCAAGAGAGTTCTTGTAAAGGTGCTGACATAGCATGAAGGACACCAGAGTCAGTGAAATTTTTTTCCCTTACAGTATCTCAACTTCATGCAGCCAACCCTATGAGCCCCCAAATAGCTCAATTTAGCGACAGCCGCTAAAGTTTTATCTAGAGAAGTTTTCCCTCTGGGTTTCCCCCTCGTTGGAGAAAAACAGTGAGACGCAAAGAATAATTCTCGGACTACACTTCCCAGCGGCCTCCGCTCGGCGCCTAGTCCAACTTCCCTTAACAGGGGTGGCCCCTAGCATCTTGGTCCCGCCCATTCCTGGCACCGTATTTAGAACTACAACTCCTAGCTGTCTCCACGCGCCGGGCCCCTGAAACAGGGTTTCCCAGCAGCCTCCAGGGCGAAGAGCCCCGCCCCTCGGGGCTGCTTCCCAGGCTTGGCCGGCGCCCTCTACCCGCCCCGCCCCCGGCACGTGACGCACCCCCACCAACCGGCGCGCGGAGGAGGGCGGCGGGCGGTGGCCGAGGGCGGGGAGGCCGCAGGGGGCGGGGCCTGGAGGGGGCGGAGCGGGGCCCGGGAGCCGAGCAGCCTGGCAACGGCGGTGGCGCCCGGACCCCGAGGTGGGTGCGCGGTTGCAGCTGGCCTGGCTCCGAGCCGGGCGCTGCGGGGACCCGTGGTGGTGGTGGGGCCGGGAGGAGGAAGTTGGGACTCCTGGGGCCGGCAAGTCCCACGGGGCCTCGCAGCCCCCGCGGGGGTGGGCGGGGGGAGGGGGGTTAGCGCGAGTGCCTTCGCTGTCCCGGCCGGCTAGGGCTGAGGCCGGGGAGCAGCAGGCAGGTGCCTCCGGCTTCCCTCGTTCTCCCCGCCCAAGGTCCCGGGCCGGCGGCGGGCGAAGGTAGGAACAGGAATCGGGCCGGGAGGCTGGGGGAGTGGGGGCGTCGCGGCCGCTGCCCGGACTTTCCTTCCCCGTCCCGGGGCGGCAAGCGGGCCGAGTGGCCGCCCTGCCTCCCCGGCGACGCGCCGCGGCTGGTCTTCACCCTGGCCCTCCGGGCGGGGCGAGTGCCTGCCGCATCCCCCGTGGGTCCTGCGGAGGGGCCGTAGCCTGGCACTGTCCGTGAAGACTCGATCGGCGCTCCTGGACAGTGTTTCTGTGCCATGCATGGGAGGTTTATCTGCTTTTGCAACAGTTGAGGGAAGATCTGAGGAGGGAACGGTTAGTTCCCTGATACGCAGTCGGAAGTATGCACAGGCACGAGCAAGCGCCCTTTGCCGGGTTGCCTCCCTTAACTGTCTTGCTGCGCTCAGGAAGTGAAAACTAATTTTAGTTTTTGCCTAAGCAAATGTGAAATCAATCTGCTGAAAAACCTATATCACGGGCTTTATAGACGCATGCAAAGTGTGAAGCGAAGTGGATTGAGACTGGTTTTTAAACAGACATAGTAGACCTTCACAAGAATGGAATCATGCCGTATTAGAATTGACTGGGACCTTTAAGTTTATATAGTTAACTTGTTTCCCCGATAGGGAAGCTAAGGCCCAGAGAGGTTAACTAATGTGACAACTTAATGGCAACTTAAAGGCAAAGCTAATATCACAAGTCAGGTTTCTGGGGGCATCTCAGCATCTGCGTAGCTGGGTAGTTTTTATCACAGCTCAGTTTTGTTCCTTGTAAAGTATCCACCGTAGAGTCTAGAGACCGAGCCAGCGATTTTGTTGTAGTCCAAACCATGTTTGAATTACCTTCAAAACCAGTTTACCAGCCAAATAAGACTCTTGGGCTTGTTCATTTATAGACAGCTTTCTCTTTCATCCAACATATATATTGGGCATGATCACTTGTTCACCAGATTTGACTCTGAATGACTTTTGGCTGTTTCACAAAACCCAGTATACCCTTGAGAGATTCCACAGCATGGAGTAGGTTCAAACCAGAGGTCCTGCCACTGTGTAGCAGCTTCCCGAGGTACTTGAAAGTGGAGAGCATCCGTAGGGGCTTTTAGAGTCTAGTATGGTTATTCAACGATTGGTCTCCTTACCTTAAAATTCTAACTTGTATTTATTAAGTTGTCAGTGGTTTCATTCATTAAACGCAGAATGCCCATGCTGTGCCCGCAGTGTCCTGAGTGCCGGGAAGACAGCAGACGGCACCACTGACGAGGTCCCTGCCTTACAGAGCTTCTGTGTGGGGAAGCGGACAATAAAAAAATAAACAATGATAGATTTTCCGGCGGAGATGAGCGCTATGAGGAAGAATAGAGCTCTGAAGCTCTGACATGACCATCCAGCAGGCCAGCATGATTGAGAGGGGGTTGGGTATCACTTAGCATCGCTAGTGTTAGATGGTCAGCGGCGGCTCCATTAAAGCAAATCGCCAAATCCAAAAAGTAAATCTGTCTGAATCCAGGAGATCCTACGGGGTCGTCATTTCTCCAGCCATTGCCTGTTGGATGATAAGTTTGGCACAGCCTCATTTTTACTTGCGTTTTCCCCTCCCATGCAAACAGTAAGTGGTTTCAAACACCCAGGGTGGCGCCCTTCAAACCCCTCGCAGTCTCAGTAGCTGCCTCACTCCAGCTACGGAAGGCCCTGCTGACTGAGGTCAGGGTTAGGTGTTGATCCCATGCCAGTGTCTGCTGGCTGTGAACTACCTGACACAAGGATTTCTCTTCCCGCACATTGGTTTGTACTTGGAACCTATCATGTGAAGGGATCCTCATTCCTTGTGTTGTGTGCTTTGTAAAGAAACTAGTTCAATTTGAAATTAGCTCTAGAGTCAAGAGGCACCCAACTTCCCCAGAAGAGTGCCAATGAAATGGCATTAGTGATAACTTACCATAGAATTTCATCTGCTTAGTACCTTTTCAGTTCTATCCTATTCTGTATGTTCAGTGGCTTCAAAGCAAATGTTTTCATTTTTATAGGTTCCGAAAAATCATTAAAGTTACCCCCAAAATACGCCAATGTTCTTTGTTCCAAAATGAAAGGAGGATTAACAGAATGTAGTTACTTTAAAAACCACTGAAAGAACATGGGGTTCTTGCTCTTACTGGGGGCTCCAAAATAAGGAGAAAAGTGGAGCCTCTTCAAGGCTTAGGCGACATTTTGAACTGGTGGCCAAGGATTTCAAAAGGCCAGAGTTTCTCTTATTTTCAAAGTTTTTTCAATTTTATCAAAGAATAAGAGGTTGTTTTCATTACTCGCTAGTAATTTCCCTTCCCTGTTTCTGACCTCTTTGAAGTTCTGCTTTCTTTATTTTCTAGTTTCTCTGTTCATTATTCCTTTTTGGCAGATCGGGGGACAGGGGCTGTCGTTCACCTTTAAGGTGTTTACTCAGGATTTGAATCCTGCCTAACTTTGGGGGAGTTCCTTACCTCTGTGCCTCAGCTTCCTTATCTGTAAAATGAAGATATTAACAACAGTACCTTCCTCCCAGGGTTGTTGGCCTGCCTGTGTGATAAGATATGTTAGGTGCTTACAATAGCATCTTACACATAGTAGGCACTCAAGAAATGTTAACTGTTACTGACTTGAGCTACATGGAACTCCTTTCTTTTAAAGAAAAAAAAATGATTCTAACCATGTCCCAATAAACTTTTGGAAATCCAGTAAGCGTGATTTTCTAGACATTTCCCTGCATTTCATTGTTGACCCGAACTTTGAGTTTCAGGTGGCATTGGCAGCAGCTCACACAGTTCCTGCACGGCTAAGTTCTCTTCACTGTTTGGACTCAGAAATTACTCAAGCCCATATTTTGTTTGTTACTACAGACAGGGATAGAGCAAGAGAGGCTTTCTTCCAGTTCCTCTCCCTCGAGAGCCAGAGAGGACCAGGAGACCCAGTTGGGGTTAGTCGAGTGAGATCCAGTTGCCATCCTGTAGTCAGAGGATGGTTTCTCATATTAAATGTTTACAACGGATTTATCCACAGGACCACCAGGAGAGTGGCATCCTTTTTAAGAATGTAGTAGGCATCTCTTTAGAAAATTGGCATCGTGCACTAGTGCTTTCTATCTCTACCCAGAGGAACAAAGAGTGGTAAAGGAGCCTTGTGTCTGTGGGAGGTGGTAGAAAGCCCCTTCTTAACTCCGTGACACTGGACGAGTCATTTTGCCTCGCTGCTGGTGGTTCCTCCATCTGTAAGATAGAGCTAAGACAGCCTGCACCACCAAGCTCCCAGAGCTCTTCAGAGAATCCAGTGTGCATCAATGTCCTTTGCAGACTGTACAGCGTTATTATTATTGCATCTGTGGGCGTTATTATTATTGCATCTGTGCCTTATATAAGCCGTCGCTATTTGGAGAACTGGTGAGAGAGGGCAGCATCCTTCCTGTTCTTGACCCATCTGCCCCCGAGCTGTAGGTGTGGCCTCTCTGACCCCCACCCCCAGCTTCTGTCAGCATTGAAATATGCAAGTGTTTTGTTGCCTCTCTCAGACCTGAAGCCATTGGTACACCTTGTGAGCTTCCATCTTGTTTATTCCTCAAATGATAGTACTGTGTAGCCAACAATCCCAGGGCGATAACAAGGCGATCTCTGCACCAGGGAATATTGCCTGCCTTTCCTGCCTCAGAATGGAAGCCTTTCGTTTTTTAAATCAACACTTTACCTTAGCTCCACAATGCAGCTTGAGGCCCTGCCGGGTTCCTCCACTCCTGGGGGCGGGATGGGAAGAAATCCAGGGACGTGATTGCTCTCCGGGTCCACAGCACCTTCCCTGTTCGAACAGGATGGGTGCCGAGTGCTCTTTTCTTGTTACTTGACTTTGTTCCTCAGGATCTTGAAATGACTCCATAGGTAGCTTTGAAATTTCATGTACGTTTAGTATTGCTCTTCCTTGACTCTCTTGTGATATGTAACACCTGTGTATTTCAGCAGTAATTTGTTTCATCTTCCAAGCTTGTAATAAAGAGGGCTGAGGTTGAAGACGTTTTTTCTGGGCAGGTGAAACCTAACATGGCCCTGTACACGCAGTGGACATTTAGTAAATGTTCTTTGACTTGAACTGGACAAGGGGGCATAGCTTAGAATTGTTGGGATGTGTTCATTTCAACAAATTCTGTTACCTATCTAGAGATCAGAGTACCGGATGAGTACAAGATGTAAGGGAGCTCATGCTTAGTCTTTCTTTCCATGGTCAATTAGCAAATGAATAAGAAAGCACTGAGTCCAGTGGGGCGAGAGGTGCCACACGTTGCTTTCCTACCTTTTTCTTCCCAGCTTCTGGATTTTTAGACTATTGTCACCAGTAGTTTGAGTTTAGGTTTGTTTTTTGCTTTGCTTGTTGGTATGTTTGGGGGTGGGAAGGGGTAAGGGAAGTTGAAGGTAATAATTGAAAGTAAAAATAGAAGTAACTTGTTTGTAACTCGTTCAGCTCTTATTCCCTTGCCTACAGATCTCGGCGACACGGTGATGCCCTTTCTTTACCTTGTGATAATTGTTATAGGTGATGCCCTTTCTTTACCTTGTGATAATTGTTATATATTGCTATCTTGTCCTTGGGCATTTTGTGAGAAGGAGGCGCTGTGTGTTTCCCAGAGCCTCTTCCAACGGAACGGGCTGCTTCGCCAGGGTGTCCTGCTTTCACCTTCACAGGAGCTCTTGAGGCGGAGGTGGGTCATAAAGGGGATTCTTAGCATCAGGTGGTGTTGCTTGAAATGCCCTTGTGTGACCCTCAAGTTCCTTTATGGCCCTGGGACGACTTAGGAGGGGACTGAGCTGTCAGGGTTCATTCCAGCAGGTCTGGAATCCGCCCGAGCTGTTTTACTGGAAGAGGAAATGTACCTGCACAGCAGTGACCAACTGCGACCTGTCAGTACTATCCGTGCGTCACAGTTAGAAGGAAGATTGCACTCGGTGTCAGTGAGACCCCAGGAGGGTGCTGCCGTTGACACTGGTTGTGTGGCAGGCAGGATAGAAGAACCCCCAAACAAGATTCCATTTTGAGCGTCCTGGTCCTGAGATGTTCTTGCACACATCGGTGCTCCTGGATCTGTCAGAGAGAGTGGGAGTCCCTGCCGCCCTCCCAGGTGGAGGACAGCCGGAGCTGGCCCTCACCTCTCTGTAGCCCTTGCTGCGAGACATAATAACTGATTTTTTAAAGTTGAGGCTGAATGTAACCCTGCTGCCATTTCCTTTCTTCACTGTTATCAACTCTGAAATGATATGATCCTTTCTCCAGAGCTTCCCATCATATCTGTGCCACAAAACAGTTTTTCCTTGTTGCTAAAACTGTTCTTGTTCCTCTGCTCCTGGGAGCTTAGGAGAAATGCAGAATCTTAGGGCCCCGTAGACCTACCCAACCAGAATCTGCAGGCTAACAAGACCCCCAGGTGATCTCTATGTAAATTAAAGTTTGAGGAAGTTGGTCTAAGTAGCAGTTCACATCCCGGCTTCCGGATCCTTTGGGATCACGCTGTTCATTAGAAAAATAATTCAAGCCACATGTGTAATCCCGTTTTCCTAGTAGCCGCATTAAAAAGACAGATGAAATCAATTTTTATAATATATATTATTCAACCCAGTATGTCCAAAATATTATCATTTCAACATGTAATCAGTATGATAATTAGTGAGATGTTCCCCTCCCCTTATTTGCAGTAAGTTGTCGAAATCCAGCAGGTATTTTACATCTACAGCACGCCTGTTTGGACTAGGCATATTTCAGGCTCCACGTACTAGTAGCTCCAAGTGTTGGACAGTATAGCTTTGAGAGATACGTTTTGGCCTTGATTTGATGATGATGTCATCAGATTTGCTGTCCATGCTCAAAGAGCAGTTAGAGCCTCTACTGCCTGGGTAATAACTTGCATTAACGTTCGGTGTAATCGGTGCGGAGCCCTTTGCCCGGTGCTACCGCGTACATCTCATTTGAATCCTCACAACTTTGTTTCAGAGAGTTCTTCTCTGGGTTTCAGCTTGGTAACCTGTATTGAGAAATCGCCATCGGTAGACGTGTGGAATGCAAGCTTCTTTCTCGGGGGCATCTTCAAAGGACTCAAGGGACGCCTCTCCTCTGGCTCAGGGCGGAAATGGAAGCTTCCTTGCGCGCTGCGGACCTGCAGACCCGTGGTTGGCCACGCTGGCTGCTCATTAGAATCACCTGGGGAGCCTTAACGACCTGCTGCCCCAGCCCCACCCAGACATTCAGATTTATTTGATGGGGTGGGAGGGAAGAGATCAGACATCTGCATTTTAAAGAAGTGCTCTGGGTGATTCTGGCGTGCCGCCCAGCTCGAGAGCAGCTGTCCGCAGCTTTGCTGCGCCGAGAACCACCCGGACTCGGGGTTGAAGTGCAGATCCTGACTCAAGGGGACGGGGATTGGCGGAGAGCCCTCCTCCCGCAGGGGACACGGATGCTGGAGCCGCGGCCCGAGCTCTGACTCCGAGGAACCTGCGCTCCAGAATCACCTGAGGGCGGTTCCCAAGCTCCAAGTTCCCTGGCAGCTAGCCTGGAGTTTCTGATTCAGGAGGTTTGGGGTGGGGCCCAGGATCTGTACTTGAGAAGGCGCGATGTTTTCCATATTTCACCACAAAGTATTATGTTGACTTTAGGGTTTGCGTAGGCACATTTCTAGTGCAATTTTTGGGGGGCGGGGTGGTGCAAATGGATGTTGAGTTTTATCAACCCCCGTTTCTGCCTTTATGGAGATTTGTCCCTCACCCTTTAAACCTGTTAATGCGATGGGCTATTTTAAGGGATTTTCTAATGTAACTTGGTAGCGTTAACCAGGTTTGCATTGCTGGTATGGACGCGTCTCTTACTGCTGGGTTTGTTTGGTAATATTTTCTCCAGGATCTTTACATCTGTATTTGTGAGTGAGATTGGGCTTTAATTTTACTTTCCTCTACTGTCTTTGTCTAGCTTAGTATCGTTTTGCTAGCCTTATACAGTGAGTGAGAGCATTCCCTTTTTCTGGTCTCTGGAAGATTGTATAAAACTGGAGTTACTTGTTCCTTGAATATTTAGAAGAACTTGCCCCAGAGCCAGCTGTGCCTGGTGCTTTTGGTGTGGGAAGGTTTTAAACTACCAGTTAGTATCTGCCATATCTGTACTTACATCTATCTTTTCATTCTTAAATCTTCATATTGTTTGTGCCTTCTCTCTTTTTTTCTTGATGAGTCTTACCAGAGGTTTGTCTGGTTGTGGTTATGCACTATAAGGTTTGTCACTGTGTAGAAAGGAATGAGCAGAATTGTATTCTCCAGCGTCTTTTTGATTAACTTTAATGAAACGATATGATTTGAAAGTCAAATTTTTATCAAGGTATATTCTGAAAAGCTTTACTTTCACTCCTGTCTCCTGCCAGACATGCTGTTTCTCCCAGACACTCCAATCAATATTATTAGTTTTTAGTTCATTCTTCTGTGTTTCTTCTTTTGCACACTTGAGCTAGTGCACACGTGTGTGCACCACACACACACACTTTAACACTTACTGCATTTCCTCCCTTTTCTTACACCAAAAAAGCATACTACATACACTATTCAGCCTCTTGCTTTCTTTTTTTTAAAATAAATTTATTTATTTATTTATGGCTGCATTGGGTCTTTGTTGCTGCGCACGGGCTTTCTCAAGTTGCAGGGAGCGGGGGGGGGGGCCCTCTTCGTTGCGGTGCGCAGGCTTCTCATTGCGGTGGCTTCTCTTGTTGTGGAGCACGGGCTCTAGGTGCACGGGCTTCAGTAGTTGTGGCCCGCGGGCTCAGTAGTTGTGGCCCGCAGGCTCTAGGGCGCAGGCTCAGTAGTTATGGCGCACGGGCTTAGTTGCTCCGCGCGGCATGTGGGATCTTCCTGGACCAGGGCTCGAACCTGTGTCCCCTGCATTGGCAGGTGGATTCTTAACCACTGTACCGCCAGGGAAGTCCCAGCCTCTTGCTGTCTTCACTTAAAATATACCCTTGAAATCTTTTTGTCTTCATTTTCTCTGCTTTTTTGGATTCATTTTGCTGCTTGGATGTTTCAAAACACAGTATTTTTATTATTATTTAGTTCTAATATATTCTGATTTCCATTGTGATTATTTCATTCACAATGGAGTTGTTTAGAAGTTTATTTTTAAATTTACAAATATGTTTTCAAGGTATTTTAAAAACTGATTTCTAAGTTAACTGCACGATGGTCAGAGAATGTGGTTTGAATACTAGTAGTTCTTTGAAGTGATTTGATGGTAGGTTTATATAGATATTATTTTGTGGTTGGCTTCTTTCATTTAGTGTAAAGCTTTTTATATTCATCCATGTTTTGTCATTCATCATGTATCAGCAGTTGGTGACTTTCTTTTGCTAAATCCTATTCCATAGTTTGGCTGTAACAAAATGTCCATGCACTAGTTGATGAACATTTGAGTTAATTCAGTTATTTGGCCATTATGAATAAAGCTGCTATGAACAGTTGCTTACTAGTCTTTGTGTGGACTCATATTTTCAGTTGTCTTGTGTAAATACTTAGGTGTGGCTTTGCTGGGCCATATGCTTTGTGTATGTTTAACTTTACAAGAAACTGTCACACTCTTCTCCAGTGTCTGTGCCATTTTGCGTTCCCATCCCACTGGCAAAGTAAAGTAGGAGAGTTCTGCTTGGGCCACGTTCTCACTAACATTTGTTATTGTCTGTTCTGTTAAATTGTAGCCATTTCAGTGGGTGTGTAATAGTAGTTCATTGTGCGTGTTCCTAATGACTAATGATGGTGAGTATGTCTTCTTGTGCTTATTGAGCATTTGTATATCTTATTTGATGAAGTGTCCCCTCAGATCTTTTGCCTGTTTCTTATTGGATTGTCTGTCAGTTCTTTATATCTTGGTATTTTGGATACAGGCCTTTATTAGATAGATAATTTGCAAGTACTTTCTCCTGAACTGTGATTTACTGTGATTTACTGTTTCATTTTCTAAAGTGTGCCTTTGAAAGAACAATTAATTTTGATGAAGTCCAGTTTATTGGTTTTTTTCTCTTATGGTTTATGCTTTTTGTGCTCTAAAAAAACTTTGCCTAAGTTCACAAAGATTTCCCCCTGTGTCTCCCTCTAGACTTTTGCAGTTTTAGCTCTTTGTTTAGACCTATTTTGGCAGATAGACCCTAGGGTGGAACCCCTGATTTCTGCCCCCCACCCCCATGTTCATACCCTGTGTAATCCCTTCCTTTGAGTATACAGCTTTCTGAGACCTTGAGCAGAGGATCTCGGTAAGGCATGCCCAGACTGCTGACCCACGACCCACACAAACTGTGAGATAATTAACATGTGTTGTTTACAGCTATTAAGTTTGTTATACAACAGTATAAAACTAATACTTATGTGCTTCATTTCAAGTTAATTTTGCATATTGTGTGAAGTAAGGGTCAAGATTCACTTTTTTCCATATGGACATCAAATTGTTCCAGCCTCATTTGTGGAAAAGACTGTCTTTTTCCCATTGAATAACCTTGTTACCTTTGTTGGAAGTCAATTAACCATTGCTAGGACCTCCAAAAGATGGGCCTAATTCTGCAGTCTATTCTGTTCCATTGATCTATATGTCTAATCTTATGATACCAGAACCACACAGTCTTGATTACTGAGGCATTATAGCAAGTTTGGAAATTGGGTAGGGGAAGTACTCCAACTTTGTTCTTTTTTATTCCCCCCTCCCCCCTCAAGGTTATTTTGGCTATTCTTGGTCCTTTGCTTTTCCATATAAATTTCAGAATCATCTTGTCAATTTCTATGACAAAGCCTACTGGGATTTGATAGAGATTGCATTGAATCTATGGATCAATATTGACATCATAACAATGTTGAGTGTTCTGATCCTTGAGCGTGATATGTTTCTCCATGTATTTAGGTCGTCTTAAATTTTCTCAGCAGTGTTTTACAGTTTTCAGTGTATGGATCTTGTACACATTTTTGTTAAATGTATCCCTAAATATTTTATTTTTTAAATTATGCAGATGATATTTTTATACTTCAGTGCTCATTTGTCCATTGCTAATGATACAAATACAATTTTTTATGTTGATATTGTATATCATGCTGACTTACTAAATTTATTTACTAGTTCTAGTAGTTTTTCTCTAGTATTCTTAGGATTTTTTACACAAGTGACCATGTTGTCTGCAAATACAATTTTAAGTCTTCCTTTCAATATGTTATGTCTTTTATTTCTTTTTCTTGTCTTGTTAAAGTTGCTAGGATCTCTAAAATATATCAAATGCAAGCAATAAGACCAACAGTCCTTGCCTTATTCCCACACTTGGTGGGAAAGCATTGCATCTTTCACCATTAAGTAGATGTTAGTTATAGGTTTTCCATAGGTTACCTTATCTATTCCTAGTTTGCTGAGATTTTTTTAAAAAATCATTATTAGATGTTGAATTATGTTTGTAGAAGCTATGTCTTAGATATAATCTTCAGGAAGATAGTATACCTCATGAACAGCCCTGTTGACTCTACATAGTCACCACATTCATACTATTATCAACCACCACTACCCAGCTTTTCCTCCTAGTGTCGATAACAGAATTTCCATCTGGAGCTTGGGAATTCTTTTATTTTTCTATGTACCAGCATATACAGTCATCCCTCAGTATCCATGGGGGATTGGTTCCAGGACCCGTTGTGGATACCAGAATCCATGGATGCTCAAGTGCCATAGTCAGCCCTCTGTATCTGTGGGTTCTGCATCTGTAGATATGGAGGGCCGACTGTATTGCTCCTTCAAAGCCATGGCAATTCTGTGTCAGGTTCATGTGTCATTGTTATGGTACTGGAATTTCTTCATCTTCTTTCTTTGGTATTCTTTTGACACTGGTTTTGGTTCCTCTTCATCTCCTTGCCTTTTTTATTTCTGCCTTTTTTTCTTTGATTATTTCTTCCACGTCTATGAAAACTTCCTCCCTGCTAATAGTGCCAAGTTCTTGAAGTGTGTGCGTGTGTGTCTGTAGCAGGGATGGGTGGCCACTTGTATTTGTGGCTGGAATAATAGGTAACTGCCCCAAGTAGGAATATAACCATTGTCCATACTGTGGGTCACTGCAAGTCTCCCTTTCTGAAACTACAAGGCTTCTAGTGAAGCCAGTCTTTGGAGATTCCCTTTAGACACTCCTTTAACTACTATGGCAAAGTGCCTACTGCACAGGCTACGAGTCCTGCTGCTGATCTCTGTTAACCTTCAAGGCCAACCTGCTCTTGTAAATTAGGACTAATTAAGAAGTATCAAGCCCAGCATTTTTAACAATTGGGAGATCCTAGGCAACATTCAAAAACCTCACCTGCTGCTTTTTCTTCTAGCCCATGTAGAGAAGGGACAGGTAGCTCCAAATCAAAATTTTCCAGCCCAGTTTTTGGAACTCTTCTTTGGAATTGCCTTCAGAGACCATGACCATGACAACTTTTACAAAATATCCTCAATGGAGTCAAATCTCTGAGCAAAGACTTGACACTTGCCTTCAGCCCCAAATCATTTTGAGGCCCATCTATTAAATAAAGAGAGTGGGCACTCATGGGAAGCATTGTTTTTTGTTTAAAAATTGAGATGTGCATCGCTTCTCAGCCTTTTGGCTAAGATCAAGTGTAAAAATTGAGATATGGTAAAAGTCATGAGATGGTGTCTTATCTAGCTTTAAGCTCTAAAAGCATTTTCAAAAGAATTGGAAGAATACTTTGCATAGTGACAGTGTCCCTGGAATAAGTACACACCATCAAAAGGGACGACTTTGTAGAATAACTCATCTAGCTACATGTGCTCTGATAGACATTTTTAACCCTCATTAAATTTTGTCCTTCTTTTTAATATAATTTGAAAAGACTCTTCCACAATACAAAGTACTACTGCAGTCAAACAAGAAGGAATATACTGGCTCAGGGACTCACAGACATGGATTTGGAGGGGAAAGTCACTATTTGGTTAATCTTTTTTTTTTTTTTTTTTTTTTTTTTTGTGTGTGGTACGCGGGCTTCTCACTGTTGTGGCCTCTCCCGTTGTGGAGCACAGGCTCCAGACGCACAGGCTCAGCAGCCATGGCTCACAGGCCCAGCCGCTCCGCGGCATGTGGGATTTTCCCGGACCAGGGCATGAACCCGTGTCCCCTGCATCGACAGGCGGACTCTCAACCACTGTGCCACCAGGGAAGCCCTGGTTAATCATATTTAAAATGAAGTCTAGTGTTCTTATTTGTGACCAGATTTTATTACATAGAGATGGAATTCAAAAAAAAATTATTTTTATTCAGCTGTATAAGCAGGAGGCATAACGTTTTCATTTTTTAATTTGATCATCAATTAGAGAATTTAGAGCAACAGACATCTGGTAGTGGGTATAGTGGGTAAGAGAACCAGACTGCCTGGGTTTGAATTCCAGTTTCGAAAGTTCTTAGTGGACATGTTTAACCTTCCTATTCTCAGGGTTGTGTGTTTTCATATGAAGGAGTATTAGTAGTTGCCTTATGAGGTTGTTGGCAGTATTGAAGGAGTTCATCTGTGCTTAGAACAATGCCTAGCACGTAGCAGAAAATCAGTAAATGGAACCAATTTGCTTTAATTGTCTATTTAAGTTACACCTGTTCCTTGTCTTTATTGCTGTTTAACTTGTCTTATATTTATTCAGCTCCCCAACTCCGTTGCTAGCTCCTTGAAGACCTATCTCAATTTCTTTTAGAATTTCTCACCATGCTCCAGAGTAGTTGCCTAGTACACATTTGTTGACTGATATTTGACCTCTTAGGAAACAGGATTAAATAATTGTATATGCCGAGTAAGGAGTATCTCAGAAATGATTAGCCTGGTGTCATTTCATTATTTCTTCTAAGAAGCTATATTAATATTTCAGTGCTGGTTAACTTAATAGGTGTTCAGTGAATGTTTATATATGGATTGACAAGCTAAATTGTTCTGGTAACTGTATGTTGACCATTTCGTAGATTGTTAATTTCTGAAGCTAACCTCTTGCTTGCTCTGCTTTGGATTGTGTCCCCATAGAAGATATGTTGGTAGGCTTAGCTCCCCGTAACTCAGAATGTCACCTTATTTGGAAATGGGGTCACTGCAGATATAACTAGTTGAGGTGATACTGGAGTAGGGTGGATCCTTAATCCAGTATGGCTGGTGTCCTTATAAGAAAGGAGAACACCATATGAAGACCCAGAGACACACAGGGACAACACCATGTGACAACAGAGGCAGAGATTTGGAGTGATGCAGTTGCAAGTCAAGGAATGCCAGCAACCAGCAGAAGCTAGGGGGAGGCAAGGAAGTTTCCTCCCCGAGAGCCTTCACAGGAGCATGGCCCTGCCAACGTCCTGACTGCAAACTTGTAGCCTCCAGAACTGTGAGGGAAGAAATTTCTGTTGTGAGCCATCCAGTTTGTGGTACTTTGTTTCAGCAGCCCCAAGAAACTCAGACTCCCATCCATTATTTTGCCCTTTTCCCCTTTGCTGCTTGAATTAGAGTGTTGACAACCCTGGGATTTCATTTCCTCTCAAATGGTTGATTTGCCTCCATTTTCATTCATTATCCATCTTCTCCATATATTTTGAAATTTTGAAAAAAAATGTTTCCTGCAAGGTCAGACAAAGGTGTTGGAAAACCTGGCACACAAATGCCATCACAGTTCTGACACGTGTGCCAGAAGCTGTTCGGAACATAATAGCGGAGTCTGGAGCCAGTTCACGTGACCGCTGAGAAGAGACTGGAAAGCAGCGTGTGGAACGGTGGACCCCTCTGCAGCAGGGAAGAGGTGCAGGGCCCATCACCTCACATCCACATCCGTGGCTCTCACAACAGTGCCGTGTGAGGAGAGCAAGGGCCCGCAGAATGTGTAACCATTCCACCTACGTATAAAAGTTCAAAACCACGCACACTCTGGGGGATATATCCATATGTAGAAAATGATACAGGTATGCAAGGGAGTTATCAACACAAAGATCAGCCCTAGGGAGGGAGGTTGGAGCACCATTAATGCCCAAAGACTGTCTCCAAGATCACGCAGGTTTCTGAGGGTGGAAGTGTATTCACTGCCTCATCAACTGAGGGCCCAGGCTGCTCTGCATGGCATCGCAGTGGGAACCAGCCCCCGGCCTTAGGAAGCTCTGATCTAACAGAGAGACACAAAATGTCAATGGATAGGTAAGTGCAGTACAGCATGAGAAGTGAAATGTTAGAAATTTCTACAACGTACAGAGAAATGAAGCATGTGCGCTGTGTGTGCACGTGTGTACACGGGCAGAAGCCTTGTCTGTCTTGAAGCGGTTACCTAAGGGCCGAGCCAGCACAGCTCCGGCTTCTCCTCCCGGTGAACGTACCTGGAGGAACTGGGCTGAATGGCAGGTGCTCATCTCCAACCTTCTCTCCTCTCTTTGTTTTTCTAGAAACTGCACATCTGCTCTTCAGTTTCTTTCCCGTCCTTCCCCCCGCAGCGCTAATTCCAGTTGGCGGTTTCATTGTTAGTAATGACCTGTCTGGGAAAGTTCGATGTTCTAAACCAGCACCTTCGTCACTATTATATGTGTTTACTCCTACCTTCAACAATTACCTTTTTTTTAAATTTTGTGGTACGCGGGCCTCTCACTGCTGTGGCCTCTCCCGTTGTGGGGCACAGGCTCCAGACGCGCAGGCTCAGCAGCCATGGCTCACGGGCCCAGCCGCTCCGCGGCATGTGGGATCTTCCCGGACTGGGGCACGAACCCGTGTCCCCTGCATCGGCAGGTGGACTCTCAACCACTGCGCCACCAGGGAAGCCCAACAATTACCGTTTTAATTTCTGTGTAAGAAGGTACTTTTCACTTATAAATTGAAAATAGAGTTTTGGGGAATAGTTTCTCCCCAGGGAAAATAGTTCTGTCATGGAGCAGATCAGCTGGGTTCATGAGTTTGGGAATTGGCAGGTGGATGGGGAACTTGATCTTGTTCCTATTTTAAAACTTTGTTTACTGGCAGGTATTTGGTGGTTACAAAATCCATTGGTGAATTTAATGATCTGTTTAAGTGTATATAAAATTGCTAGGTAGCCTTTTTACATTAAAAAAAGTTAACCTGATGGTAGGTGGCTTTTCTAATAGTTGCTTCAGCATACCAATTTTAAGTTACAAAGCACTTCTAAAGTTACCCTGTTCCATGGCCACAGCGCATGCCGCTGGAGCCAATCAGCTGTCTTGAAGATGTGCCATTTGTCATGAAGAGACCAAGCACTAGACTGAATGGATCAGCTCAAATCCATCATTGGCCACTGGAAAAAATGATTCAAAATGCATTCTTCACTGAATCTGAATTATAGTGTTTTTAGCCAAAAGGTTTTGGCAACATTTAAAGAAGTGGAAGTAAGTGTATTGTGATCTTTAAAATGAATAGTAAATATCAAAATGATACAAAGAGTGAGTTTCTAAATGACATACTGTTTAAGATTTTATAATTTCCAAAGAAGAGTCATCAAAACAATGTCCCTTGAGCCCTGAGATTTGATTTGGCTGAGTCAAATCAAGAGGCTCTAACACATGTGTTGGAGGTAGCTTTTTGGACAATAAGCCGCTTACATTGACAGGGGATACTCTTTTGGAATAACTACAGTTAGATCTACTCTGAGCCCTCTAGTGTATTTCTATATCCTTGAGTCAGAATAGAAGGCAAAGAGGCAAGATCTCCGTGTTAGGGATCCCATGGAAACTTTCCCTGGGCTAGGAGTCGAGTGTTGTCTTTTTTTTTTTTTTTTTTTTTTGATGGAAGTAGGCATGCTTTGAGAATAACCTGCTTTAAGGCTGTCTAGAGCTTTGCCAAGATTAGGTGGATTATCTCAGAAAATGTGTGCAGAATGGTTAGGCAGTGTTAGATATTGTATATTTTATGGAAAATCTGGCCTAGTGTGTCAGCGCCACTTTGAGGAATGACTTCAAAGCATCTCTTGTAAGAGGAAGGGACCTGGTATTTGAGTGCCTCTGTTTTGCCCTCTGCCGTGCCAGCATTTTACACGTTACTTATCACCACCCCATGGAGTAGGTAATATCATGCCCGTTTCACAGACAGAGAACTGCAGTCTGTCCAAGGTCGAATGACTATTATTAACCAAGTGACAAAATTGGGATTTGAAAGCCAAACTGGTCCGAGTACAGATTCCCTTCCTCTTTTCAACTGTGTCACACAATTTTGCAGCTGGTCATAGTGCGTTTTTACAAGGTATAAGCTACGAATGGTGGGGTTAATGGCTCATATATTAGTTTTAAAGTCTGTCATACAGAGTGAAGTAAGTCAGAAAGAGAAAAACAAATACCGTATGCTAACACATATATGTGGAATCTAAAAAAAAAAGGTTCTGAAGGACCTAGGGGCAGGAAAGGAATAAAGATGCAGATATAGAGAATGGACTTGAGGACACGGGGAGGGGGAAGGGTCAGCTGGGACGAAGTGAGAGTGGCATGGACTTATATATACTACCAAATGTAAAATAGCTAGCTAGTGGGAAGCAGCTGCATAGCAGAGGGAGACCAGCTCCGTGCTTTGTGACCACCTAGAGGGGTGGGATATGGAGGGTGGGAGGAAGATGCAAGAGGGAGGGGACATGGGGATATATGTATACATATACCTGGTTCACTTTGTTATACAGCAGAAACTAACACAACATTGTAAAGCAATTATACTCCAATAAAGTTGTTAAAAAAAAGTGCACAGAGACTGCTGGTAGAAGTATTAATAAAACAATATAAAAGTTTTTTAAAGGACATTATTATTTACTTTGGCTGAAGAAATTTCACTTGGAAATAACTTTATTTTGATAGTTTAAGGCAGAGGGTGGCAGACCATTTTTGTAAATAAAATCATGCTGGAATACAGCCACACCCCTGTATTTCCGTATTGCCTGTAGCTGCCACAAGGCCTAAAATAGTTACTCTCTGGCCCTTCACAGAAAAAGTTTGCAACCTTGTTCGAAGAAAAATGTATAAAGATGAAATGAACCCTACTTTTGCAGTTCATTGTTTGTCTTCACGTGGGATGAGCAAGTACAGAGGTTGAATTGATTGTTCCTGATCTCTAAATGGCTGGGGCGTGAACATTTCTCTTTGGTGCAGGGTGGTTTGGTTGAGCGCATCTTAACACATCTTTTTCATTTCTTGCCTCCGAGGTGGCCTACAGTCAGAGCAACTTTTTTTTTTTTCTTTTTAACATCTTTATTGGAGTATAATTGCTTTACAATGGTGTGTTAGTTTCTGCTTTATAACAAAGTGAATCAGTTATACACATACATATGTTCCCCTATCTCTTCCCTCTTGCATCTCCCTCCCTCCCACCCTCCCTATCCCACCCCTCTAGGTGGTCACAAAGCACCCAGCTGATCTCCCTGTGCCACGCGGCTGCTTCCCACTAGCTATCTATTTTACGTTTGGTAGTGTATATATGTCCATGCCACTCTCTCACTTTGTCACAGCTTACCCTTCCCCCTCCCCATATCCTCAAGTCCATTTTCTAGTAGGTCTGTGTCTTTATTCCCGTCTTACCCCTAGGTTCTTCATGACCTTTTTTTTTTCCCCTTAGATTCCATATATATGTGTTAGCATACAGTATTTGTTTTTCTCTTTCTGACTTACTTCACTCTGTATGACAGACTCTAGGTCCATCCACCTCACTACAAATAACTCAATTTCGTTTCTTTTTATGGCTGAGTAATATTCCATTGTATATATGTGCCACGTCTTCTTTATCCATTCATCCGATGATGGACCCTTAGGTTGCTTCCATCTCCTGGCTATTGTAAATAGAGCTGCAGTGAACATTTTGTTACATGACTCTTTTTGAATTATGGTTTTCTCAGGGTATATGCCCAGTAGTGGGATTGCTGAGTCATATGGTAGTTCTATTTGTAGTTTTTTAAGGAGCCTCCATACTGTTTTCCATAGTGGCTGTATCAATTTACATTCCCACCAGCAGTGCAAGAGTGTTCCCTTTTCTCCACACCCTCTCCAGCATTTATTGTTTCTAGATTTTTTGATGATGGCTATTCTGACTAGTGTGAGGTGATACCTCATTGTAGATTTGATTTACATTTCTTTAATGATTCATGATGTTGAGCAACCTTTCATGTGTTTTATTGCAATCTGTATATCATCTTTGGAGAAATGTCTATTTAGGTCTTCTGCCCATTTTTGGATTGTTGTTTGTGTTTTTTGGTTTTGAGCTGCATGAGCTGTTGGTAAATTCTGGAGATTACTCCTTTTTCAGTTGCTTCATTTGCAAATATTTTCTCCCATTCTGAGGGTTGTCTTTTGGTCTTGTTTATGGTTTCCTTTGCTGTGCAAAATCTTTTAAGTTTCATTAGGTCCCATTTGTTTAATTTTGTTTTTATTTCCATTTCTCTAAGAGGTGGGTCCAAAAGGATCTTGCTGTGATTTATGTCATAGAGTGTTCTGCCTATGTTTTCCTCTAAGTGTTTGATAGTGTCTGACCTTACATTTAAGCCTTTAATCCATTTATGTTTATTTTTGTGTATGGTGTTACGGAGTGTTCTAATTTCATTCTTGTACATGTACCTGTCCAGTTTTCCCAGCACCACTTGTTGAAGAGGATGTCTTATCTCCATTGTATATTCTTGCCTCCTTTATCAAAAATAAGGTGACCATATGTGTGTGGGTTTACCTCTGGGCTTTCTATCCTGTTCCATTGATCTATATTTCTGTTTTAGTGCCAGTACCGTACTGTCTTGATGACTGTAGCTTTGTAGTATAGTCTGAAGTCCAGGAGCCTGATTCATCCAGCTCCGTTTTTCTTTCTCAAGATTGCTTTGGCTATTCGGTGTCTTTTTTGTTTCCATACACACTGTGCAATTTTTTCTTCTAGTTCCCTGGAAAATGCCATTGGTAATTTGATAGGGATTGCACTGACTCTGTAGATTGCTTTAGGTAATATAGTCATTTTCACAATGTTGATTCTTCCAACCCAAGAACATGGTATATCTCTCCATCTGTTTGTATCCTCTTTCATTTCTTTCATCAGCATCTTATAGTTTTCTGCAGACAGGTCTTTTGTCTCCCTGGGTAGGTTTATTCCTATTCTTTTTGTTGCAATGGTAAATGAGAGTGTTTCCTTAATTTCTCTTTCAGATTTTTCATCATTAGCGTATAGGAATGCCAGAGATTTCTGTGCATTAATTTTGTATCCTGCTACTTTACCAAATTCATTGATTAGCTCTCGTAGTTTTCTGGTAGCATCTTTGGGATTCTCTTTGAATAGTATCATGTCATCTGCAAACACTGACAGCTTTACTTTTTGTTTTCCGATTTGGATTCCTTTTATTGCAAAAGTCAGCACAAGTTAGCCTTGTAAATCCTGTGTTTCTGGGCGTTCAGGTGTAGACAGAACTCTCTTTGCGAGTGGTTCTCACTGGGGGCGAAACTCCCCCTAGAGGCCAAATTGGAAACGGGGGGTGTTTTTGTTTTTAGTGTAATTTGTATTGAAAAATATGTTATTACAAATCACTGTCCTTTTATTATATTTCTCCTTTATCCTGGAGCGCAGGTTTTATATTGATGATTTTTAAAATTGTGGTTGGTTTGATAATATCCCTGACTTTCATTGCAGGCTAGCCAAAGGGGCTTTGCACAACTTTGTTTTATAACAAGGGGAGCATTGGGTCTGGGAGTACGGAGCAACTCTGCCCTGAGTATTTGGCTTTTTTTTTCAAAACAGACTTCCAAGTAAAGAAAGCTCCCTTCGAAAGACCTGGAATTCTGGACTCAGAGGCTGCTTGTGCAGGACTTCTTGCTCGCTGGCAGCCTTTCGAAGTCAGTTTGCAGACTGGGTAGGTTCCCACAGCTCTCAAGGGAGCCTCCAGAGAGAGATCACCTGTAAGCTTCATTTAAACAGCAACACAGAGTAAGAAAGCACAGCGAGTAAAATCCAAAGAGGAAGGCCTGTGTGCCTTTCCTCACTGTTTGTACACGGGCAGCGTGGGAAAACCCCTAATCAAGGGCCATCGATTGCAAATCGGTGGCCGTGGCCACTGAGCTCCCCTTGGAGTTTAGATTTTGCTTGCAAAGGCCCAGTGAGGTGGAGGTCAAATTTATTTTCTAATTCTACTGCTTTTAGATGTTTCCAGTAAGGGTAAAAATGGTCCTTATTTATTTGAGAGCGTTTATAGTTACGTCTGCCACAGGTGTTTTGTGAAATCCTATTTTTCATATGCAGCGGAGAGGGGGGCAGTTTCTTAGTCTGGAAGAAGGGCATGGGGGAAGAGTTCTTTGTACCTTAATTTGAAATATCTATTCCACTGTAAAGTCTGTGGTGCAGGATGGTAGTTCTTTTTGGTGCAAGTTCCTTATGGTGCTTCAAGGCGCCAGAAGTTAATGCCATTCTGCTGTGCAGAGCCATGGTGCCTTGAGCATCTTGATTAGCCAAGGATTGGTTTTACCCTTTTTTTAAGCTTGCATAAATTTATGGCTTAAGTGAAATATCGGGCAAACAACAGTTAAGCTTTTTGGCCGAGTCTTTATTAAAGCCCAGTTCATTCATTCATTTAATGAATACCTATTAAGTACCAACTGGGTGTCAGGCACTGTACCAGGTACTGTAACTGCAGCATTAAGTAAAACAGACCAGAATCCTCATCTGCTGGGGGCTCGTATTCTGGTAGGGGCTTGTATTCTGGTGGGAGCTTGTATTCTGGTGTGGAGGGTGGACAGTAACAACACGTTATGTGGAAGGTGGTAAGTGGTAGGGAAAGGAGACAGAGGGAGAGAGAGGGGCAGAGGGAGAAAAAGAGGAGGGAGACAGAGACAGAGGGAGAGGGGGAAGAGAGGTGAAGGGACACGGAGGGACAGAGAGGGAGATACCATGAGACCATTGAGGTTAGTTGGCTTGAATTTCAAGAGAGACACAATTGAGGCCATGTTGTGACTTTAAAATTTGATTTTTTAAATAATGCCACCTTTATGTAGCTTTATTTGAAGGGGTTGGGGAGGGTCTCAGAGATTGCTTGCCTAGATGAATTTTCCTAACTATGTTTCTTACTCTAAAACTCCTCTACTGAGACTGGGACCAGTGTCATCCAACCTGGTTTCTTGAAAAATAGAGATCACTTGGATGCAATTTTCCTTAGGTGGAAAGGATACTGCCATGTTAGGAGATGTCAGCTAGAGCTGGCCCTGCCACTGACTCACGCTGGGGTCTTGTCGTACCCTCTCTAGGCTTTTCTGTCATCTTCTCTGTAATAGGAGAAGACTGGGCTTAAATCATCACAAAAGTTTTTTTCAGGATCAAAAAAGATAGAAGTCTACCTTTGGTTAGATTCCTGAAATTAGCATATATATAGGGAATTAAGTTTCAATTTTCACTTTAAAGCCAAGGTAGCCCCAATTCAATGTTTTTTAAAATAAAAAGGATTGAAGCTTGATCTTTACGGGTTTGGGGCAAAATACACTATAACCAAAAGGGTAGCTGACTTTTGTAAACTTTACTATAGCTTCTAATTATTATTGAACCTCATTTAGAACAACAGATATTTTATAGATGAAGATATAGATATTAGAGACAGCTCAGGGCCTGCAGTCACCCATCTAGTACATTTTCTACAACTCTGCACTGCTTCCCAGGGTCCAAATGAGACAGTATTTCCATGTACTTTTTTTAAAAAATATAAATTTATTTATTTATTTTTGGCTGCGTTGGGTCTTCGTTGCTGCACACGGGCTTTCTCTAGTTGTGGTGAGCGGGGGCTACTCTGTTGTGGTGTGCAGATTTCTCATTGTGGTGGCTTCTCTTGTTGCGGAGCACGGGCTCTAGGTGCGTGGGCTTCAGTAGTTGTGGCACACGGGCTCAGTAGTTGTGGCTCGTGGGCTCTGGAGTGCAGGCTCAGTAGCTCTGGCGCACGGGCTTAGTTGCTCCGCAGTATGTGGGATCTTCCCGGACCAGGGATCGAACCCCTGTTCCCTTTCATTGACAGGTGGATTCTTAACCACTGTGCCACCAAGGAAGTCCCTCCATGTACTTTTTCAAGAGAAGCTTTATATAGCTAGATTACCACTGGCCATGCACTGTCCCTGTGGTAGTTAACTTTCTTCCTAGTATTTCTAGGGTCAGTCCTAATTTGTAGAAGAATTGGTTGTAGTGTCAGCATTCTGTTATTATCCTTTCATTATTGAAAAGGACGCTAATAATTTGTTAGCAAATATATCATGTACTGTTCTAAGCTCTTCATGTGTATTACTTCATTTTGCCCAACTGTGCTGTAGTAAGATAGAGATAATAGCAACCGAAGCCCAGAGAAGTGAAATAATCTACCCAAGGTCAAATACTGAATTGCACAGTCGGGATTTGAGTGGAGTCGGCTCAGTACCTGTGCTGTTCAGTGTCACGCTGCTCCAGCTCCTGTACATTTCAAGGGTCTGTTGCAACCTTTCAACAAACAGAGGCTCACTGATGACATTTGAAAGCAAACCTCATCATGGAACTAACCCATGTTACCCAGACCCTTGGATTTCTAAGCTTTGTACTCAATCCAGCTTTTAATAGTAGCGTTTTCTAGGGTAACTCTAAAAATGAGGGCTTTAGACATAAAGACTGCATATTATTTGATTCTGTTTATATGAAATGTCCAGAATGGGCAAATCTATAGAGATAGAAAGAAAATATGTGATAGGGGCTGGGGGAATGGGGAGTGATAAGTGACTACTAATGGGTATGGGGTTTTTGGGGGGAAGTGATGAAAATGTTCTAAAACCGATTGTGGTGATAGTTGTACAATTCTGCAGATATACTTAAAACTGTTCAATTGTTCACTTGAAAGGGGTGTGTTATATAGTATGTGAGTTATAGCTCAATCAGGTAGTTAAAAATAAGGGGAAAAGGAGGACTTCTCTCTGTTATATTTAGTTCATGTTATTTATTTTTTTTAAATATTTATTTATTTGGCTGCGCCAGGTTTTAGTTGTGGTGTGCGGGATCTTTAATTGAAGCATGTGAACTCTTAGTTGTGGCATGCGGGCTGTAGTTCCCTGACCAGGGATTGAACCTAGGCCTCCTGTATTGGGAGCACGGAGTCCTAGCCACTGGACCACCAGGGAAGTCCCTATTTAGTTCATTTTAAATTGAAGTTTTTAAATGAGGATTGATGAAAACAGGAAGACTCATCTTTCTTTTATGGTTTATAAACAGGACCATGAAGACTGAGTCGATTATGTAACCCAGCATTTGAAATGTCTTATGTTGACTTGACAGTAAAAATTTAACATGTGTTTGAAGACATTGACTTATATGATAAAAATGTTTTAAATATTATAGCATCTGATTACTAAAAGTAATTTTATATCCGTTCCTGATGAAAATCCCCCAAATATGTAATATTGTTTAGGCAGTAGAATAATTTCAGGGCAGAAACATCTGACTTGCTCTCTCCAGTCCATCTCATCCATTCTGCTGTCTCAGAGAATAATGGGTTATTTGACTGGATTTGAATTTACTATTAGAGAGGTTTTTTTAAAGGCTATATTGTCTGAACTATTTTGTCTGCATTTAATTCATTCTAGAGTTATTCATTAATCTTTTTTTAAAGTTATTTCTAATTTTAGGTCGTGCTACCTCTTAATAGTTTCAGGTCTTTTAAGTTTAGTATTCCTTTCTATAAAGAAGGATTTTATTTTGCCCTAAGTGTTCATGTTTAAGCCTCTGCAGTAGTTTCCTAGTTCCAGTGTTCTGGGATTTGGTGAACTGATATACAAGCTCAGAGCATCATCATGTTTCACAGTAGTATGTGTTTTGTACATAATCAGTCATTCGTTCATCAAATAGTTATGAGTGTCATCGTGTGCCAGGAGATAGGCGTGACCCAAATGGACCCCCAGCCTTGCCCTTGGAGAGCTGAGCTCTGGTGGAGGAAGCCTGGCGGTGCTAATCTTGTAAGATTGTTCTCACCTGGCCATCTTGCTGCCTCTTCGTCCTGATGGGTACCCTCATCTGCATCTTTTGTCACCTCTCAGGCCTTACTTAAGGACATTGAACAGCAGTGCACAGCTATCAAATCACTAGGTTTTGTGCCAAGGGGTGGTGATGTTCTCCATGCCATATTTTGTTAGTGAGTGGTTGGTCTTTTAATGAGCCTGGCAAAAATGATCCTATAAATATCCACAATCCCCTTGCTGAATTGGATATGGTTTAACCACCAGTGACTTCATATGTATCTCTCGGTGTCATTAACTTTGATAAATAAAATAACCAAAGCACTACTTAGTTTCCTGTTGTTGCTATCATCTTCAAAAGTCTAAATAAACCCCTGGGTTACCAAGGTATTGTATGTATTCCGAATATGATGGTTTCATTTATGTCTGAATTGTGATGAATATGCCTTATTTAAATGAAGTATATACTTTCCTTAGAAAATACTGATTAAATAAAATCTTCCTAATTTGATTTCCATCAAATCCATACCACTTTAACTTGCCTTAATTTAGAGAAAACAGAATTATTAAAGGGGAAAGGAGTGTGAGTTCAGCAATCTCCCCTTTTTATCACTCTTCCTGGCTGCCTCTTAACTGTCTTTAAAAATTAAGAAATGTGGAAATTTGAAGCCTGTTGCACAATTAGTAAACATTAAATTTTCTCCCATGACAGTTTGAAGGCTAGGAATAAAAATTCCGGGAACATGTGTGGTGTCTTCTGCTGAGCTTCCCCTTCTCTGTTCCTCCACAGTTCCCTGCACCTTCATCGGAGCTCTTTCCCATGAGCTGTGTTGTGGTTGATCCTTCGTGTGTCTCATTCCCACTGGAGACTACGAGGGCCTGTTGAGCGTGCTCCTGTTTGTTCTCAATTGCAGTATGTTTGAAATTGCATACAATTCCATTGATATTGAATGTTGTCTTTCTTGGTAGAGTTTCCAGTATGGCCTCTGCACCGACTTCTAAATATAATTCACACTCCTTGGAGAATGAGTCTATTAAGAGGGTAAGTTGAGTTTTCAGATTTATCTGTACTTCTTTCTCTCATTTCTCCTTTCGTATTTGAATATTAGATGCTCATTCTGGGTTTCTTGAATGATTAATTTCATTATTTATTCACATAATGTAAATTCTGTGATACATGTGGTTTTATTAACCCACCTTGTTCAGTAAAAGACTGATTACCTTATGTGTGTTCAGTGAGTTTTGTTTGTAAATCCTTTCACATAACTTCATTTTTGTGAACCTCTGACTTCTGAACTACTTCCAGTGTTACATTTAAGATACTAGGCAATCTCTTGCCCCTGAAATCTTTCTGAAGGAGAGATTAGAAGCCAGGACCCGCTGAACAGGCTGTTAACACCTTCCTAAATATTGGTGTTATTTTCTAATTATGAGGATAAAAGAGTTATAGGACCAAAACAAATACAACATTAACAGAAAATGGTTCCAAGTGTCAAGGAGAAATTGTGTAATTAGAGGGAGATATTTGAACAACTATTGGAAAGAAGGAATTTTAAATAAGCTTTATTCATGGCCCTTTAAGGCTTTTGATACACATTACCGATTATCCACCAGAGAGGTTCATTTACACATCCACAAGCAGTGTAGAGAGATACCCAAGCAATCAGAAGGGAGCCAACTAGTGTCTTTTAATTTGTATTTCCCTGAGTACTAACAAGGGTACCTTTTTTTTGTTTGTTTTTTTTAAAGGTGTGTTTCTTGTCCATTTGTAATTGTTTTGTGAAGTGGCTGTCTATGTCCTTTGCCTATTTGCGTTTTGGGGTGTTTGGGGTATCCTTTTCTGTTGATTTATAAGCGTTCTTTATAAATTATGACGATCAACTCTTTATAATATATATTATTCTTTATAATACATATAATAATAACATATAAGACTTTTTCCTATTTACTGTTAGCCTTTTAATTATATTTATGTGTTTGGATTTTGAAATACAGAGGTTTAAATTTTTATGTGACCACATCATCAGTCTTTTCTTACATTTTCTGCTTTTGGTGTCATGTTTGTAAGGACCTTTTCATCCCCAAATTATAAAAGTCTTTATTGTATTTTAGTATTGTTATGGTACAAGGATCAGTTCTAAACACAAGAGTAACTTCAAGAAGGTAATTGTAAGTCTTTGTGTAACGTTACTCTACTGTGAAAGTACATCTTCTGTTAATCCCATGTTTTCCTGTGTTAATAGACATTTGTTTCCCTTATGTTGTGGCTGAATTACCCTTTCTTCTCCTGACCCAGAACTGTGGCATTTAAAGGCTGTGTGAATATTAAATTTGCTCGTTATACTTGTTTTTAGTTTGAGGCAGTGTTAACGGAGGACGATAATTTCTTTCCAGTCTTATTGTTTATATAAAACGTGTGGTTTTTGCTCCTCATTGAAGAAGACATTCCTGGCTGAGAACAGTTTGCCTTACCCTCCGATTTATAAAATGCTTAGCTTACAAGCACTAGAACATATTGAAAATTAGCTAGGAATTTTCACTTTGTACCTGAATAAAAAGACTAAAACCATTAAAAATCCAGCAGAGCCCCCTCTTTGACAGCTTATCTCTCACCTAAATACACAAGCCGCATTTCTCTCGTTTCAGAATACTTTACATTTGCATAGCCCTTGGTAATTCTCGGAAGTGTGCTTGTGCAGTTTGTTTCACTTAATATTCACGAAAACTCCTTTGAGGCAAGGATTACTAGCTTCATACATGAAATAATTGCAGTGTGACTTTGGAAAACAACTAGAAAAAAATGAATGGAAAACAGCAATGAAAAAACCTTTTGCCCAAACAGATGTTAGTGATGTGCCTGGCACTGATCCGCTGGGGCAGCTGAATAGATTGAAAGACTCCTTTCCCAGGCATCCAAGTCACATAGCAAATGAGCCTCTCAGAACTCACCTTCACTTTTAGTGGCTAATACTTTGCCTGCCTGGCAGAGCGGCTGCGGTGATGAGGACCATGCATGTGGAGCCAGGAGTCCTAGAGACGTAGTAAAGTCACATGAAGAATTTGTGTGTAGATGGTTCCCAAGGCCCTTGTAGGCTCAAAAGTTCAATGACAGGCCACCCCGTCCTCTTATATAGTCACCTACATGAAGAAAGATCTTAATAAAATAGGAAACCCAGTGTGTAGTAACTTATTTTCTGGTGTCGTGAGAAGATGCTGTAATTACTGTTACTCAGTTAAGGCCCCATTGAAATCAAGTTTTCATTCCTTCTCTCAACAAAATAGGACTAAATATTTAATATGAAAAAAAAGCTGCCACAGTATATGTATATCTATAGAATACACTTAATATTTACTTTTTATCACTTTCCTGAACACTGTTAACTATAAAGTGCTTGGAAGGGGTGTTTAATTAATATCATTGAAAAGCGTGCTAATGTTATTTACAGACTGAACATTAACACAGCTAATGAATGTTGAATGCTAAGTTGTATTTTTTAGTCGTTTTTTTTTTTTTTTTTTTTTTTTTTTTTTTGCGGTACGCGGGTCTCTCACTGTTGTGGCCTCTCCCACTGCGGAGCACAGGCTCCGGACGCGCAGGCTCAGCGGCCATGGCTCACGGGCCCAGCTGCTCCGCGGCATGTGGGATCCTCCCGGACCGGGGCACGAACCCGTGTCCCCTGCATCAGCAGGCGGACTCTCAACCACTGCGCCACCAGGGAAGCCCTTTTTAGTCGTTTTGATTTTCTGTGCCAATTTTCTATAATGGTCACTATTTCTCTAATTTTTTTCTTTGAAAACGATATTTCTGTTTGGTTGCTTAAAATCCTGTGCACATGTAATGTCATTACTCCTGATGGCACCATTTTGTTTCCAGACTTCTAGGGATGGAGTTAATCGGGACATCGGCGAGGCTCTTCCTCGACTTCCCGGAGAAACCCGCATCACTGGTAAGGAGCCTGTGAAGTTGGGATTTTCGTACATTGATGAGAGGTCCAGCAGGGTCAGGTGGCTTCAATCCCACGGAGTCTTTCGAAGTTACATTTCTTGATCAAAGAGTTCTCTCAAGAGCTTCATGCTCTCCAGGATAGTGATATTTTTTTCTCTGTACCAAAGACAGAATTATTTTGGGAAAAAAATGTGGATTAGCTCTTGAAAGTCTCTTATTGGAGCTGTAAGCTCTTATGGTTTGAGGTGATAAGAACAAAATGGTATTAAGGTTTTCCAGTCTATGATGTATGCTTTAAAATGCCTCAACTTAGAGGCTTAAAGTCCAAGTATTCTCTTCTTTGAAATATAGGAGACCACAGTGGTTTAAAATATCTTTCATTTGCCAGATAGCTGAAGTTAGTTATGTTGATGTAACATTCTGATCGTTGGCTTATTTTCTTCATTATAAATTCATATTATGAGGGAGGTATCTACTTTGGAAAGACTAGATCGTTCTGGCTTAAGAATCCAGAAGCACCTGACAGCTTCTAAGTGAAGTGCTCCTGTTGTGGGCATTCACATTTTTTATTAGAGTCAACATCCCCCTCTCAGATTCCCATTTGGTGATGATACAGTTACCATGGTTTCAGAGAACCTTTCGTTTTATTTACTAAGATCTGGGTTGTTTAGCTTAAATGGCCAAAAGCATGGTGCTAATCAGATTAAGGTCATAGACGTGGTACCTGTGTGAATGAGTTAGCCATGCACCATGAGAAAGTATTCCATGTCCACGGACTTGCGCACGTGATCCTAGTCTTGAAAAGGAAACCAGTGGCGTGTGTCCATCCCAATTTCTGGATAAGAACAAAGAGGATAGCTTACTTTTGATGGTCTTCATATATAAAGTTTTGGTGCTCTGTATCAGTGCCAGAACCTTCACTGAGGTAGTAACTGACTGAATGAGCATGAAGTAGCCTTACTGGGTATTCTTCATTTAGCAACTGAGGAGAAAGGGATTTCAAAATTACTATGAATAAATAAATAGATAAATAAACAAATGCCATTAGCACATTCAAGGACATCCTTGAAAGATAAGACACAGATATATTTTATTATAACAACTCAACTCTCCTGATTTAGTTTCTCCTTATGTTTGATTCTACCAAAGATGTACTAATTTCTTGGCCATCTGTTTCATCTCACTTAATATGTGAAATGAATCTAGCTCCACTCTTCTCTGGCCTATTAAAAGAGAAAGAATAGACTAAACATTTCTACTGCTGACATTCATTTATTAAAAGCATCATGATGTTTTGTGTGATTAGAGGTTTGGCAGACCTCAAAGCTGAACTGGTGGTGAGTACGTGAGACTCTCCTACATGAATTGCCATCCTCTGGTTGAAGTCTGCAGTTCACGAGTTACCTTGACAACCACCTGAGGGTAGCAGCGTCAGTACCCTCTTTCACTTCTGCTCTCCAGCTGTTATCACCTTGTCCCTAGGTAGTGGCAGCCCCATTCGACCTAGCATGGTAATGTAGAAGCATTGCCAGTGCTTGCTTCAGACCTTTTCAGTGACTTTCTTTTTAATTGTAGTTATTCTTAGCCAAATAGTTTATATTAAATTAGTGCCATTTGTTGTGTATCTTGGTATATATTTCCATTATTTTAGGGTACTTTTTTTATCTTAATAGACAAAGAAGTTATTTACATATGTCCTTTCAATGGCCCCATTAAGGGAAGAGTTTACATCACAAATTATCGTCTTTATTTAAGAAGTTTGGAAATGGTAAGTAGAATCTAAGACCATAAAGATGACCCTAACTGTTAAAGATAATGCTAAACTGTTTCTCTTCTACCTTGCAAGATTGACTGTGGATCACATTAACATGGGGGTATATTTGCTTCTCAACTCTTAATTTTTGGCTTATGCAAAGCTCATTTAACACTAACACCTGTATATGTAGGAATAGAGTGAATTAAAATAAGTTTTGTCCTTGATAATCTGGGGAAGGGGAGTTTTGTAACTGTACCCATTTGCTAGTTTGGAGAAGTTAGTTAGGTGTAGAACAGTGGTTCTTTACCAGAAGCACCGATGAGAACCACTTGCGGCGCTTAGCAGCCACTACAGATGCCATGATGTACTGCATCCAAATGTTCAGGCTTGTGGTCCAGGCACAGCGGTCATTTTTTAAAACATCACAGATGAGGATGCTGATCTGTGTGAATCTGATGTGAATCCCTTGTTAAGGCCCACTGCTCTAGAACTTTCCAAGTGTTCAATTACAGAACACCAGGTAGCAGTTTAGAACTAGAATGACTATGGTGTGGCCTGGTGCCACTCTACCTTCTCATTCCACGGCCATAAGATGTTTGCCATGGTATTTCAAGGAATGTTCCATTGATGGAACAATGTGATGGAGACGAGATGCTCCAGAAGGGAAAGAATGAATGAACAGCTGCTGAGGCTGTCCCAGAAGGGCCTGTGGTGGATGTGGTGGGTTGCTGTTGCCCAGGCCAGCCTGAAGGGGCAGCTGTATTTTGATGGGCTGGATCGAGGAGGGATAAATAGGTCCGGGGCACATGGAAGAGGAGCCCAACATCAGCTTAAACGCAGGAGATGTTGAGAGTGTTGGGGGAATCTAGCTTTTGTTTTACTGCTTTTACCTCAGAATTTCTTCAGGACAGTTCTATTCTAGATTAGTTTGCACCTTTTGATTTTTAAAAAATTACGTTCATCTTTGTGTCCAAATTCTGAAAAATGCTGTTTATTACTCTTATTGCCTTAGCTGTGGGAGCCCACTTCTGTAGTGTTCCTAGACCCCCATGGGCCTGAGATTGGGCATTTTATTTATGTGACTCTCTTCAGGCTTCTAAGCAAGACTGGAGCTGAACAAATGTTTTAGTTTTCCAGAATGTGAAAGAAGATTCTGGAAATTAACAGAGCAGTGAGCTGGATGTCAACCCTTGGCAACAGTTGGCAACAATTGTAGAATTTATCATTTGAACAGATGATTATGTACCCAGGAAAGAAAGAAACCCGTTGGGAGTATTATTGACAGACTGTGTAACTGGTAACAAGCCTTTAACTTGGAAGGGGGTTAAAGGGAAGGGGAAGGGGTTTGAGGTAGTCTTAATCGGCTAAGATATTGTAGTGAAACTGCTAATGTAAAATTTAGCATAGATAACAGTTACTTCATAAAAACCAGTTGTATTGGTGAAAGATGGAAGAGGTCTGTCTTTACAGGGGCTCAAGCTTATTTGATCCAGTAATTGGATGGGATTGGTTAAAAAGTTAACATACCTGTAGGCTGAACTAACAAAAGTATAATATAACATTATATAATATTATACTATACTGTACTATACAATACAATATGGCCAGCCAAAGTGAGACTCATTCTGTACAGCTTCCAAGTGTCAAATTGGGACACACTGAGAGATTTTATGCTAATATATGCGAGAATCATCAAAAATCGAATTAGAGCAAGTTGTTGACCAGCCACACATGCCCGGTTCCATTTCATGCTGTCACTGGTGATGAACTGGGGAAATTATTTAAACTGCAGTGTCGTGACAAGATTGTGTCTGTTCTGTGATCTCAACTGTGGAAACCAAACAAAAACTATCTGTCGAAAAGAAACCAGAAAGAAATACACCAAAAGGTTTAGTACTTGCAATTGTTGCACGGTGGAATTACATATGCTTTTGTTTTCCTCCTCCCACTTGGCATGAGCATACATTACTTTTGTAATTGGGTGACACTTGGCCAGCTTTATTTATTTCGTTTTCATACAGCACTCCAGAGGCCAGGGATTAGCGCGGAGTGGGTGAATAAAATGCCCATTTGACACTGACTGCTAATCTTTTTCTTCTTCTACCAAGTTTTACATAAATATTTTGACCAATTGGCCACATCATTTAGTCCAAGTTTAAAAACAAGCAGTTAATGGCAGAAAACATCATATAAAGCAAGCCATTTGGGTGGTTATGCAGAAGCCTCAAAACACAGTCATCACAGTGTATCTCAAAGTCCTAAATAAGAACATTAATTGTGGATTCTGCTGCAAAATGCGAATGTTTCTCACGTGTTTGACAAAGAGCCGCCATCTCACTGGCCTTTTGAAGCGGACACCTGTGTGGTTCAGGTATGTAAACACTGCAGTGGGAGCACGGCCTGCCTCGGGAGTCAGCTGTCCTGTTTCGTCAGGTGTCAAGGGCAGCTTCCCTGCCCCTGATGTTCCGGGCAGTAGACGCACCATGGTCTTTGGACTGTCACGCGGCCTTCTTCCCCTGGGCGTCCTTTGGGCCCTCCCCCCTCCACTCTGAAAACTCTTGTTGGATCCCCATTGCCCGCAGCATAAAATCCACTCTCCTTCACGTGGCAGAAAAATCCTTCTGACTTCCCTTGCCTCGACTCACACCGCCTCTCCCCGTGCTGTTGTCCAGCTGCACAAAGCCCCGGCCCTCTTCCCAGCACCTGAGGCCCTTCTGGGCTGTTTTCACTGTGCCTAGAAGCCCTCTCGTCCCTCAGAACCCACCTCAAAAATCGTGTCCTCCCTGGAGGCTTCCGCCGAAGGCCCCACTCCTTCTCTGTGTTCATGTCCCCATGTTCACACTTATTGCTGGGAAACTTCCCCTGCCCACCGGCTCTAAAGGTTCCCAACCCCTCCCCCTCCTCCTTTCCCCCTTTCATGTTTGTTTGTTTCTCCTGAGCACTTGCCACTGCCTCCTATTTTGTATATTTCACTGCTTTGCCCCGTTCCTGTCCATCCGAGGCCAGGGATGCTTTGTGTCTGTTGGCCGCCGAGCCGTGAGGCCTAGGATGGAGCATGGCGCGTGGCAGGGAAGGAATTCAGCCGTATTTATTTGTCACACTCTCTGGCCTTCGCTAGTGGCGAGACCTGGTGGTCCTGAACACCACCGTTGCGTTTGGCATTGAGAAATCCCATAGCCGCCTTTTGACCTTGAGGGGTTTGGCTTGCGTTCGATCTCGTGACTCCAGTGGGGCTATTTAGGCCTGTAATACTCTGTCATCTGTGGACTCCCCGGGGGCAAGACCGCTTCCAGTTTCCCTCGCAGGAATACTTCGGGCCCAGGTGCTGTGGTGGGTGAGAAAGACAGATTGACCCTTTGTTCATTCATGCGGCCGTATCCTTATCCCAGAAACACTCACTGAGCGCCCGGGTGAGTCTGCCACATTGCCGCGTGCACGACACGGAGACGAGCATGTGTGGTGTCGTGTGGCAAAGCCCACGGCGGGTGCATCGTTCCATGAGGTTACAAGGGAGAGGCGGGTTAACTCTACACTGAGTCACAGAATGCCTTGTAGAGGAGGTGATGTTCCAACCAAGTCTCGAAGATTGGGGACCGTTTCCTGGACAGGAGGGCAGGAGGGAGGAGGCTCCACAGGGCGCTTTTGCACATTGCTTGTCTAGGGCTACGGAGGGACCCTGTATACTGCAGCAGTGGCCGAGGGATGTGCTGGAGCGGGAGTGTGGAGGGGAAGGGAGGAGACGAAGCTGGAAGCCTCGCCAGCCTCTAGCATGTCATCAGTCACCATTCAGCAGTGTGTGTGTCACGTGGGGAAGGACACATGCGTTGCAGGAAGGGAGGTTGGGTCGCAGCGTGTGTGACAGATTGGGGGAGGGGGAGACTGGAGGCAGGGAGACCACCAGGAAGTGATCTCCGTTTTCCAGGCAAGCAGGTCCTAATCCAGCCCACGTTGCAGTAGAAAGGAGGGAACAGCCGTGAGCCAGGCAGGAGGATCTGGGTGGCATTTGGAGTTGGGAGTCCAAGGGAAGACAAGTCGACAGTGATCCCTGTGGTTTTGGGCTTGAGTGGTTGCAGCTGCTCCCATTCGTGGAAATAGACATCACAGGAGAAGGAGTGGGTTGGAGCTGAGCCCCCGGGAGACAAGTCTGAATGTGCAGACTTACAGCTGCGTGAGTGCGAAGTGGAAATGGCTCAGGAGCCATTGGAAACACGAGTCTGAAGGCGCTGAAGTGATGAGCGTGTGGGTGTCCGTAACAGCCGGGTCTAGCCACAGGGTTACCTGAGGGGACCAAACGACCAACAGAGATGCGGCTGCGGAGGGAGCCTCGGGGGGCCTGGCTCTCCGGGGTGGGGAGAGGAAGAAGCCGCAGTCAGAGCAGAGGACAGGCTTGTAAGACGAGGCTTTGGTGGAAGTGGGGAGAAGAGCGAAATCTCTAGAAGGAAGGGAGTAGACAAGGGAGTGAAATGTTGCAAGGTTCAGTGAGATAAAGAAGGAACAGAGGCCCCAGAGGGTGGCCATGGGAGGCGGCTGGGAGCCCCGGCGAGAACAGAGGCTGTGCAGATGGCCCCTGTCTTGCTCTTGCTTCCACCCCCCCTTCCACTCCCTGGTGGAAACTTCTGCAGCTCCCAGGCCCTCAGCACACTTCTCTCTATTCATTCTCCCCACGGCTTCCTCCACTTCCCGGCTGCACTCACTTCTCTCCAGTTAGCACTGTGTGTCAGCAAAGCTCCTTAGGGCCTGCCGAGCTCTTGCCCACACACTCAGCCCGGCTGACGGCAGCTGCCGGGCAAAGCAGCCACCGCCCGGCCCCTTCCCTAGTCCGCCCAGCCCGCTCCTGGTTTTCTAGCACCGACCTTTCTTCGGGCCCCAGCTTCTCCTTTCTCACTACCTGCTGGAGATCCCTTGACTTTCCACCTGGCATCCCAGGTGCACGGCCGAGCCAAAACTCTCCTGCTTTTTCTCCTTGCCACTTCCTTCTTTGGGTGTTCTTGCTTCTCTTGATGGTGCTACTCTTCTTCTAGTCACCGTGGAGTCACCTCCTCCCCCCTCCTCCGTTCTCCTCTGCAGTCTTCATTGTCCCATCTCTGCCGGCATCTTCTCCCCACTGCGTTCTCTCTGGCTCCCACAGACATTCTTACAGACATTCTCCCCGCCCCCCACTTGGAAACTCTCAGTGGCTCCTTTCCTCCCTCATTTCAGATTCCTCAGTGTTCTTGGTCCTCTGCAGCTCAGCCCTGAGTCGCCTCCCCACCTCTCTTCTCTGTACACCCCGCATGCTGGCACAGGTACCCTACTCACTGTTCCCTAAACCGGCCCTCCGCTTCTCTGCCCTAGCTGTTTTCTCCACTAGAACTCATACATATTCATCCCCACCCATCTCTGCCATTCACACCCCCACTTTTAAAAACATTATTTTGGGGCTTCCCTGGTGGCGCAGTGGTTGAGAGTCCGCCTGCTGATGCAGGAGACGCGGGTTCGTGCCCTGGTCCGGGAAGATCCCACATGCCGCTGGGCGGCTGGGCCCGTGAGCCATGGCCGCTGAGCCTGCGCGTCCAGAGCCTGTGCTCCGCAATGGGAGAGGCCACAACAGTGAGAGGCCCACGTACCACAAAAAAAAAATAAAAAAAATATTTTGAAATATTTAACATAGAAACTTTGTAAAGAATAACATAAACATCTGTGGATCTACCCCGCAGCTGAAGAAATCCTTTTCCCCCCTCCCCATCAGTGGTAGATACCATCTGAAAGTTCCTAGGTCTCACTCCCGGTCATTCCACAAACCCCTCTTTAAAAATAGGATGGAGTTCCGGAGATGCACAGATGAGCAGATGATAACCCTTAGGACTGCTGGGGGGATGAGCAGCGTGTCGTGTATACACTTTTCATTATCTGACCGTCGGAAACAGTATGTCCTTCCTGGATTAAATTCAAGGAGAAATTTGTCATTAGGGTTTCCTCTAAGAGATAGGACCATAGTGATTTCATTCTTTAGGCAGAGTATTACCTAAAGGTTCTTGAATACCATCCAAGACCCTCTTTAGGGACAGAACACATGTTAACTTTTACTGGGTAAAGGTATTTCTGTGAGGGCCTAGCAGGCTGGGGTCTGTTGACTTTGCTTTTTGATGATTTACCAGTGCGGAGATGGGACTTGGAGAATCAAGGTGGATGGATGGCCCTCGTATCTGCCTCTCAAATATCTGGTTCTGAAATGAGCATTGGGCAGGTGCGCGGTATCGTGCCACCCAAGAGCTGGGCATCTCACCTGAGTGGCAGACCTGTATTGCCTCCCACTTTATTACAAGCATGAACAAAAAGGGTTCCTATAGTATTTTTCTTTTCAAAAAAAAATACGCTGGAAACTTTTCAACATTGTCCTTTTTTAGTTCCTTCTGTCTAATGGAGTTAGCACCTTTTTTTCATTTTAAAAGAGGTGAACTAGTGCTAAAAAGACTATAATAATGAAACATCCTAGAGTGTGTGTAAGTAGGAGCGTCACTGGGAACGTAGGATTCGTACTATAGGTTTTCTTTTAAATTTCAGTCTTAAATCGTCTCTTTATTTTGCTGCTGAAAAACGACTGAGATCTTCAGGTTAAAACAGTCCCTGCTGATACCCCAGGTCCCCTTGCCCTTTGTTGCCATCCATTCCCAATTTGCCAGTCACCAAGCTCGAGAGGCTGTGTGCTACTGAGCCCTCCTGTTGAAAGCCACACAGTGGATTTAAGTAATTATTTAGCTCCACTACAAGTTCGGGCTTTCAGACCTCAGAAAGGGGCTCGTGGCTGCTTTGGCAATTCTCTCCATCTCAGACCGACTTCTCCTCACACTCCCCACCACACCAGTGACAGACCCCTCTGAGCTCCTTTGCAGACCTCATCTCTTGCTTTGTTGCAAAGTTAAAAGTCATCCTTGCTGAGCTCCCATAAATTCTTTTCCTCCTCCTCTGCCACCTCAGAGGAAGGAACTAGATGTCTTCTTTTACAAAGGGAGCCTTTCTGCTTCTAGTCCCTCTGGAGCCCTAGTGCCCCACCAGTTACTCTGTGTCTTACATGTGTGGTTTTCATTGGCTCTCCAGCCCCCAGACCTGCTCAAGTCTCTTTATTTTAAAACACCTTCTTGCATCCCTGCTACCCTGATACTACAATACTATCCTCTTTCTTCCCCTTCCTTGCTAGACTTTTTAAAAAATGAGTCCACACACACTGCTGCTGCTTCCGGACTGTTAACTCCTTCACCTCTCGTGGTCTGGCTCCTGCTCCCTGTTAAAGCTCTGCTTTGACTGCTCAATTCTGTAGACCTTGGTAGACTCTCAGCTCTTTACCTTCTCTGCAGCGATCAGTCAGTATTGCTGGTTACTCCTGCTTTCTTTGTCCTTTTCTCCATGCGTCCTTTTGCCTTTATTGCAGTTCATTTCTCCTTCCCACCCCCTAAATGTCTATTTCCCCTGTCCTTACCCTCTTCTTTCTCACTTGTCAGTTGCTTTCCAACTCTATAGCGCCAGACCTGATCTTTCATCCTTTATTCACTATTTGAGAGCCTGCTGTGTGCCAAGCACCATGCCAGGCACTTGGATAGAGTGGCATGCACAACAGACACGGTGTCGCCCTCATGAAGCTTTTGGTTCCGGGGGGACTGACAGACATGAATCAGATAATCACACCAGGGTGTAACAACAAGCTATGCTAAGTATTGCCTGGGAGCAGCGCAGGAGGGCAGTCGTTTGAGGAGCCTGGGAAATTGACCTGAGAACATGATGCTTGACCCATGGTCTGAAGAATGAATAGCAGTTCCCTAGATGCTTGGCGTGGACTGGGTCAGAGACAGTAAGCTGAGAGGACAGCACAGGAGAGGACCTGGGACCAAAGGGAACATGAAAAAGTGATGGTGTGGCTGGGTTGGGGGTTGGGAGAACAGCAAGGGATGAGCAGGAGATGGGGGTAGTGGCCAGATGACCTAGCCCTTGTAGACCCCGTTAAGGATTTAGGTTTTTAGAGTTGAGCAATGAGAAGCTTTGGAAATGGTTTAAGCAGAGGGATGGTAGCATCACATTTACTTCTGTAGAAGATGACCTGGGCTGCTGTGCAGTAGGCAGATTGTAAGGGAGCAGAAGTAGATGCAAAGAGAGCCCTGCGTCTATTCCAGTGGCCCAGAGAAGTGGCTGGTAGAATTGGAGAGACGCAGACAGATTCAAGATGGATTTAAGAAGTAAACATGGAGATTGGATTAAGGCTAGTGGAAAAGGGAATGTCAAGGATGACTTGTAGGTTTCCAGCTTTTGTCACTGGACGGATGGAGTGCTAGCCACTGAGATAGGAAGATGTAGTTTGGAGAGAGAAACATCATGCACTTAGTTCTGGGCATTTTGAGTTTGAGTGGCCTTTGGGATCTTCCACTTCTGCATTTCCAGCTGCCTCCTGGATATCTGTACTTGATTATCAGTCAAACCAGGGTGTTTATTTTTATTTTTTTTCACTTTATTTTATTCTATTTTTTAAAACATCTTTATTGGAGTATAATTGTTTTACCATGGTGTGTTAGTTTCTGCTGTATAACAAAGTGAATCAGCTATATGTATACATATATCCCCATATCCCCTCCCTCTTGCGTCTCCCTCCCACCCTCCCTATCCCACCCCTCTAGGTGGTCACAAAGCACGGAGCTGATCTCCCTGTGCTGTGCGGCTGCTTCCCACTAGCTATCTATTTTACGTTTGGTAGTGTGTATATGTCCATGCCACTCTCTCACTTTGTCCCAGCTTACCCTCCCCCCTCCCCATATCCTCAAGTCCATTCTCTAGTTGGTCTGCATCTTTATTCCCATTCTGCCCCTAGGTTCCTCATGACTTTTTTTTTTTTTAAGATTCCAAACCCGGGGTGTTTAGACACTCAAACCCAGTGTGTCTAAAATTCACAATGTGAATCTTTCTCCAGAAACCCCTGCTATGCCCTTCATGTCTCTTGGTGGGACCACCATTGTCCCAGACACTTGGGCCTGCCTCTGTGATGCTTCCCCGTGGCTCACCTCCTTCTTTTGCTTTCCACCTCGGACACTCTCCTCTTTCAGATCCGCATGGTGATCCTCTCACTTGCACTGAAACATTAGCTTCTGGGACTGCAGGGAATGGGTGGACCCTCCCTGTGCTGGTGCGGAGTGCTCAGCGCTGCTGGATGCATCTGCATGCAGCAACATTATGTCATTGCACTCCTCTGCCCAAGACACATTTCCCAGATCCCAGTCACCCTGATTCAAGCCCTGGGGATTCCCTTGCCACCTGGTCTTAAACCTGGCCCATTTGGTTTTGGTTTTGGTTTTTTTAAAATAAAATTCCCATGCTTCCCACACGTGTAGCCACTGTCACTGTTACCTGGTTTTGGAAGGCCAGTCTCCAGCTGCTGTTATTCCACCCTTTAAGGATCATCTTTAACACTGCCGTCACAGCAGAACCATCCTGTGACCCCATCCGTAAGAAATCGTCCTGCCCTCTCTGACCTCCCGATCCACTTCATCTGGATTTTTTAAAATGACTCTTGGCACTTACAACCTAGCATTGTGGCTATTTGCGTACATGTGTCTCATTTCCCAGACTGGGCCTTGAGCTCTGTGAGGGCAGCACCTACATCTTACTTCTCTCCGTGGTCCCTAGCATCCAGTAGTTTCTGTTACTCAGTATGCACTCGAGAGAGAAGGCAAAAGATTGCATCTTTTAAGCTGTTACATTTACTTCTCAGCTATTTTAGATACGTACAGGTACAGAGGAATGGATTTTGAGTTAGAATGGACCTTTGGGAATCTTTAAATATTTAATGATACTTAGATAGTGATGACTCAGGTTTCTAGAGAGTAAGGCTAATTTTCCTATTCCTGGATCTTCCAGTTGGGCTCGCTGGGTTATCTGATCTTGAACCTGTCATTCGGGGAGAACGTGGCAGGTTAGCCTCATTAGACTGTGGGTGCCTTTGGTCAGGAGCTGGCTGGTTCTCCTCGGTGTCCCATTTTCTGCCTTGTGTTGGGTCAGGGTAATCAGAGCTATAGGAATTTTCTCGCTGCAGGGACAAAGAACAGTAAGGTCTCACTCACTTCTAATCCTTCTGCTTTTTTTTTTTTTTAAATTAAAGGCTCCCTCTATTCCCTCTTTGAATTTTATTTATTTATTTATGGCTGTGTTGGGTCTTCGTTTCTGTGAGAGGGCTTTCTCTAGTTGCGGCAAGTGGGGGCCACTCCTCATCGCGGTGCGCGGGCCTCTCATTATCGCGGCCTCTCTTGTTGCAGAGCACAGGCTCCAGACGCGCAGGCTCAGTAATTGTGGCTCACGGGGCTAGCTGCTCCGCGGCATGTGGGATCTTCCCAGACCAGGGCTCGAACCTGTGTCCCCTGCATTGGCAGGCAGATTCTCAACCACTGCACCACCAGGGAAGCCCCCTTCTGCTTTTTAAATTTGCATTCTTGCTTCCATCTTGATATGAGGATATCAGACTTTTATTTATTGTCTACTCTATGTATTTTTAGGTACAAGTCTGATATTTAGGAGTACAGTTGAATAGACGCTCGTAAATTTCAATATACTCTAAGCATAGTAACAGACTGCTTGATAGTATTTTTTATTATTATTATTTTTATTTATTTTTGGCTGCATTGGGTCTTTGTTGCTGCGTGTGGGCTTTCTCTAGCTGTGGCGAGCGAGGGCTACTCTTTGTTGCAGTACACGGGCTTCTTATTGTGGTGGCTTCTCTTGTTGCAGAGCACGAGCTCTAGGCGTGCAGGCTTCAGTAGTTGCGGCATGTGGGCTCAGCAGTTGTGGCTCGCCGGCTCTAGAGTGCAGGCTCAGTAATTGTGGTGCACAGGCTTAGTTGCTCCAGGCATGTGGGATCCTCCCGGACCAGGGCTCGAACCCGTGTCCCCTGCATTGGCAGGCGGATTCTTAACTACTGTGCCACCAGGGAAGCCTGATATTATGTTTTTTAATATATATTTTTTTAATTTTGTCTGCACTGGGTCTTCGTTGTGGCCTGCAGGCTTCTGTAGTTGTGGCGTGTGGGCTCTAGAGCGCGTGAGCTCAGTAGTTGCAGCATGCAGGCTTAGTTGCCCTGCAGCGTGTGGGATCTTACCCTGGGATTGAATCAGGGGTCAAACCTGCGTCTCCTGCATTGGAAGATGGATTCTTAACCATTGGACCATCAGGGAAGTCCCTTGATAGTTTATTTTTAATAACTAGATTATATTGAGAAGTAAATACACTATAATATGCAGCTACATATGTACATGGTTACTGAGTAGTGTCTTTAATCTCTAAGCATTTGGAATTCAGTCATGGAGTGAGGGGTCTCACCGCATGGTGCCAGCTAAAAGATGCCTCCTTATAGGTACAAACAGAAAGCCCTGTAACTACTTGCTACAGCATAATGATCCACTGTATTTGCAGAGCACAGTTATATCTTTCACATACTAAGATATTCTTTGCTATAATAATAATAACTTGCATTGTTATCTAGCTACCATGTACCGGGCACCATGCAGTTACTTTAAGGCCATTATCTCTAATCATGCCTATTTTACAGGTAAATGTGGCTGAGAGATACAGTAACTTGCCAAAGTCATCCAGTTAATAAATGTCAGAACTCAGATGGAAGCAATTTTGTCCAACTTCAGAGTTTGTGCTCTTTTCTCTACACCACGATAGCCATACTCTCACACTTTTTAAACTTTATTTTGAAGTAATTATGTACTCTCAAGAACTTGGAAAAATAGTCCAGAGAGTTCCTGGGTGCCCATCACCCCACTTCTCCAATAACGGCACTGCTTTATCAAAACCAGGACATTCAATGGCACAGTATAGTTAACTAAGACTCTGTACTTGACTTTCACCGGTTTTTGCATGCACTCATTTTTGGCGTGTTTTTGCATACAATTCAGTGACATCTGATGCCATGTGTAAATTCATGTCACCACCACCAACAGTCAAAATATGCGACTCTTCTGTTGCTAGTCCCTTTGTAGAACTCCCTTTGTAGCCTTTATGCTCCCTTTATAGCCACGCCCTCCTTCCGTTCAGCCCCGGCAGCCACTTCTGTGTTCTCCAGCTCTAAAACTTTGTCATTTCAAGAATGATATAAATGGAACCATACAGCACCTTTTGAGATTGGCTTTATCCACTCAGCATGATGCCCTTCAGATTCTTCCGGATCGTTGCATGTATCCATAGTTCATTCATTTTTGTGGCTGAGCAGTATCCCATGGCATGGATACACCACAGCCTTATACTTTTTAAATTTCTAGAACACCCATGAGCTATATTTATATTTTGTGAAGAGATGCTTAGTTTGTTGTATTGTGTTTTAAAGAGAAGGATTTAAAGTAAAAGAAGAAATTAACTTTATTTGTATTCCCCCCAGAGGACATCTTTTAAAGAATAAAAACTCAACAAGCAGCTTTTAAAATATTTGTTAGCAAAGTCATCTAACAGAGCATTAAAGAAGATATTGGCTTAAAAAATTTGTGTAGCCCTTTCTATCTCTGTCCATATGAATATATATTTTACATTATTGTAGTCACAGTGTATTTTGTATGCTGCTTTTTTGCACTTAACTTATTTTTCCATGCACCATAATGATTTTAGTAGCTGTGTGCTTATTCCATCAAGTTGACTAATTTCCTTCGCCCCAATGACCACCTCTGGCTCTGTCGAGCATCTTCACACATGTAGCTTTTCCTCCTGTTGCTCCACAGCTGTAAGATAAGGTCTTAGGAGTGCAATTATGGAGTCAAAGGGTAGGACCATTTTTATGGCTCTTTTGATGTGTGTTCCCAGACCTTGGCTTGAATCTCAACCCTTCCCTGTAGTTACTAAGCCATTTACCGAAGCTTTTTAAGGCTTTGGTTGTGACATCAGGAAATGGGAATACTTCACCTGTGTCCAGAATGGTTGTGAGAATGGTACACGCATTGGCCTTTTGTGGTACCCAGCACAGCTGATGTAATCCGAACACAGCAGCTGCTGTTATCTTGGTGTGACGATCTCGGTACGACTTTACTGACGTTATTCCGTCCTTCGTGCCAACAGCCCTCTGGACCCCTTGAGTCCAGCGTTGGGTAAGGAGCTATGGAGAAGCATTGTATGCCCTCAGGCCCTTCCTTTGGGAAGAGCACCCATGCCTAAGATAGGCACCGCTTCCCGATGTTTGGCTTCCAATGGGGGAATACGGATGTGGAAGTTCACGGCAATGAGACTTGAAGCAGGTGATGTAACACCAGTCTGAACCGAGTGCTGCAGAACTGCAGAGGAGGGAGTGGTCAACTCTGATCTAATGGGAAGCGGGGCGTTGTTGGAGAATGTTGGTAGTTGGGAAAGTCAGATCATCCTAGGCAAAGGGAACACCGTGCACAGAGCCTCTAGGCCTAAGTGTAGACAAAATGTTTGGAGAATGGTGAAGACGTCTACTTAGTTGGAGCGTAGAATGTTGTGGGACAGCAGCCCACAGAGACAGGTTGGGAGCAATGTCCCGGGGCCCTCGAGTTGTGTACCTAAAGAGTTCAGGCTTTATTCTGCAGGCAGTGCAGAATGGCACACATTTGGGGATGGATTTTGGTTGCATAACTGACTATTTTCATGCTTGCTTTTTCATGTGTGATCGCTATCATGTTTTTATTCCTAAAAGGTGGTAAAAGGGCCAAGGTAAAAATGTTCTGAAAGCACATGGGTTTTTGTTAAAAATATGTTTTTGATGTTTTAATTGTACTGACAGAAATACTGACTTGTGTCTTTTTGTCCATTACAGGATTCTGCTCTAATACTTGATGTTCCTCTGGGTGTGATCTCAAGAATTGAAAAAATGGGAGGCGCCACAAGTAGAGGAGAGAATTCCTATGGGCTAGATATTACTTGTAAAGTAAGAGATTCAGTACTTTCTTACGGGAAAATAGTCACGTTAGCGTTGAATGATAAGTAAAAAGTGAATGTGGGTTTAAAAGAAAAATCAAAGACCCTTGTTTATCTGAGGCCCTGGTGTGGTTCTCCCTTCATGATCAAGTGTTCCAGAACCTCCTGGGGAAAGAGTTCCTATGAAAGGGACCTGCTGTCGTCCTTAAGTGTGAGAACCCGAGCCAGTCAATTGGTTTGCTTGACTGACTAGGAAGAAAACTTCATAAATCACATTTCACACTTCTTTGTTTTTGCACAAGTCTGCTCCTGGTGTCCCTTCGGGTGATGTGTTTCCAGCCAGACACCTTCACATCGTAACAGGAAGGAGAAATACAGGAGATTTTTCCCTCTGTGAAGAGTCTGTGTTCTTACCTCTCACAGCCCCTCCCACTTTTGCTTAGATGGTGTTCAGAGATGGTGGCCTCCTGTTATGTTTCGGCATGGGGAACAGCAGAGATTTAGTGATAATAGCATTCAGCCAGTTATAATAGTAACTGTTTACTGAGCATCTCTGTCGGTCCAAACAGGTACTAGGGGCTTTGCATTAAATCCTCAGGGCAGTCCTCTGAGATGGACAGTGGTGTCCCCATTGTATAGATGGGGAGCCTGAGGCTAAGAAGAGTTTGGTAACTTAGCTAAGATTACCCAACAGATGGCAAAGTTGGAATCCAAATCTGGTGAGATAATCATTTTGCAAACGACAGAATAAACCTTCTTTCAAGAAAACTTCCTTCTCAGGTATTCTGTATCAGAAGACTACAGTGCCCAGTCCTAGGAAGAGCTAGAAGGGGTTTGGAGGTCATCTGTCCCAGTGGTTCCCACAGCTAAATATGCATGAAGGGAACCTGGGAAGCCCTCTTTGGGTTGACAAAGGTAAAACTTTGGGTTCTACCCCAAATCCCCAGATAATCTCTGAAGGCTGGGTCCCAGAGGCTGGGACTCTTTCAAGTATCTGACCATCAGTCTAGTGCAGGGGTCAGCAGACTTTTCCTGTCAAGGGCCAGAAAGCAAATATTTTAGGCTTTGTGGGCCAGCAGGATCTCTGTCATATGTTCTTCTTTGCGTTTTGTTTTTTCTCAACCCTTTTAAAATATAAAAAAAAAACAGTCTTAGCTTGAAGACCACACCAAGACTGACCTGGGCTGAAACTTGCTGACCCCTGGCCAATCCGAGTCCTTCATTCTGTGGATGGGAAATGAGGCATTTGCTCAACGGGCTTCCTTGCCTATGGGTCCCCGAGGAGCTGATGCAGGAGTCAGAATCCCAACCCAAGTCTCCTTTTCCTGGTCTTGTGCACTGTGATTTCTTAAAGCCAATCTCCTGTACTTTTGTTTGGATTATGAAGATAATACCTTTTTGTCTCCGGTTTGTACAAGGTCAAGACTAGTACACTCTATTAGAAAACAAAGGATTTTGTCATGATGAGACTTGAACTGAAATTCTTCCTCACTCCCCACCTTGGCTTGTTTTTGTTGTTTTTGGTTGAATCCAAGCTCCCTTAATGCCTTATCTATAATTCCAGCTACTGTCTACCCTTTTGGGCCTAGAAATGTGGGGATTTAGTTTGAAGGAAGGTTTTTGCATTTTGTATAAAAGAATCCATGGGAGGAGAGTGTTATATTACAGTACTCCAAGGAAAATGCTGTTTTGATGATTTCAAAGTGACTTTCATTCTAAGCAAGTTGAAAAAAATCCTATTTGTTGCCTTATCAATGGGAAAAACTTGTATTTAAATGTTAATCCCCCCAAATTAATAAGACAAAGCACACTCTTACCCTTTGACTGTTTACTCTAAGAACAAAGGTCTTGGGAACAACTTAGCAGGCATAACTCTCAGATGTTACATATGTATGTTTCTTGGAATTAGTGTCAAGCCCAAAGACAATGGCCTAGAACAGTGTTGTAGCCCAACCTTTTAACTCAGTTATCTCCCTGGAAACACGGATGTTGAGAGTTGAATTCCGTTTTCTCAGGAACAGACCTGAAGGTGACAGAAAGAGAATCTGCTGCAGTGGGGCAGAGACTCGCCTCCTGTCTCCCGTAGGTCCCCTTTCATCTGCAGGCAGTAACCACAGTACAACTGTGCTGCTTCACCGACACAAGAACGTAGATCCCCTACAAATTTGGCTTCACCAGGTCCGTACATGGGGATTTCTGCTTGCCAGTGGCACCTTGCTCATGATGGATAGAAGTCCCAGTGGTTGTCATCTAGCAACCAAGGAGAAGGTAGCTCCGAATATATGAATTCTTACCCGCCAGGCCCCATGCCATCTCCTGCTGACAACTCAGAGCTTAAAAAAAAAAAAAAAAAAAAAAAGCAGAGCCAAACCATCCCACCAGGGCTGTTGCAACTGGGGTGTGTTTACTCATTTGTTATCACGAGGCTTGGCTCAGCGCCGAGTGCCCCAATTGCTAAACACCAGAGGTCTGACTGCGAGATTCTTCTACCATGAGGCTCTTTCCCAGGTGTCCTTCCCTGATGGGTCAGTCTCTAGGAGACCAGGTGCAACTTACCCCTCAGTATATGCTCATATTTCTGTTACAGATTTGGTGATCTGCCACCTGTGAGTCATTTGCCTTTTCCACTTCATTTTTCTTGTTGGCAAGACAAGGTAGTGATTCTTTCTGTCCTTTAATTACATCTGAATCAGATGGCCACACGAAGTCGCTTGAGTCACTTGTACTTTGGCACATCGAAAGTAGTGGTTTGAATCACTGATGGACCAGAATAAATATTTATCTAGAAATGGTCTAGTTTCTGGTTGAGTGGTTAAGAGCATGATGTTACAGAGTTATCATCGGAACCAAGGCTGGTCGGAAGAAAATCCTTCATATGTCTGTGAGCCTTGGGGATACTCAGCTAGCCGGTGCTGTACTTGGGGTTCGTTGCAAACCCCTTGAAAGCACGTCATCTGATTGAAATGATTTTTTTTCCTTCTACTTGACTAGTGCTTTGCATCATGAGACAACAACTGGTATCCCAGTGTTCTTGGAATATGTCGTGAATCAGTTTTTGGATGTTATTAAGTTCCGTGCTTTTAAAAAAGAAAGCATGGAATCCTGGCGCTGGCGAGGCCCAGTAGATGCCATCTGTATACAGAGAGATCGGTTTTGGGTCATTGATGAGAGGTCTGAGAGCATGTTGCCTTACACTCCCTTCGCTCCCCTTTGCATTTTCGGATGTGTATGGCAAGGCCTTTGCTGCTCCTACATGTTGAAGACTTAGGAAGCTTCAAGAATGCTGTTGAGATAACAAATGAAAAAGCACTTGGAAAAATATGAAGATGGTGACATCCGAGAGGGCAGGGGCTGGATCTGCCTTACTCCTGAGGTGTTGAAAGTGCAATGCAGAAGGTAACAGCCATCACTGAGCCACAGCGCCATGAGTGATTTAAGAGACAACCTCAAAAACTGCCAGCTTCGAAAATAACTTAGAATGTTTTATCTTTTGCTGTGTAATACAAATTGATACTTAAGGGAGCTTATTTTTTTTGAATTCAGTTTAAAAGAAGGTTTTCCTGCTTATTAAAGAGATATGTATTGGAAACTATCCTTAAAATCTGGTTTTGAGCGTTAATTCTTAGTTCCTAGAAGCATAGTCACTCCTACTATGGGCCACCTTAATGTGCTCTTTATAGAAGTCTGTGAAAGTAAAATTGTTTAGTAAAAAATGTATTACATTACTTGTATTAGAGCTTAAACTGCGAGTCATTTCCTAATTTTTAAAAGGGAGACTTTAAAGTTAAAGCATGAGGGGAGAGGGAGAGAGCTTCTGTATTTTAATGACATGTTTGACAATTTTGAAATGATATTTTATGGCAGATACACATTTGAAAAGTCCTAAGAATAAAATACTGTTTTATAATTAAAATACCTCGGAAACCAGTCAGACTAGACAGACACAGACATCATGCGCAAGGCAAGGTTTGATTTTTCTTTTTATCAAGTGAAGTTTAGCTCTGTCTTCTCTTTAACACGGGTTGTCTTGTTTTTACAACCATGACTGTGATGGGAATATTTTCAGGTGTTCTTAAACCGGATGTTTCAAAATATTATACAAAACAAAGTAATTTTCTTAGTAGTCTAGATTTATTGCCCATTCAGGTAAGTCGATCTTCTACCTGAATAGAAGGTTTTTGCTAACAAATGTGACTCAATTTGCAGACTGAACTGGCACATTTCTCCTCTGCCCCCAGGACATGAGAAACCTGAGGTTCGCGCTGAAACAGGAGGGCCACAGCAGAAGAGATATGTTTGAGATCCTCACAAGATATGCCTTCCCCCTGGCCCACAGTCTGGTAAATTCCAGGGTTCTCCTCGGTGGCATCAGAGGGTTTCTGGGTGTCCCCTCCTTTCTCTCTGTGCTGCGCTCCCCAGTGTGATGTGTGTACGAGGCTGTTTATTACAGAAGGTTGACCCGTTCCCTGAGGGAGCGGGCCTCTCCTCTGCCAGTCTATGTGGAGTGACTCAGCCCAGGTGACTCCTGCCAGCCCCGAGCCTGCCCTCCACCTGGGCCAGCCCTCTTCCAAAGGCAGAAGGTGGCGAGGTGACCACGAGCATGTCAGTGTAGCACTGTGACGTCACATCCCAGAGCTCATTGCCCCCTACTTGGGAACCAAGAGTGAGCCTAAGTGCCATTTAAGTCAATGTGCTTCTCAAATGCAGATTTGTGGCTTAGGTGCTGCAGGCCATCACTGGACCGGGGAGGTTTATTTATTTATTTTTAAGGAATGACACTTTAAATGTCATTTGATAGCGTTTACTATATATTTGGCAGGACAGACTTATTATGCATTTAATTACTTACAACGTATGACTTAGTCCATAGCAAGTTTTGGGCTGTGTATACCTAGAACTTTTCCTTCCTATTTAGTAGACTGAGTAATCTCACTTTGTTTTACCACGGGACTGAAATAAAGCTTTCCACGAGTCTTGCTCTTCAAACCATCTTTCTTCATATTCTGCCTTGATCTTGCCTTCTTTTTTTCTGTCCTCTCACCCCCTCCTTCTCTGCTTGACTTTGTTGTTTTTCTTTTTGAAATGTAAATTTCAAAAGATTTATTGATTTTATTTTTGATAGTGTTCTTAGCATTTTCCCCAAATGGTTGTTTTAAAATTTTATTGAAGTATAGTTGGTTCATAGTGCTGTGTTAATTTCTGCTGTACAACGAAGTGACTCAACTATGCATATATATATATATATATTCTTTTTCGTACTCTTTTCCATTATGGTTTATCACAGGATTCTCTGCTTGACTTTAAACAAATGTGGAAGCAGACATCTGCTAAGGGGAGAGCAGGGGAATAATTCTTTAAAGATAATTCTTTAAATAAATAAATGTATGCCTTTATTTTAAGTATGGAGTAAATATGCCTCCAGCTAGACTGAAGGTGATGAAAGAGATCATTAAATAGAAGAGCTGCTTTGTAATGGAGCTCTTCTTCCTACGCCTGTCTTTTATCTATCTATCTACCTATCTATATTTATTTATTTATTTATTTTGGGGCACTGAGGGCCTGAATTTTCTTCTAGCAAGACAAGGCTTCTCTCTTCCCAAATTTCGTCAGCAGTTGTTTCCGTCAAAGGAAATTCATGGTTGATGGAAAGGACAATTATACAAAGACTGTGGTGGTCTAGAAGGATCTGGAGTACTCGTCATGAGTCATGTGTTGATTGTAGATTCAAATGTGATGCTTCCAGGAAATGCAGTGATATCATAGACTTGAATACATTCTTAGCCTTTTCTCAGTTTTTGATTCAATATGTGATTTAAAAGATATTTCAATATTAAAAATTTTAAACTATTAGGATAAAAAGAGTTTAATGGGAACACATCCTCGGAATTACTATGAAAGTGAGAATGTACATCTAATCCACGAAAATTCAATGAGGGAATGGGTTATGTCTTGGGTTTTGCATATCTGGCCTTAAATGATCAGAGATTTAAAGATGGTTCACATAACAGGGTTTGTTTGTTTGTTTGTTTGTTTGTTTATGGCTTTGTTGGGTCTTCGTTGCTGTGCGTGGGCTTTCTCTAGTTGTGGCGAGCGGGGGCTACTCTTCGTTGTGGTGCACGGGCTTCTCACTGTGGTGGCTTCTCTTGTTGTGGAGCACGGGCTCTAGGCGTGTAGGCTTCAGTAGTTGTGGCACGCAGGTTTCAGTAGTTGTGGCTTGCGGGCTGTAGAGCACAGGCTCAGTAGTTGTGGCACACGGGCTTAGGTACTCCGCGACATGTGGGATCCTCCTGGACCAGGGCTCGAACCTGTGTCCCCTGCATTGGCAGGCAGATTCTTAACCACTGCACCACCAGTGAAGCCCCACGTAGCAGGTTTCTTCAAACCTCCTTTGAGCTGAGACCCCAGTCCGTCTCCTACACAATCTTGCTCTATCAGTCGTCCCCTTTCTCTGGTATCTTCTGTCTCCTTGAGAGTTTACTCCCCTAAAAAGAGGTCAAGTGTTGGACCAGTTTTCCTCTAAACTACTGTCCTATCTCTCACTTCAATCCAGACTTCTGGAAAGAATATTCTAGGCTGTCCACATCTCCGGTTCACTCATTCCTCCAGCCCATTCTAGTATCCAGTTTTATCGCAAGTACCTTCTTGGAACTCAGACCTCTTACTGGCCAAATCTAGTGACTCACTTCAGTCTTCATTCGGTTTGATCTCCCCTCAGCATTCAATAATTTTGACCACCCTCTTCTTACAAGTCTTGGTTTCTGTGTTTCTGTACCATCTTGACTGTTCCTTCCCAGTCTCCACTGCCTCTGTCTTTTCCTTAAAGGTAGACATCTTGGTGGTGGTTCCCTGTCAGCCCTCTTCTCATGTTACTCACTTTGCCTTGATGATTTCATTTAATCCATAGCTTAAGCTGTCATTGCTGTATGGGTGATTTCTAAATCTAGCCCTGACATTGGCCTTGAGTGAATCTTAATGAGCCTCTCAAACAGCTTCCTCTGGAAGTCTGTGAGAATCATAGGCTCACCATCTCCCTGACCTCTTTGCAGTTCACCAGACCTACTCTTCAGCCTACATATCCCTCAATTTGGATGATCCTCAGTTGCTCAGATTCGAGAACTTGAAGTCAATTCCCCACCCCAATCAGGCATAAAATTTATTTATTTTATGGAAGTATAGTTGATTTACAATGTTATATTAGTGTCAGGTGTACAACATAGTGATTCAGTATTTTTAAAGATTATACTCTATTTAAAGTTATTATTCTAAAATATTGGTTATATTCCCTGTGCTATACATTACAACCTTGTGTCTTATGTACGAAGTCAACTTTCTCATTCCCCTGCCTTACTTCTCCTATAGGCGCATCAGTTCCAAATCCCATAGGTTTTGCTTATTGGTAGCTCTCAAATATTTCTTCCCATTTCTACCTGTGCTTCCCAACTCACTTCCCTTCATTCAGTTTCCTTCCCTTCCAACTTATCCTACACAATGCTGTGGTCTTTTTTTTTTTTTTTTTGAGGTATGATCATGTCACTCTATGTCCCACTCTCCACACACAAAAAGTTCTCAGTGACTTCCCATGGCTTATACCCTAGACTCCAACCACATAGGACCACCCTGTGCTTCTCTGGTATACATAGAACTTTCTCAACTCAGGGAAACTTTGTTTTTCCTGTTGCCTTTACCTGCAATCCCCTCATCTCTTTAGAGCCATCCTCCACCATCTTGCTCAGTCCTAGGTCCTTTCCCATGCCATGTGCGTTCCCTGGTGGGAGTTCATCTTACCCCTCAACCTGTTAGACTTTGCAGGTCCTTCTACTAGAGCACTTATCTCCCTCAGTCTGCCTTATGTCATAATTATGTAGTAATTACCCATCCCCCTCCTATACTGTAAGCTTATCAAGGCCGGGATCAGGCTTTATCTCTCTAACCTCAGCATAATGACTTCTGCATGGCAGTTGTATAATGACGGCTTTTTTTTTTATTGAACACAGGTTTAGTAGAAAGTGAACGAAAAGTCCATTCCATGGAAACAGGTGGGCTGGATTTCTGGATATTGTGGATCTAGTACCAGAGCATAGGATTCTGGGTTGCTGTCATTGGAGTGGTCCACAGAGGGGTTGATTTCTCAATCCTATGGTTCTTTGCCTTATTTTTCGTGTCTGTGCTAGGAATCCCTACTTTTTTCTTTAGCAAGTCAGTAAAGTGAAAAATTGGAGGAAAAAATGGGAACTGAATTGCTCGTAAAATTTTTTTGGAAAATTATATTCTCAAAGTTTTAACCAGTAAAAGTCATCTTAAAAAAAAACAAAACTAGTCACCAAAACAATACCAGATACAGATAAAAACAGATCAGCTATTGACATGGCCCTTGGAATATTAGCCCCTGCTATTCCATTCAGTGTGTGCAGCTATTTCATCAGTTAGGTTCATTTCAGAGTAGTGTGTTGGGTGGTGTCGGGGAGCCATGAAGGCAGTTGAGAAGTCGTAGTAGGATGAATGGTACCTGCTCCCATTTGGGGATGTGACAGAAGTGATATGACAGATGTGTATGGTTCCGATACAGGGCGGTTTATATTCAGTGCTGTAAGAGAAAGGCTGAGGAAGCCTTCTGGGGATTCCCAGGGGGAAGGGAGCAGGTCCAGCCTAGATTGGAAAAGCTTGCGTGGAATCGATAGTCATTTGTGTTGGGCCTTGGAAGGATGGTCATCGTTGCCAGTGGGCAAGGATGGCAGAGGAGGTGGCATTTCAGGCAGAGACAAGACCCTGACCCTCAGCATAAGGGAGGGAATGCTGGAAGTGTTGAGAGCTTATGAGGGTCGCCAGGGATGTTTGGCTGGAGTGTGGCGGGGAGGAGGAAAGCTGGGCGCATCTGGTGGACGGCCCTGCCGGAGTCAGGCGCTTGTACCTTGGGAAGTAGCAGAGACTTACTGAAGGTTCTGAAGTAAGTGATGGGACTGAATACAACGTCACGAAGAACAGATAGGAGAGGAGAGCTCATGAAGCTGGGAGAGGAGTCAGAGGGAGGGCCAGGCGAGACGGTGGTGATGCGGGCGGAGACCACACGCTTGGGCAGTAGTTTGATCCCGGAGACCAGGGAGAAGGCTGAATCATCCTTCCTTCTGAGGTCTGCGGCCCGAGTGATGACAGAGCAGGGAAGTGAGAAAAGGATTTCATTTGGGGAAGCAGGTGGAAGAGGGGGCAAGGAGGGAGGAATGGGGAGTTCTGTTTTGTTTGCAGGGCAGTTGGCATCTTTTGACAGAATTTCTGGCAGCAATTGCAGGCCTGCCCCTCAGAAGAGAGTCCAGGGGTGTATATCTAGAATTGTGGTTCTCAATCTGTTTGGAGTCATGGATTCCTTTGGTGATACGGTGTAAATTAGGGTGTCTCACCCGCTGAAAGATGTGCTGTGTACAAAACTTGACATAAAATTATAGGGGACTCGCAGCCCCTTGAAAGCTCACCTGTGGGTCCCAGGTGAGGAACCCTGGTGTGTAACAGAGGAGCCAGCAAGGTGAATGAGGATGGTTAGAGAGGTGAGGGGAGAGCCTGCAGGGTGGGGTTTGCAGAGGCCGAAGGCAGACAGAGGTCTGAGAAGGTAGTGATGGGTGTGTGAGGCTGCAGGGACAAAGACGAGGCTCAGGAAGAGTCCTTTACCTTCGATGACTACGAGTTCCTTGGGGACTGGACGTGCTAGCTGTGGACTGCTTGAAGCTGGGACCTTCTTTCTTCATCTTGTTCCCCAGTGTCGAGTTCAGTGCCTGGCATACACTTATTGAACTGTTTTGAATCACAGAGGGTGGTCTGGGTAGAGCGGACCAGAGCCAGTTGGTAGAGGTTTAAAGAGAGAGTAGGTGGTGTTTAAAAACAAAAATAGTGGTAGCGGCCAGGTTGAGGGAAGATGTGTTTCCCTGAGAATCCGAAAAAGGTGAATGAAGATTTGTGGGCAAGAGAGGGAAGGGTTCCTTTCCTGAGCGGGATCCTGGGGAAGGCAGAGGGTGATGGGATTAAGGCCAGTTTGTAGGGCAGTTTGGGAAAGGAGAAGGGACAATTACTCCTCTGAGACAGGAGGGGAAGAAAAGTTTCCAAACTGCCACTTTGGGGAATGTGAGAGTGTGCCAGAAAGGGATTTTCCTGGAAGCGTAATCTAAGCCTGATTGCATTCAACAATACAGAGGGCCCCTGCTTGAAAAATATCACTTTGTTAATATTATTGAAACTGTTAGAGCAGCTGCAGATTATCTCAGGGATTGTTATTGGCATGGGAAGCCAGAAGTAAACTTGCTGTTGCCTCCTGAAATGGTGTCTGGAGGCCAAGAGAGCTGGGTTCTAAATGCAGCCATGGGGTGAACGGTGTGTGAGTGAGCTTTTTTCTTTCACACCAGCCCCGGCTCTCTTGCCTCCTTCCCCATTAGTATTTTCACCACTCAGTGTGTTCAGTTGGAGACTTAAACTTTGAATTGAACTTGAATTAAACTTAGCCACACACAGTGGACCCCAAACCATTACCTTGATTGTTTCTATATTATGTCAACCCATTAAGACTTGAAAATTATTTAGATTACATTTTGTATTTCCACCAAAGCATTTATTTTCTTGTTTTATTTTTGCTTTGCTTTTCAAACAGTAGAAATTGTATGCCATTTTCTCAACTGCTTTGTAACTCAATACGAATTCTAAGTAAATGCTACATTTTTATGATAAGAAATGTGGCAATGCCTCTGATATGATGGTAATTTTTTCTAAAAGCAGGAACAAAAAGTGTGTACATATGAACAGAGCCTGATAGCACTACAGAAAAATAAAGAGTTTAATTGTTGGAGTGGTATGTTCAATGCCAAAGTTCCTCTTTCATTGATTTCCTTTACTGTTTGCTCAGTTTTTACTCAGATGAGATAGTCAGAGATAATTCAAATTTTAGATGGGAGTTTTTTTTTTAAACTCTGAATCCCATTGTATTATTGAGTCATGAAATCAGTTGACTAGGTTGTAACCAGCATTTTTTAATGAAATAGAAAACATTAAGAGCATAACACATAATATAGATGAGTATGGTTTCATGAAAGATTTCTTTCGGTTATCCGTGTGTGTGTGTGTGTGTGTGTGTCTGGGTCATGGTGTGAAGTGTATGGCTTTCTGTTAATCATAGTCTAGAAAGTTTGATGAACAGTGTTTTAGATAATGATAGAATATGTAGAATAAAATGCATTTTAAGTTAATTTAGGCACCAGTACAGTCACTTAAATCTATCTTTACAGCTATAGACCTGCGTGGATTTTCTTGACTCTTGTTTAAGTGAAGGGCTTGAGTGTACGACTAAACTCATGGCCTGTAGACTCACATAAGGGAAACGTAGCACTTGAAGAAATGGAGCCAGAGACCTGGCTGCCAGGCTCCCAGCGGCCCAGACCCTGCTCGGCGACTTTGAAAATCATGTAATATTTCTGTGCTTCAGCCTTCTCATTTGTAATGGGGATAATAACACTCTCTGCTTCAGAAGGGTTTTGTGAGGATTAAACGGAAAGTGCTCACAAAAGTGCGTGGCACGCAGTAAGTGCCCAATAAATGTCACCACTTCTGTTCTTAGCGCCCCATTTTTCCCAGCAGGTGCAGAGGGTAAGGATAATTACCACAACCCAGTCTTCCCAAGAATGTGAGTAAAGTAATTGTGATCATATGTGGGACACTTTGAGCCCTTTAAAAGAAAGATGCTCTACAGATAATGGTCAGTATTCTTATTAACAAACCATTGCCTGTATGTTGCTAAAGGATTAGTCGAAAGTCTTCAGTTTCAGAACATTAAACCCAGAAAGCATCTTAAGTAGAAATGGGAAATATGGGCAGCGATGCTATGCAATACACAGAATTCTTCAGAAATTGTTTTTCTTTTCTTTCCACCGGTGACTCTGTGTGCGGGGTAACGTAGCTCTCTCGGGATTCAGCTCTTCAGCATTGCAGTGTTTCCTACTTTTTGTTATTCTGTGAGCTAATCGGCAGTCATAGAGTTTCAAAAAGTTTTCTGGTATTTGTTTGTTTTGATAAATTTGACCATCTTATGGGCGGTGGAGATGGGCACAGGAGAGAAGACCCGCTGGTTCTAATCTCGAGAGAAGCCACAGGCTCGCCAGGCCTTTCTGTGGTGACCAGTGAGCAGGGCCCTTCCCTTTATCCTGGGCTTCACTGAACCCCGTCACGCCCTGCCGTGTGGCATAAGCAGTGCCGTTTCCCCTTGTGCCCTCTCTGGCTCTACTCCCAGGGCGCTTGCCTACAAAAATAATGCCATAAAGGTTACTACACTGGGCTATGGGGCTGTGCATCTTTTTTGACCATTTGAATGAGGCGTATAAATGACCCTACGAAGAGAAAATGAAGAGCATAGGGTACGTTTTCCTGTGCCTTCATTTTTCAGTTCAGAAGGCGGGGACATTTGTATAAATTGCTTTGAGATTGTAAACCAGACTGAAATGGAGCAGACTCTTACCTTCTAGGCTGATCACAGAATTAATAGCTAAAAGCAAAAAGCTCATTTTCAGCTGGTAATTGAACTAGAAGCCACACTTCTCTGCCTGGATGCGGCCTGAGACTGAAGTGTGGCTTCGTTCCCCGTTTCCTTTATTTTTTCTTGAATAAACAGTAAACTTGGCTAATTGAGGGTCTAATCATGCTTTTAAATCTCCTCCTTTCGTGCCTCCTCCAAGACTTGGCCCTCGGTTCTCTTTGTGTGGCTCTCTCTCCGCTGCCCTCTCCCCCCGGCCTCGGGATGTACTGGACCATCCTCCCCACACCCATCTCCAGGGACCGTGGTCCCGGCTGCACCACCCCCCGTGCTGCCCTCCGTGCCCACGAGCACAGTGCTCATGGCCCACCCGCACATCCTACCTTATTGCCCCACTGCCCACCCTGCTACTTGGGAGGACTTGGCCTCTTCCACTGCACCACCATTCAAAGGTTTTTTAAAAATATGGAGTAGCTGCAAGAGAATGTTTATAAAATGCCCATCAAATGTCCAGAGTCAGGATCTTCAGAGCATCCCTTTGTCTCGGGGCTGCTATGTCTTCTACTTCCTTTACCCCCTCTCTCTTCAGCCGGGCCTGGCCTGCTGCCGTCTTATCTGCTGGCTCACGGGGCCTACTTTCTTGGGCTATTTTGTGATGATTTTGCCTGTGGGCTCATTCCTTGGACCTTTATCTATGTATGGGAAGACTCCGAGGCTGGGATTGAAGGCAGTTTTACGTTTTCTTCTGTCAGGCATTTGGGGGGCACTCCCAACCTGGGACAGTCACAGATTAACTTCTCTGCTTGATGTTTTTCGGACCATCCAAGCTTTATGAGTTTTGGCTGCCTTGTGCTGCAGGCTCCGTTACTCAGCACAGATCGTCTAGACAGGTAAGTTCCCTCGGAGTCTCAGGTGCTTGTTTCCTGTTCGTCCTCACCCTGAGGGCGCAGTGTTATTGAAGGAAGTTTCCAGTTTGACACCCATCTTGGCATCTTGGGGCAGGCCCGGGGTGTTACATTCTCTCTGCTAGAGCCTGAGAGGCCACGAAAACCGGTCCTGCCCTGGGGGGAAGCCGGCGTGTTCCTCTTGCTCTCTGCATTCTGTTCGCAGTTTGGCTTGGGCTTCTGAGTATTTCTTCTTCCCTAGTTGACTCATAAATGCATTTTTTAAAAGGGTTTCTGTTTTATCCAGCAGTTTTAGATGTTGTCAGCAGAAGTCTCAATTAGAGCAACTAGACCATCCTACTGCTGGACACCTACCTGTCCTGTTGCTTCTGAGGTCTTGATCTCCTGGTCTTCCTTTTCTTTTCTAGTTCCTCGGCTTCCTTCTGTCATCTAAATATAGGTTTTCTAGAGAAGTCCATCCTTCCCCTCCTCCTTGCTCCGTGCCATCCCCTCAGCTGTATTTCTCACTCTCACTTTGACCAGCATTGCCTTCTTAGCTTCATGTTTCCCATTAGCTGTTCCATAACTTCAACTGATGCCTAAGCCTTTGTTTAAAATTAATCTCTCATCTTTCCCTCAAGCCTCCTTTGAGCTCCCAGTTTCTCTAGTGCTGTCACTTCTTTCTCCACCTCTTCCGCCTCCTCCAAAATCAAGGTCATTGTGAGATTTCCCTTTTCCATAACATTTACTGAATCCAGGGGATTCTTCCTCCCCAGCCCAACTTAGTTCAGGTTTCCATCTCTTCTTTTCTAAACTGTGGGGATGGTGCTTTTGCTGGTTTTCCTATTTCTGTTCTGTTTCCGATCCAACCCACTTCTACACGTGCCTCCTGTCAGGTCGCTGTCCCTGGGATGCAGCTCAGCTTATCTCATCCCTTCGCCTCTGAAACTTCAGCCATTCCTCCCTCCCTGTCAGTGTAAACGCAAACCTCTGTCTCCTCCACTGTGGGGCTGCATCTCTCCATGGTCTCCTGGTTTTCTACCTAACTATGCTCTGGCTGCCAGACCGAGGTGTTTGCTGGTGGCCACGTGTTTTCTGAGTTTGGCTCTCATTTGTGACTTTTTTGCCATCGTTGTCGTTACCCTGTCCAAAGTTGTCTTACCCTTCCAGGGGAGCTCACATGCCATCACCACTCCTCCAGGCCCATCTGTCCAGAAGTAACCCTGGCATCCCCTGGCGCCCCATGGCACTTTATCTGTACCTCTCATGGCACTTACTGTTCTCCTTTTTACGTGAGCAGTAGTTGCACTCTCCTCATCTCTCTCCTTCGGAGAATTTCTGACTCCTTAAAGACAGTGGTGGTGTCTTATCTTTCTCTCTACTTAATACCTTGTTCATAAATGGGCCCTCAGTAAATGTTTGTTGAGTGAATCTACTAATGGCAGTAGAGTGAATGAATAGGAGCTAGCAGCAACCAAGTGACCAATAAGAATATTCTGCTGTTTAGAAACTAGGGCATTTATGCAGCAAGCATTTATTGGGTTGGCCAAAAAGTTCATCCATTTTTTTCCAAAATGCCTTTCCATCTTATGGAAAAAGCTGGATGAACTTTTTGACCAACCCAATACTTTAAACTTTTCAAAAATGGCTAATGTATACCCATGATTGAAAAGTCAGGAAGGATAAAAGGACTAAATGTTTGTGTCCCCCCAAAAATCATGTGCTGAAGCTCTAACCCTCAGCGCGATGGTATTTGGAGGTGGGGCCTTTGGGAGGTGATTAGCTTTAGATGTGGTCATGGGAGTGGGGCCCCACGATTGGATTAGTGCCCTTAAAAGAAGAGGAAGGCACCAGAACTCACACTCTCCACCACATGAGGTACAGCACGAAGGCCATCTAGGAATCGGATCTCACCAGAACCAGACCATGCTGGCTCCTTGACCTCAGACTTCTCAGCCTCCAGAACTGTGAGAAATAGTTTATTGTTCTAAGCCACACAGTCTGTGGTATCTTGTTATATTGTGGTATGCCCAACTAACCAAAACAGTAAAAATAACTCCCTCCCAGCACCCTTCAGCCATGCCATTCCCCTCCTCACAGACAACTAGTGATATTTAGGTATATGCAGGCAAGTTGTTATTTATATTCCTTCCTCCTTGGACCCTAATGGCACATGCTACATATGCTCTTCCATACCCTGCTTTTTAGATTTGCCAATACATATTGGCTACCAAATGGGCTTCTTCACTCTGTTAATGACTGCACAATATTCTGTTGACTGTATCATACTTTATTTAATCCTCTGTTGATGGATATTGACATCATTTCCAATCATTTTCTATTATACAAACCACTGCGATGGATAACCTAGCATAAACATCATTTTGTGCGTGTTCATGTATGTTGTACGATAAATTCTTAGAAGTGGAATTACTGATATTGCCAAGTTCCCCTTTATGGAAGAGGTACTGGCTTTCACTCCGACATGCAGTGTGTCAGAGTGCCTGTTTCCAGACATCCTCCCCAACTGTCTTAGTTTCCTATAGCTGCTGTAACAAATTGTCACAAACGTAGTGACTTCTAAAAACATGAATCTGTCATCTTACAGTTCTGGAGTTCAGAAATCCAAAATGGGTCTCACGGGCTAAAATCAAGGTCTCAGCATGGCTGTGTTCCTTCTGGTGGCTCTTGATTTTAGCCCGTGAGACCCATTTTTCAACTTTTAGAAGCCACCGTGTTCCTTGGCTCATGGCCTCTCCCTCCATCTTCAGAGCCTATCTTAAAGTCAGTCGATTAGAAACCTTAATTCCACCTGCAACCTAATTCCTCTTTGCTGTGTAGGATAACATAACACAGGTCCCAGGGATTAGGACATGGACATCTTTGGGGTACCGTTATTCTGCCTACCACACCAATCCAGTATACTTTCTAATTTTTTGATCTTTGCTAATCTAATAGGTGAAAATGTAGATTCCTAGTTTTATTTTGTATTTATCCTATTTGAGTGAAATTGAGTATCTTTTGGTTTGAGCTATTTGTATTTCTGTTTCTTCATTCTCTTTGGCTTCTGCCCATTTTCTTTTGGGATTTTGGTCTTTTTTGTTGTTGTTAGTTGTAGGAACTCTTTATGAGTTGTAAATATTTTTCCCATTTATCTTTTGACTTTTCTTATGGTGGCTTTTGCTGTGGATAATTTTTAAAATACTTATTTGGTAGAATTTGTCGATTTTGTGTGTGTGTGTGTGTGTGTGTGTGTGTGTGTGTGTGTGTGAGAGAGAGAGAGAGAGAGAGAGAGAGAGAGATGGGGGTCCCTAAGCCCACTCCCAAGTTCAGATTCCTTAGGAGAATTCACAGGACTCAACATATAGTCATACTCACAAGTATGATTTAATACAGCAAAGGGATACAGAGCAAAAGCAGCAAAAGGAAAAGGTGCGTGGGGCGATGTTGGGGGGAAACCAGGGCACACTTAAATCCTACAGTAGCAAGTTGTGACAACCCATGGGAAATGTTACCAACCAGGGGGCTGGTCACGTAGACACCCTCTTCCTAGCACATACCAAACTTCCAGAGTCCCAGAAGGAAGGCAGGGGTTTGACTTAAAGCACGTTGTTGGTATAAACATTTTAGGTGCCGTAAACTTAAACTCTTATCAGTTAAGGAGTGGTGGGCACTCTCCCAAAATCCAGGTTCCCCGATGCCAGCCAGGGGCCAACCATGCCACAGGCCTCTGTAAGGACAGCAGTCTCAGACCTGCTAGGTTAACTCTTTTCGGCACACTTCTCTTTATTATAGCTTCTGGGTTTTATATCCCAGGTAGGAAGGTCTTCCCCAGTCAGAGTTATAAAAGAATTATCCCATGTTCCTCTAATACTTTGATTTCCTTTTAAACATGTAAATGTTTGAGCAATTTGGAATTTATCCAAGGTTGCCTTGTAAGATAGGGATCCAACTCTTTCTCCCCCTTTTATTGCAACATCATTTGAAGACCAATCCACTGGTTTGAAATACCACCTTTATCACACACCAAATTCCTCTCTGTATTTGGTTTTATTTCTGAATGTTTCATTTCACGCACCAATCACTCTTCACGCACCAGTAACAGCCTTGTGACTATCAAGGCTTTGTAAGATGTAATGTCTGGTAGGGCAAGCCCCTTTTTGTTCCTTCCCTTTTTCATTCCTTTCATCCCTAGTCTTGGTCAGCAGACATTGTAATTGTAATGTAATGCCTACATTACAGCCGCACGCTGGAGCTGGAGTTGATACCCACTCCCTGTCCCCAGAGGGAGCACAGTTTTCCTGGGTGATGTGGACGAACAAATGCATATGATACAGATACAGATACACAGGGTGTCAGGAGAGGGGAAAGTCAGTGGGTTGGTGTCGAGGAGGGCTTCCTAGAGGGGGCCAATCCTGAAAAATGAGCATACTGGGACGGTATGTGCAGGTGTCCATGGGCTGGACACAGGCTGACCCCACATGCGGATTAGAGTCCGGGAGTTGGTGTCCGTGTGAGGGTGGCAGTGAGAGATGGCACTGGAGGGCAAGGCGGGGCCAAAGCTTGCAGAGCCTAATGTGCCCCACCAAGAAGTTTCGTTTTTTATTTGAAGGTGGGGGGAACCCTTAAAGGGGTTTAGGCAGGAAAGTGACATGATTAGATTTCTGTTTCAAAAAGATTCCTTGGGCTGCATCATGCAGAGTAGATAGAGAGGGGCAGTAGTCCATTTCTGGGGATGTTTGTTAGTTGCCTTGGTGTATGATCATGAGTCCCTGAAATGGGGCAATGGACAGGGACAGGAGAGAATGGATTTGAGAATGTTCCTAGAAGATAATATCAGTAGAATTTGTTGATTGACTGGTTATAGTTAGGAGGGGGGATGGGATGATAAAGAGGGAAGAACCGAGCCTGGATAAATAGGTCGATGGTGGGACCAGTGGTCAAGATGGGGAACATAGGAGGGGAGTGAGGCAGAGAGGGCAAGTTGCATTTTGGCTATGCTGAGTTGCAGGTGTCTGTGGGACAACCAGGTATGGGTATCTGGGGGGCCGGTGGCTATGAAGGCCTGGAGCTCTGGCCTGGGGAGAGGTTTATTTGGGAGACCGGCTGTGATCATTGGAATTTTCATCGATACGACCAAAATTGCCAGGAGAGAGAATTACAGTAAGAATCGGGGTGCAGTGGATGAACCCTGAGAAATGTCAGCCTTAAATGATTATGATTGTGGCCAAGTAGTGAAGAATGTCGTTTTTCTAAAATGCTTTCAAATGACATTTCAAATGTCCTTTTGTAGTCCTTTCCTGAAAAAATGAATATGTACATTTATATATGAAGGTAAGGTTGACTCAAGAATATTAAAGCCATTTTCTCCAGGGGAAGTGGTAGAAATAGGACAAGCAAGTTGCTTTTTGACCTATGAGACTTTTGTCAGATTTTTGGATGAAATTACTTTTGATGCAGTTGTATGAATTAACTATGTCAAGTCATGTGAAAAGAGGCTGAAATCCCTATCTAGCATGAAGCTGTTACTTACAATTATAAACTCTGCCAAGTTTCAGCACCTCCTATGGTTCTTCCTTAAAATTTTAGACTTTTTCTCCTAACCTGAATGAAAGAATTATTTTTCTTAGATGAAGGGGTCTTATTTCTTAAGTGTAATCCAAAAGATGAAAATGAGATAATTTTACATTGCTGTTTCCTTCAGTGGTAGATGGAAGCTTTGAAAAAGGCGAATTTCAGGAATCAAATTCGAAAAAAATGCTCCCTTAGATTCCTGTTCAAACATTCCAAAATTCTGTCAGGAGAGAGTTAGTGACCAGTTTCCTGAATTTTTAAGGCTAGGTCTTCAGAGATGTAGTAAATCGTGTCCACTGATGACCATGCCTTTGTGTGGTGGCAGCATCATTTGAAAGCACTATTGCATCTACATAGCTTATCAATTTATTTTCCTCAATACTGTAAAAATTGTCTTCTTCTGTAACTGTCTCCCTATTGAATGATCTTTAATTTTTATAAATCTAACTCTCAAACATCCACTTCTGAGACACGACATTGTTGACAAGCCTTTGGGAGAAGAGGCTGTCCATGAGGGGCGGTCGTGAGATCAGGGAATCCTAATTCGGTGACAGACAGTTCTCCCTCCTCAAAGAAGGAAACTCATGAATCACTCATTATTTATAGATTCTACTCAGTAAGAATAAATCCAATCTAGATGTTTAAAGCAAGTCAGTGCATCTTTATATAAGTGCCATTTAAAAATAAGGGCTAATTAAGTGAAAGCCAAAATCTGCTGTCATTTCAGATGTTTGCTCCCACAAGACATAACAGTGATAAATGTAGCTAAATTAAAAAGACAAGTTACATTCTCTTTGTCAGAGCTGTTTTTATCCCTAGTGTGAAATTGGAGATTTTCATCTCAACTTTGTCCTTTAACATTTTTCAAATGTTACATTGTGCTATTTTTAATCCTGGAAAAAATGCACAGGATTGCTTTTTTTTTTTCCCTCTCAAGTCTCCATGTGCTCCATGCATGGTATCTCTTGACTAGTAGGAATCTGAATTGGTGAAATGCCCAAATATTCATACAGAGCCAAATAAAGGAAGACCTGCTCACTTGAAGCCAGGGGTGAGCACTTGAGTGTGTCTGTTTTCTGATGTCGGTTTCCTAGCTTTGATGCTGGGCTCCGGTTATGCAAGATGCTCACACTGGGGAGGCTGGGTGAAGGGCCTTCCCTGTACCTTTCTCTGCAACTTCTCATATATCTATAATTATTGCAAAATCACTTTAAAAAAGTAAAGCAGCCCCCCAAAGCTTGGCCACACAGAACCCTCAGGCAAGATTCCCACGCGTTCTGGAGTATTCCATGGCCCTTGAGGATCAGGGCATCACCCCCTGGAGGTTCTGGTTCAGCGGGGCGAGCCGGGACACAGGCAGTGCCTGGCACGTTGGGGAAGTGCCCCCCACCCCAGGGTCCTGAGGCAGAGGCGAGGCAGGGCCCAGGCCCGAGGAGAAAGCCAGGAGGGCTTCTGGAAGTGCACGCTGAACACTGGCCTTCGGCAAACCATCCTCTGCCCCGAGGCTTTGCTGAGCTGGGACTGAATCCTTCTGGTGTTCTGCACAGGCCGTGAAGCAAAATGGGTGCGGGGACGGGGTCACCGAGGGCACGTCATCACCCACTTGGCGAACCTGACTCCCTGCGTGCCCTCAGGAGGGAGCGTCTCTAGAAGCAGTTCTCTCTGTGGGACTTGTGTTTCCCAACCAGGTCCCCTGCGGACCCAGGGGTGTGGTTAGGAACAACTGGAAAATGTCAACCCGCAGATCAAGTTCTAAAAAACTCAAAGCCTTAAAAACTGCGAGTCTATAAGAAAATACAGGACAGCTAAAAACCTCAAGACACATAACCTGCTAACTTTAGGTTTTAACAATTTCCAGGCAAGAGCTGTAATTAGCCTTGTAACAAGTATCCACTTGTAGGGAATTTTGTACTTTTTAATAATGAGGTACAGATGAATGGGTTCTGTTGTCCTTGCTTTAATGCTTAGTAGTTTTAAGTTTTTTGTAATAATCCACCTTTATGTTAGTCTATTGAGAGCTTGTGTTTTAAAAGTCTTGCTTTGTTCTCTTATCTGAATCTTTAAGGGAAATAAGGTAAAAATTGAAATATCTGAGAAGTAAGTCCTGTACATTCAACTTTAGAAACTGTCAGTGTTGGTTCTTGTAGAACGCTTGCTTCAATAGAGCCAAGGAGTTAATGACAACTTAGTGTTTACCTTTAAAAATTAACAAGTAATGCTTTTTTAAAAAAATGTTTTCTTGTGATTGTAAGCTGATTTATTTGGATGATTAAAATATTGGTTTGAGCACCTGCTCTTTTCCACCTTAAGCTCCAGTTCAGTGTTAGATGTGTTGATATGTATTTCATGGCAAGAAATATCTGACTGTTATTTGATTCATAAAGTTGCCTGAAATATTTGTGGTCCAAGTCTGGCTCTTAGCATCAAGAGTCTCCTGGTGGGCTTCCCTGTTGGCACAGTGGTTGAAAGTCCGCCTGCCAATGCCGGGGACACGGGTTCATGCCCCAGTCCGGGAAGATCCCACATGCCGCAGAGTGGCTGGGCCTGTGAGCCATGGCCACTGAGCCTGCGCGTCCAGAGCCTGTGCTCCACAACAGGAGAGGCCACAACAGTGAGAGGCCCGCGTACTGCAAAAAAAAAAAAAAAAAAAAAAAAAGAGTCTCCTGGAAGCTCTGTCCTTCATAGAGTTCCCATAGGCGCTTTTTCCGGGTAAAGGATGCCAGTCATGCATTCGTCCTATATATCTGGACGTCACTCAGTGTCACTGCAGACTGATTTCATGAGAAAGGCCACCTGGTAGGTCGCTACCTTGAGGACACCATCATTCCCATATTAATGACAATTCTTTTATATGACTTATTTTCAAACATTAAAGAAATTATGGGGATAATTTTGGTTTGGGCTATAGAACTTTATCTTCTGATGATAACAGTTTTGTATACTTAGATTACACTTGTAATTTTAATGTAAGACGCAAGAGGATAGATATTTGAAGCAAAGAAGGAGTTGCTTTATTAGTGATTGAGAAATAGAAAGTTATTGAAAATGCTGCTGGCAAGTCGGAGCACACTCTGGGCATTAATACACATGATGGTTTTTCTGGAGAGAAAGCATTATTTGGCCTCTGAGTGAACAATTTTATTCCTTCTTCTTAAAAGGACACCATATTTGCTTGAGTTTCATGGGAAAGATGCAAATAGCTAAAAACTGAAAAATGAACAAGACTCACGTTGAGATCAGGAACTTATTTCAAGAAAGCAGATCCTAGGTTTTCTTCTAAAGTGAGTGACAGTACAGCCTTATGTCATCTACAAGTATGTCACCAGCACGAGGTTCAGCAGTACTGAGTATTTACCTGGGCCTGGTACTGACCAGGGCAGTGTCCCGGGCTCAGATGTCACCAGGAGGATGCTTGGACATGTTCTGTAGATTCCGTGTATGGATAAAGAAGCATGCTATACATTTTAGTGCTCTTTGCACCAGAAGTCCCTATGTCTCTGAGTTGAACTTCAGTTAACAGAAATCACTTGTTTTCCCCGGGAGTACTGAATAAATAAGTATTCCTGTGGATTCACTGTCAGCCTAAAGCCTCAATTGCATAGCTAGGTCAGCGTCATTGCTAATGTGCAGTCACAGAATACAGAGCACTTGGGCCTAGTGCTGCCAGAGTTGAGACCTGCTGATGGTGCCACATGGTTTGGAAAGTTCAAGAAGACAGTCCGGAGAGCATGATCTTGATCAGTTTTCACCTTAAACCTCTTGCCACTTAAGTACAGAAAACCGTTGCCGCTAACTGATGCTTTACCAGAAGTTCTCTGTAACGCTGGCGTTGGGGGAACACTAGCATTGGAGGCCACAGGCTGATAACAGGAAAATGGGTGGAAGGAAGATACTTAGAGGAAAAGTGCCTCCAGAGAAAGCGCTTTAGCGGGGGCTGTATAAGGCTTCCCATCCTCATTCGGTCAACAAATATGTATTCCACCTACACAGGCCAGACACCGTTCCGGTTACTGGGGATCCAGGGTGGGAAGAAAGCAAGTGTCTGCCTTCATGGAGCCCATGGTCTAGGAGGGAGGACGGTAGGGGTCCAGCCGTAACAAATAAGTGAATATAGGTCGAGTGGTCATAAGTGATGGAAATAAAATGGGAAGGAGAATGGGTGGTCCTGTTGTGGGGGAACATGTGTCAGAGAAAGGCTCACTGATTAAGGTTACATTTGAGCAGAGATGTGAAAGAAGTAAGGGAGGAAACCATGAGGGCAAAGGATTCCAGACAAGTAGAACAGCAGGTGCAAAGGCCCTGAGATTGGTGCGCGCTTGTTGCTTTCCGGGAGTGGCACTGAAAGCGTGGCTGGAGTGGATTGAGCAAGAGGAAGAGCAGAGATGTGGTGGGGGACATAGCCAGGTGGCAAGTACTTCCACTTTTACCCAAAGTGAGATGGAAAGCCACAGGAGGATTTGGGACAAGGGAAGGATTTGACCTGACTTAGGTTGTGACACAGTTACTCTGACTTTAGAGGTAAAGATGAAAGCAGAGGACCAGTTAGCAGGTGTTATTATAATCCAAGTGGAGATGGCAGAGCCTTACACCAGGGTGGTAGCAGTGAGGTGATGAGCATAATGCCAAGGTTTTGGTTCAATCAGTGTGAAGGATGGCGCTGTCATCTGCTGAAATGGGGAGACTGGGAGGAGTTGTGAACGTCGCAGTCCCCCGGCTGTGGTGGCCAAGTCTGCAGATCACAGTGGGGCTGGAGGGCGATAGATATTTAGGAGTCGCCAGGGTATGGATGGTATTCAAAGCCATGAAATTCATCAGTATCACCTTGAGAGTGAGCATAGAGAAGAGGTGAGAGGCCTGAGGCCTGTTGTTTCAGAGATCAGGGCATTGATTCCGAATTCACAGAAAACAGTTAATTAAGAATTTTCTTAACATTCTGTCACTTTCTTAATAGATTAACACACCACTGGTCCCTTTTGAGACAGTTGCACTATTTAATAATTATTGCTGAATTTTCTTTTTCTTTTATATTTTAGTGTCTTTTACCCGTCGATTGCTAATACTGCTTAAAACTGATAGGCATTTTTGGGTCTGGAAATCTGAGTTTTGTGCAACAGCATTAAAAAAAAACACCAAAAGAGATGTTTGTAGCCATAGAAAATTGCAGTCTCAAAAGTATACAATTGTTAATCAAGATAGAAGGTAGTGTAAATCTAGTCTAAATTTATCACTGTTATTTCTTGCTTAAAAGTCTCAGTTGGGGTTGTGATTTCATGGTAGGCAAATCTGGTAAAAAAAAAATCAAAGGATGTAGTATTAATAGAGTATTAGTTCCTTAACACTGAACTTGAAATTCTTTCCTTTTTTTTTGCCTTTTCTAGCCAATATTTGCATTTTTAAATGAAGAAAAGTTTGACGTGGATGGATGGACGGTTTATAATCCAGTTGAAGAATACAGAAGGCAGGTGAGTCAGTAGATACTGTAGATGTGGGGAATCTCAAACCTGCCTGGTGATGATATGCCAGCAGTCATGCTCTTTGAGTATCAGTAACACCCCTGCTAAATAAATTTTTCCTGGCAGTGGTATAATATGGCTCATTCTAGTACTGTGGAACCTACAGGCTCATCCCAGGGCCGTGTTCAAGCTGCATTGAAGGCTGCATGGCTAAGTCCTCTTTCCTTCCGCTATGCGAAGAACGTCCATTATATGTTGTCCATGAAATGAATCAAATACTCATAGTCTAGAGAAGCCAGACTTCTGTACCTTACTACTCAGGAGTTGATGTCATGATGTATGTATGTATTTGGGAGCTTAACTATTACTGGCGGTTCGATTTCTGTTATATTCATTTCAGTTTAAAGATTCAAATGAATTAGAACTGTTTTCCTGTAATGACTTTTCCAAGAATGCTTTGATGAATGTGTATGAGAATTGCCTTTACTGCTGTCTTAGTAAACTTCACCCACATGCATGTTTATTTGCAATAATAAAGCGGGAGGCTTCGTGTATTGTTGCTGTTTGGGGCAAAGGTCTCTGCATTTTAAAGAAGATTCCCATGCCTGTTATGGAATAAGAGCTACACTTTGACCTCTGCTGTAACCAAATCATAGGACAGTTAGGAGTTTTGTGATGAGGTTTTTCACAGTTCTCATTCTACAAAGCTCATAAAGTAATTGGGAAGTTTTGTTTAATGAGGTTTGAGAATCAAATCAAGCCCAGTGAATGTAAAGTAAAATCGCAGAACCCTAGACTTGAGAAGAACCTTCTAGCCACCACTTCCACTACCGGGCACCTGGGTTGACTTCCTGCTTTAGTCTTTTTTTTTTAAATTAATTTTTATTGGAGTATAGTTATTTTACAATGTTGTGTTAGTTTCTGCTGTATAGCAAAGTAAATCAGCTGTAGCACAGGGAACTCTACTCAGTGCTCTGTGGTGACCCGTTTAGTCTTGATCACTGGTTTGCCTCTGTTCATAAGAAGATTCAATGCTCAGGGATGTGGGTGTGGGAATTTATCTCTAGAGCACATGTATGCAGTAGTATGTCCTGTTGCTTCCAGAACTCAGCTTTAGTTTGTTGAGTTTTCGAAGGCTGTGTATACCTCTCATTTTAATAACCTCTATTCTAGGTCAGTTGTGGAGGCAGAAGAGGGACCATTAAAACATATTGCATGTTTTGGAGACCTCTGTAGTGTTACGTATTAAAATATTTGCACCTTAGTTTTTGAGTGTTATTGACAATATTAAGACTTAGTTTTTAGGGCTTCTAGCTTCAAACAAAACAGTTCCTGTTTTTAAGCTTGTATGCATATATGAACTCTTGAAGGTATTTAGTTCTAGAATGCCATTATATTCCATCTGTTTTTCTTATACCTTTCTGATGGGACTTGTAACTCTCTAATTGAACTCGACATCAGACTCATCTGTCTGGTCTGAGCTCTATAGTGCCAGACCTAAAGACAAGATACAATTTGCGTCCCCAGAGCAAGCACCCACACAGCTCACTTTTGTGTGTGTACTTGTGTGTTTGTGAGCGTGGGGAGAGAGTTACTCCACCACCTCTGGACCTTGTCCACAGTAGCTACAATTTTTTGGGTAGGCGATAGGATGGGAGGTGTCTTCCGTGTCACACTAGCAATCTGCTTAGAATGCAGATAAGTGTATTTCTCACACAGCCCATAGAGCAATCACCCATCCCAAACCACTTGATTGAAGAAACTCTTAGGAGGTGGCAAAATGAGCCTCCCCAGAGGGTTTTTCCTTACTTCCCTTCTGTGAATTTCTTCATAAGCTTCGCCTCTTTCTACTTTGGAGCAGGTTGAAGCATTCCCTCTGTTTTGAGTGGGGAGTGGAATTTGCCTGATTTCTTTTTTACCCTCAATCAGACACAGATGAAGATTACACTGTGTACTTTTCTTTAGGGCGTGGGGCAGTTTGCACGGGTCGGGGAGGAACTTGGGTTTCTCTTTATTGTACAAGTAGTAGAGAAAAGTTTGACATGAAATCAAGGAAGATCTCAAGTTCAAGAGAATTTGTATTTACCAACGATAGTTTAGAATTCTGGAACCCGCCAGTGTTTTGTCTTGTGTTCTTACATTGTCTGGATTATCGATCTGGCTCCCTTACTATAAACCAGTACACCGTTACTACCCTGCTGTCAGAGGCACGTGCACATTCTGCTCGAAAGAAGAAAGGGGACCCATCCAAGGCCAGATCCAGAGATGAAATCATCAGTGCTGACGTGGACTTCCTTTTTTCCTGCAGGGCTTGCCCAATCACCATTGGAGAATCACTTTTATTAATAAGTGCTATGAACTGTGCGACACTTACCCGGCTCTCTTGGTGGTTCCATATCGTGCCTCAGATGATGATCTCAGGAGAGTTGCAACTTTTAGATCCCGAAATCGAATTCCAGTGAGTACTGCAATTAATGTTTTCTGTAAGGAGTGCCTTTTCTTCCATGAGAACAGTAGTCAAGTAATTCAGAGAAACAGTCTTTTGGAATTTCAGTCACACAAATAATTATCAAGTGTCCTCTGAGTGCAAAGCAGCAGGCCAAATGGGGCAAGAAGTAAGACGTCACCTGCCTTCCAGGAGCTCGCAATCAAGGACCGAGAATGAACTCAAGTAATTCTTATACAGGAGAGGGTACAGGTAACACCAGGTGGAAAGGAAGAAGGAAGGACAAGGTCTCTGTGGCTTGTGTCTTTGTAGCCCAATAACTGACGGGTGTTAGGCTCTGGGTAATGTCGGTTGAGTTATGCTGGAAACCATGCACTAGCCTATGTTATGGAGCCTATGAGTATAGGCTTTTACATACCACCTTTATTAGGATTCGTCTATCCTCATCATGTTTGTAAGCCGCCTTCATACCATTAGCAACCTGGGGTCAGGTGCAAACTATCCCAAACTATATTTACGGTATCACTGGACCTAGTTCATAAATTAGTCTTTGGTTCTTAAATATTTATGTATGAGTCACCCTGTCTACTCTGTGTCCATAAATCTTGTTGGCTAAAAATTTAGAGATTTTTTCCCCTCTGTTAATTTCCAGGGCATGTCATAATAAGTACATTGTCTTATTTTGTTTTGGTTTGATTTTGAAAAACAAGGGTTGAAAAATTAAGATTTAATGTCACGTTGCCTTTAACTTCCAAGTCTAGACATTTTTGTCCCTAAAAGGATAGTTGTGTGAAACTTTTGTTATGCTATCAACATAATATGAATTGTAACGTTTTTAATGCACTTGCTTCGCTAAGCATGAGTGGCCGTTCATATCTTCATGATATATATTATACTTGAAAGTATGTTCTTTGGCTTATTTTGCTAGAACACTGTGCTGATGAAGCCAGAATTACCATTTCGCTCCTCTTGTGCTCCACCCCTGCCCTGGCTAGCTGTCTTGCTAATCCATGCCTCACCCACAGGAGAACTGGGCTAGGATAGTGTGAATTGATTTTGTTCACTCCTTCATTCTATTAATATTTATTGAACATCTGCTGTGTGTGTGTGCACGCATGTGTGTGTGTGTGTGTGTGAATTTCACGGGATTGGGGGTAGGAGAGGAAATGTAACAACTGAACCCAGTCCACTGTGCTCAGGCTGCCATCTTGATCCAGTTGTTCCCCCTGTTCTGAGTGAATGGGAGCCCACTGTAGAGCAAATAGAATGCTTAGCTTTTTATTTAGCCATTTTATTCATCCTTCTTACTTTGTGATGGCCAATTTGCATTTATTTTTCCTAAAAAAAACTAAGGCTAAGTTCTCCATCACCTCTCTATCTTTATAGATTACCATGCTTAATAATATCTAATAATAGATAATGTACTTACTCTTTCTGATATACCTTCTAACCACCTGACTCTTGACTATAACCCAGGAAATGTATTTGCTTTTGATATGAAATCATTACTATTTTATATTCAGTTCTTTTTTAAAAAAAACAACATATAAAGATACAAAAAGCATGGGCTTCCCTGGTGGCGCAGTGGTTGAGAGTCTGCCTGCCGATGCAGGGGACACGGGTTCGTGCCCTGGTCCGGGAAGATCCCACATGCCGCGGAGCGGCTGGGCCCGTGAGCCATGGCCGCTGAGCCTGCCTGTCTGGAGCCTGTGCTCCACAGCGGGAGAGGCCACAACAGTGAGAGGCCCGCATACCGCAAAAAAATAAAAATAAAAATAAAGATACAAAAAGCATTGATGAGAAAGCAGTCTTGTTATGTTGTCCATAAATAAGATGCAGAGTATTATAAAATATCACTGAATAACAAAGTAATCCACATGCATTAGTGTTCCCATTAATGGATACATACTCCTTTGTTCTCAAACAGGTTGGTCTTAATGTTATCAAATTCTTTAACATATAAGTAATACATATTTATTTTAGACATTTACAAAAATACTGGTAAGGCTAAAGGAGACTGCCACCTAGTGAGAACCAGTTATGTGCTTCCAGACTTCCTTCTATGCATACATATTTTTATTTGAAAAAAAGGAAATTATTCTGTGGTTTATGTCTCAATCTGCTTTTTCTACACCAATGACTCTGTTCACGTGCCGGTGTGTAGATGTACTGTGTAGATTGACAGAAAACTGTCAACCAGTTTTCTATTCCTATTATAAACAGTGCTGTGATAAACATCTTTTGGTGGCTAAATATTTGTGTACATCCTTAATTATTTATGGCTTCTACATATTAACTTCAAAAAGAATAGCCTAATATAGTAGCATAAACTTTAAAAGCACTCACGGTAGTTGATGTGAAATTTGCATTACTTGTACCTGGTCAGCTATATGGCAAGCATCCTTTTTATAAAGGTAGTTGAGATCCCAAAAGAAAAAGCAAGTAAGAGGTGAAACAACTCGTAAGAATAGCATTTCTTAACATGGCCTGGTGATTCCAGTCTTAAATCTCCCAAGCAGAGAATGGAGGGCACGGGGGGAACAGGGCAGTTTCTTGCATATGACCTGATTTAAATTTAAAATTTGATGAGGGTCTTTATCAAATAATAGCTATCTTGTATGTGCAGCGATTTGCTCTTTTAAAAGTGATCTCATATTGGGAATTCCCTGGTGGTCAAGTGGTTATGACTCCACGCTTTCACTGCCGAGGGCCCAGGTTCCAGCCCTGTGTTGGGGAGCTAAGATCCCACAAGCTGCCCAGCGCAGCCCTCCAAAAAAAGAGTGGGGACTTCCCTGGTGGCGCAGTGGTTAAGAATCTGCCTGCCAATGCAGGGGACACAGGTTTGATCCCTGGTCCGGGAGGATCCCACATGCCGCGGAGCAACTAAGCCTGTGTGCCACAACTACTGAGCCAGCGCTCTAGAGCCTGCAAGCCACAACTACTGAGCCCGTGTGCCACAACTACTGAAGCCCGCACACCTCAACTGCTGAAGCCCACATGCCCAGAGCCTGTGCTCTGCAACGAGAGAAACCACTGCAGTGAGAAGCCTGTGCACTGCAACGAAGAGTAGCCCCCGCTCGCCACAACTTGAGAAAGCCTGCGTGCAGCAACGAAGACCCAATGCAGCCATAAATAAATAAATAAATAAATAAATAAATAAATAAATAAATAAAATTTAAAGAAAGAGTGATTTTGTATCAAATCAACATGTTGTAGACCTTAAATTTACATAGTGTTATAGGTCAAGTATATGTCAATAAACCTGAAAAAAATTAAAAATACATAGATACTTAAAAGCGATCTCACGTCTTTTCCCTCTTGGAGGCAAAGCCATAGGAGGTGGGCAGGGCAGGTCTCACCTCCACGTTGTAGGTTAGAAAATGGAGGTTGAGGGAGGCCAGTGCTTGTGCCCAGGCCTCCCAGTCCTGAGCCTTTGGAGTCTTAGTTGGGGGCCACAGTGGTGTTTTGACTGGGCCCTGGCAGGCACAGAGACTCAACTGAATGAGTATTCATTCGTATTATCATATAATCTTTTCTCACTGACGTGTTGTCGTTATTATACACAGTGATTTTTATGAACATCAGTGCTCGTCATTTGCCATAGTGGGGAGGTGGCTTCAAAGATGACAGCGTACTTGGCCTTGTATTAAGTGAGCTCGAACACTTGTGCTTCTGGGGTTGTGTCTGCTTTTCATGGGTTTTCGTACACTGTGCTGGGTACATGCGTTCTCCATTCATCGTCCCAGCAGCGTCATGCTGTCACGTGGCTCTGCATTTGATGAAAGAGGGAAAGGACGCTACAGAGGCTGTGAACTCAGCCACCACACTTACCTTCCAGCTTCTGTTAATTTTATTTTATTTTTCTCTTCTAACAGCTTTATTGAGATAGAATTCATCTATGAAACCATTCATTCATTGAAAGTGGACAGTTCTGTAGCTTTTGCTGTATTACATTTTAAGCTTCCTTTTACAGGTCTTGTTTCTCAGGTGCTATGAACTGAGAGACCAGGTAGCAAGTGTGCTGGGCTTGTGTGTAAAATTGGAGAAGGTTGATTCTGAGTAAAGGCTCAGAGCTCTCGCAGGAGGCGGGTGTCCAAGCTTCATTGTGGAGACTCTGGCAGCTCTTTGGCTGTCCTGAGATCCTGTTTGCTTCCTTTGGGTTTTCAAGCCCCTGTGTTAGATTCTAGAGTTGAGACTGTTGGGAAAATGACCTGCAGGTGTGAGGTACCAGGGGTGGTTTTCTTTACCTCTCCCCTTTTGCTAGAGCTGTTTCTGGGTGATGACAAATCCAGTGCAGGCTACAGGACTGAAATAAAATGTCTGAAGCTTTCTGTTTCCTTTAAGTGATATAACTATTTTTAGGTAAGCATTTAATGTTTTTAGATGTGGTGCAAATTAAGAAAAGACTAGTAAAGCAATTGGTTATTGTCATTGGCCCTGAATAGTCATCATCGTTAAATGTGTGTTTCTGGGCACACATGGAAATGGCAGGTGAACAAGCATCCCGTTTCAGCAAAATGAGATTCACTTCATCATGATTGTTAGTGCTCTCTCTTTTTTAATAGTTTTAATTGTTTTGACATTTGGTTCTTTCTCGATAGCTTAAAATTTCTGAACCAACCGTAGGTGCTGTCATGGATTCATCCAGAAAACAAGACGGTCATCGTGCGTTGTAGTCAGCCTCTTGTTGGTATGAGTGGTAAACGAAATAAAGATGATGAGAAGTATCTCGACGTCATCAGGGAGACGAATAGACAAATTAACAAACTCACAATCTATGATGCTAGACCCAATGTAAATGCAGTGGCCAACAAGGTAAGTATATTTAATGGCATGGTAGAAACTTGCCTTACGTACAGTGTGCAGTGTTTTACATGAAGGTTGTTGCCATGGCCTCTCAACACGTGGGTTTAAATTAAACTTCGCTTAAAGAGGAAAATGAGTTCACTGAAGGTAGAAAATAGTTTTAATCACAAAACATATCTTAAAAGTTGAATACATTAAAGCCAAATGAAAATAAGCTTTAGGTAAACTAGAAGTCTAGAGCTGTAGTGAACTTGGGAAAGAGTTAGAATCTCTTTGGAGCCCTTTAGGCTGTTGACAGTCATTCTCAGTGTATACACTAGTGAGGCAACTGTGAGGATTATGGGAAGCTGTAATTGTTAAAATCCTAAATTTGTAGCTTTATCTAAGTATTCTCTTCACTATACTCAGAAATGTGTGTTCTCATTTATATGAGACAATCCAAGAAATGAATAGATCCATGTATGTGAATTTTATAGTTACACACATAATGGTAATATTTTCAAAGAAATCTGTCTCAAGGGTCTTCTTGGCCTTCTTAAGTAGAGCATGCAGACTGCCCCTAAAGTTGAATGACAAGGCAGTGTTGCCTGCAGGACTCCTCAGCAGATGCTCAAGGTGGAAGGCTGTTTGCCCCTGCACTACAGGGCCCAAGATTCAGAAATATCTTTGACATTCAGTTTCACCTTTTTGTTTTGTTTTTTTTTTTCCTTTCCTTCTCCCATTGCCAGCTGTCACTTATAAGTATTCACAGTGGGCCTGCCCCATTCCACCTTTCAGATGTATGGCTTCTTGTCAGATGTAGGCTTAAATTTCATCATCTTGAATATTTTTCTTATCCCAAGGTCATTTATCTGGCATCTTCAATTATTCAGAGCACAAGACAAGAACCTGAAAGCAAAACAAGTCCTCAAGCAGCTCAGATAGATTCAGTAGCTTCCTAAATGGACCCTGTGATGTCTGTCTACACAGGCGTGTGTGTGGGGCTCCACTCATAATTATTTGCACACAGATTGTGCACCTTACACATTTACTCTTGGACCTGGTATTTGTTACTGCAGTTGGTTTTGTTTTACATAACAAAAATGATATTGAAATTATTTGTCAAGCAATCAGGTAGTGAAATCGATAAATAGGTTAGGAAATATAGCACAACATTTAGGAAATTAAGTCTAAATATGAATATCTTGTTGTATTATCCTTACCTTTATATTTCTGTTCCTGCTATCCTTCAGGTATAATTCAGAGTTGAATACATGTATAAAATGAAGTATTTCCGTGTATACATTTAACCTGAAACAGATATCATATAACATTAAAATGGGGTATTTAGAAAGGATATTTTAAAATATATAAAATATATAAAATGAATAACTTTATTGTATTAACTCTAAAGCTCATTGTTGTAGCAGTAGAATTCTTGAATGCCTTTTTAACACTCAGGAAATATGCCTGTGTTTCTAGTCCATTTAGGAATGAAGGGAAGGAAAAAATTAAGGAAAAAAACCTAGGCTTGAAAGATCTGTGCATCATTCTCTAAAAAAACACACTCAGGTTCCCCTCCTCCCTCGGCTGTGTCTTCCTAGTCATCTGTATCCATAGCAACAGGCTGTGTACGTGGTTGCACTAGGTAACATGGGTTGTTCTTTTTTGTTGAAGAGAACTGAAAAGAAAACTTCAAAACTAATCAGAGATGCGGAATTTGAACTTTTGGGAACTCAGTCTATGCTTGACTAATTGATTTTTACCCTTCTGAATTCTCTCCTCTTTGGACCTAATTGTTCTGCCCTTGTGGATATTTAGAAATTTACAGCCCCGTATGTAACAAGCAACATTGCACCATTTTAAATTAAACAAAAAAACAAACAAAGGAAACCTAGAGGCAGATAAGATCCAGCAGCCTGTGATGAATTAAAGTGGGACTGTGTTCATGTCTGTTTTTGGCAGAAACTTTGGCAATGAATTATTACTTTTTCCTCCTATCATCTTCAGTGATCTATGAAAGAAACTCCAGAGTTAGGAATGTCTTTGAAAATCACTAACTGTTTACAAACCACATGTACAGAGAAACAGGTCACGTGTCCATGGGAGGGTAACGTGTGTCCTCCTCCTGTGAGACGCTTGCAGATCCAGTTCACAACAGTGACTGCCAGGGGGATAGGTGCACCTCTGTTGTGACCTCTGATGGCAGCTGCAAGGTGTTATTCCCTGAGGTAGGGGTAACCAAGGAGAGGGGAATATGACCCATTTGTGTATGGATTCATTAGCTGATAACTGTTTAAAAACAAAGTGAACATTTATTGTCTACTTACTACTGATGCCATTTGTAGCAAGCTTTAAAAACACATTTCTGTCTAAATAAAATACAATTTCTTACCTAGAGTCTCTGGAGATCAAGGCCTCTGGCTTGTACCTAGGTCTCCAGGTTTGAAGTTCAAGTGGTAGCCTTACTTCTACTGCAGGAAACCTTCTCTGTGACTAACCCCGGAAAAAAACCATAAGATGTGTTGGCCCTTCTATCCCGAGCTACAAGTTTATATTCCTTCAATTGTAAATGAAAAGAGAAGAGGTATTCCATGGCAATGGCAGGCATGTCGCTTGTCTGTCCGTTCCCTGCGGGCACTGCCAAGATAGTACAACTTGGCTTTGACTGTTTACTTACCTTTACTGGTGAGTTTACATATTCATATGTTTTTATGATGTTAATTAGCATCCTTCCATTTTAGCTTGCTTTCTTCGCAGGTCCCTGAATAATTTAACTTTTTCTTAAAAGGCCAGAGGCCACATGTTCCATGGCATTTTAAAGCATTAAGCAGAATGCATCCAGGTTCCTAAACAAAACTGGAGCGTTTCTTTTTGTCTTCGTGGAAAACGGGCATCTTCACGACCCTGTGAAAGGGAAGTGATGCCCACCCTAGCGGGTGGATGCTGATAGGCGCCACGGCAGGTGGTAGCCATCTCGTCCCCGCTTGAAACCTTTTGTCCCTCCAGGGCCCACCACGTGCAGCGCTGTCCCTGGTGTTTGCATAGCACACACACAGTCATGGGGCACTAGAAAAGGTTCAGGCTGTGAAGTCAGATGACTTAAGTTCTGCTGCTTACCTCTGACTTTGGGGGTAGCTAAATAGCATCTCTTCTCATTTTCAAAATGGAGATAGTAATACCTGTCTTGCAGCATTGCTGTAAGAGTTAGATAAAATTATGTAAAGCAAGAATCACAGTATCTGGGATGTCAGAGGGGCTCATTGAATGGTGGCTGGTGTTAGCTGTTATAGAGCCTGGCTCCTTTTAATCTTATGAGACCTAGGTAGTATTATCCCCTGTTCTACAGGAGACAACGTTGAGGCGCAGGGAGGTTAAGTGCCTTGCCCCAGATCACACAGCGAAGAGGGGCTGAAACTGAGCTATCGACCTGGGTCTGTCTGAGCCCATCCAGTCCCACGGGAGCCTGCCCCTGAAGAGTACTGTTAAAATCCGATGGAAGACAGCGACCATTCAGAACCTGCTCTTGCCTTTCCAGATCCGGAAGAAGAGCTAGTAATTATAGAACATTTTGAAAATGATTTTTTCTCTCAAATACAGATCCTCAGGAAATTGCCAGCTCGCCATCTTTTTTCCCTAGCTCAAAGTGTGACTAATGTTGTTGAGGCCTAGTGTCAGATAGGAAGTCAGGTCACATCAATTATTGTATCTAAGTTGCAAGTTTTTAGGTTGAGATTTGGAGGACCAATAACGTTTGAAATATTTGTGTAAGTTACTGAAGAAATAGAAAACCCGACTTACTGTTTTGTGTATCTTCTTGTTTCTTAGGCAACAGGAGGAGGATATGAAAGTGATGACGCCTATCATAACGCCGAACTTTTCTTCTTAGACATTCACAACATTCATGTCATGCGGGAATCTTTGAAAAAAGTCAAAGACATTGTTTATCCTAATGTGGAAGAATCTCACTGGTTGTCCAGTTTAGAATCTACTCACTGGTTGGAACATATCAAGGCAAGTATATTTTTTTGAAAAAAGATACACATATATAAAAAAGAAAGTAATGGTTTAGTGGATTAGGAAATTTTTTTGATTCCTTAAATTAAAAAAAATTGAACAGTGAGAGAGAAAATGTTTGTTGTATATGGCTCTACATTTGACAATTTTGTGTTTCTTTACAATTTGCTTACCTAAATTAAAGATTTCACAATATTATCTCCAGAATATTTTTTAGAGTTTGTAGAGATGTCACTTTCCAACTCGTCAATAGCAAGTAGTTGAGCCTTTCACCCAGGTTTATTTAGAAGTAGATAATTTATTATTGAACCATTACTGGGTATGACCCTCTGACCCTCCAGAACCTAGAACAATTGTTTTTATTGAAACTTACCTCAAATTGACTTTGTTTAAAGAATGAGTTTTGTGTTTTTATTATATTCAATCCTTCATCTTGATAGAGGCATCAAAAACCTCCATTCTTTTAAAAGTACTTGAAGTTGGGACCTCCCTGGTGGTGCAGTGGTTAAGAATCTGCCTGCCAATGCAGGGGACACAGGTTTGATCCCTGGCCCGGGAAGATCCCACATGCCGTGGAGCAACTAAGCCCGTGCGCCACAACTACTGAGCCTGCGCTCTAGAGCCTGTGAGCCACAACTACTGAGCCCTTGTGCCACAACTACTGAAGCCTGCACGCCTAGAGCCCATGCTCTGCAACAAGAGAAGCCACCGCAGTGAGAAGCCCATGCACCGCAACGAAGAGTAGCCCCCGCTCGCTGCAACTAGAGAAAGCCCGTGCGCAGCAACAAAGACCCAATGCAGCCAAAAATAAATAGATAAAATAAATAATAATTTTTTTAAAAAGTACGTGAAGTTATGTGAGGGAACTAACAATTTTAGAAGCCACGATTTAGTTCTATAAACAAACAAAAAACCAACCTTAAATAGGTGAATTATTAAGATAGAGTGTTTTCTAGTCAAAATTTATTTTCCAACTTAATAGGAGTTATAATTTTAGTTAGTCTCTCGAACTTTTGTTTTTTTTCACAATTTATCATCCTCAAAAATGAATTGCAAAAAATCTAATTGTGACAATTAAATGTAATATGGTATCCTGGGTAGGGTTCTGGACTAGAATAAGAGAACATTAGGTAAAAACTAAGGAAATCTGAATAAAGCATGGCCTTCATTAAAATTAAGTTTATTAATAATTTAATAATATATCTATTATTGGTTCATAGTTGTGACAGATGTACCATACTATTCTAAGATGTCAATAATAGGGGAAATTGGGTCGAGTATATGGGAACCTTCTGTAGTACCTTTATAACTTTTCTGTAGATTTTGAGAATGGCTCTTCAAGGGCTTTTGTAGACAAAGCAAAAAGATACAGTTTACGTGGGTTTAAATTTTTTTATTATTATTAATTTATTTTTTGGCTGCGTTGGGTCTTCATGGCTGCATGCGGCCTTTCTCTAGTTGTGGCGAGTGGGGGCTGCTCTTCGTTGCGGTGCGTGGGCTTCTCATTGCGGTCACTTCTCTTGTTGCGGAGCACGGTCTGTAGAGCTCACAGGCTTCACTAGTTGCAGCGTGCAGGCTCAGTAGTTGTGGCTCGAGGGCTCTAGAGCATAGGCTCAGTAGTTGTGGCTCACGGGCTTAGTTGCTCGGTGGCATGTGGGATCTTCCTGGACCAGGGCTCGAACCCATGTCCTCTGCATTGGCAGGTGGATTCTTAACCACTGCGTAGGTGTGTTTAATTTTTTAAAGGAAATAACCACACAGGTCTGAAAAGGTGAATATACTGGTTGGGGGTACCATTCACTCCTTACTTGAGCAAGAAAAGAACCACAGTTATGTGATTGGCTCAAGGTGAGACACGTTAAAAATGGAATGAGGTTTCAAACCCAGACCTTTGGTCATGGAGTCTAACCAGTACAGGCTACAACATGGATGAACCTCAAAAACATTATGCTGAGTGAAAGAAGCCAGACATAAAAGACCACCTAATGTAGAATTCCATTTCTATGAAATTTCTAGTAAAGGCAAAACTGTAGAGACAGAAAGCAAATCAGTGGTTGTCTGGGGCTGAGGGTGGGAACAGAGATTGGCACCCGGAACCATTTTGGGTAATAGAACTGCTCTGCCACTGGATGGTGGTGATGGTCGCAAAACTGTATAAATTTATTAAACCTTTTCGAAGTGTACACTTACAGGTAAATTCTACTGTTTGTAAAGTATACTTCTGTAAATACTTAAATCATCAAAAATGACATCAGTAGCTCTTTGTATGCATACATTTAGTCACCGCTAGGTCTCAAATTCCTACTAGAGGCTGTCAGTTTATCTTTAGGTAAGGATTCTGCTATTTATGAGCCACATAAGAGTTCATATCTTGTCAATTTAAAGGCCAGAAGGTGATTTCCATTGTATCATGCCTTTAAGGTCTAGACTGGACCTCTTGGGCCAGTGATTTTTCTAATGTGATCACTGTTATTGGTTGCATTGTGTCCTCCCAAAGTTTATATGTTGACGTCCTGACCCCCAGTACCTTAGGGTGTGACCTTATTTGCAAATAGGGTCACTGCAGATGTGATTGGTTAAGATGAGGTCTGACTGGAGTAGGGTGGGCCCTTCATTCGATAAGGCTGGTGTCCTTATGAAAAGGGGAAATTTGGACACAGATACATGCTCAGGGGAAATACCATCTGAAGACTGGAGTTATGCTGCCAGAAGGCAAGGAACTACCAGAAGCTTTGAGATAGACCTGGAACAGGTCCTTCCCTAGAGCCTTCAGTGGGAGCATGACCCTGCCCACACCTTGATCTTGGACTTCCAGCCTCCAGAACTGGGAGATAATACATTTCTGTCATTTAAGCCACCCAGTCTGTGTGGCTTTGTTACAACAGCCCTAGTGAACTCGTACAATCACATATGTGAAAGAAAGCTTGAAATGCAGTTTGGCTTTTGTGTATTTGTCTTGTTTTTTAATACCTACTTGCATTCGAAGGCAGTTTCTGTAGAGGAAAAGCAACAGACCCTGCAGCTTCTGGCCTTCCGTTTTCAGAATTCTTTCTGTTCTAGATGTTAATAGTATTTTAAAACGAACTTTAACTAGGGCTAAAAGCTATAAGTTCAAATTTAAGCAGTCCCTTCCAGCTAGCTACTGACTTGCATGTTTTT